>NC_092815.1:136021781-136358031 GCF_023375885.2 Dermacentor andersoni
CATCTCATCTATGGGATCTAATGCGCGCGCTGTTGCTTTGTCTCTGCGTGTAGTAGTTGAGAGAGCCAGTTTAAGGGCGGAGAAGAAGAAAGAAGAGAAAAGCAAAAACTGCAGCGCCGTGGTTTTAAAGCGCACCCGTGGTAGAGAAACGGAATGCGATATAAGCGTGCGTAGCCATGATACGCACACGACAAACTGCCTTAAAATATTTAGACTTGAGGGAAAGCTTCGTTAGCAAACGATAGCACGGCAATCAGCACTCGAATATAATTATAACCCTAATACTAATTGTAAATATTTATCTCATCTATGGGATCTAATGCGCGCGCTGTTGCTTTGTCTCTGCGTGTAGTAGTTGAGAGAGCCAGTTTAAGGGCGGAGTAGTTGGAAGGCATACTTTCTAGGAAAAATGGCCGCTCACGGAGAAGAGCCAACTCGAGCGGCTTTAGAGGCTAGGAAAACTGCCTTAAAATATTTAGACTTGAGGGAAAGCTTCGTTAACAAACTATAACACGGCAATCAGCACTCGAATACGACGAGAGAAATTACTGAGACGTGGAAAATTCCCTTGAAAAAAAAATCTGGTTTGCTAGGCAAATGCTTGTATGTATTGAACCTCTTAAAAGATGAGGGGTGAAATATGCGCTCACCGAGAGGGCATCTTCGGCACGAGACATCCCCAAGGCACCTTACAGAGATGTGGAGAGCTTCGCGGCCGGAACGAAGCTTCCCTTCTCCGCCGGCCAAGAGGGGGAAACGCGCTTTCCGATCGCTCAAGGTTGCGCGGACAAAGCCTAACTCTAGCGTCTAGGAAAAGCTTAACCAGGTGCGATGGCGGCACGCATAGCGTGGGAAGCTAGCCGCCAGGATAACTATACCAAGGACTGCTGCTGATGAGGGCGAAATACCTTCGTGTAATTATAATAACCCTAATAGGACTACTTTCGAAAAAAAAAAAGGAAACGGCCCAGAGGGCTATACTACGAGAGCTATGACTGATAGTTTTCTCTCTCTCTCTCTATATATATATATATATTCATCTCATCTATGGGATCGCATGCGCGCGCTGTTTCTTTGTCTCTGCGTGTAGTACAGTGAAGAGAGCCAGTTTAAGGGCGGAGAAGAAGAAAGAAGAGAAAAGCAAAAACTGCAGCGCCGTGGTTTTAAAGCGCACCCGTGGTAGAGAAACGGAATGCGATATAAGCGTGCGTAGCCATGATACGCACACGACAAACTGCCTTAAAATATTTAGACTTGAGGGAAAGCTTCGTTAGCAAACGATAGCACGGCAATCAGCACTCGAATATAATTATAACCCTAATACTAATTGTAAATATTCATCTCATCTATGGGATCTAATGCGCGCGCTGTTGCTTTGTCTCTGCGTGTAGTAGTTGAGAGAGCCAGTTTAAGGGCGGAGAAGAAGAAAGAAGAGAAAAGCAAAAATTGCAGCGCCGTGGTTTTAAAGCGCACCCGTGGTAGAGAAACGGAATGCGATATAAGCGTGCGTAGCCATGATACGCACACGACAAACTGCCTTAAAATATTTAGACTTGAGGGAAAGCTTCGTTAGCAAACGATAGCACGGCAATCAGCACTCGAATATAATTATAACCCTAATACTAATTGTAAATATTCATCTCATCTATGGGATCTAATGCGCGCGCTGTTGCTTTGTCTCTGCGTGTAGTAGTTGAGAGAGCCAGTTTAAGGGCGGAGAAGAAGAAAGAAGAGAAAAGCAAAAATTGCAGCGCCGTGGTTTTAAAGCGCACCCGTGGTAGGGAAACGGAATGCGATATAAGCGTGCGTAGCCATGATACGCACACGACAAACTGCCTTAAAATATTTAGACTTGAGGGAAAGCTTCGTTAGCAAACGATAGCACGGCAATCAGCACTCGAATATAATTATAACCCTAATACTAATTGTAAATATTCATCTCATCTATGGGATCTAATGCGCGCGCTGTTGCTTTGTCTCTGCGTGTAGTAGTTGAGAGAGCCAGTTTAAGGGCGGAGAAGAAGAAAGAAGAGAAAAGCAAAAACTGCAGCGCCGTGGTTTTAAAGCGCACCCGTGGTAGAGAAACGGAATGCGATATAAGCGTGCGTAGCCATGATACGCACACGACAAACTGCCTTAAAATATTTAGACTTGAGGGAAAGCTTCGTTAGCAAACGATAGCACGGCAATCAGCACTCGAATATAATTATAACCCTAATACTAATTGTAAATATTTATCTCATCTATGGGATCTAATGCGCGCGCTGTTGCTTTGTCTCTGCGTGTAGTAGTTGAGAGAGCCAGTTTAAGGGCGGAGTAGTTGGAAGGCATACTTTCTAGGAAAAATGGCCGCTCACGGAGAAGAGCCAACTCGAGCGGCTTTAGAGGCTAGGAAAACTGCCTTAAAATATTTAGACTTGAGGGAAAGCTTCGTTAACAAACTATAACACGGCAATCAGCACTCGAATACGACGAGAGAAATTACTGAGACGTGGAAAATTCCCTTGAAAAAAAAATCTGGTTTGCTAGGCAAATGCTTGTATGTATTGAACCTCTTAAAAGATGAGGGGTGAAATATGCGCTCACCGAGAGGGCATCTTCGGCACGAGACATCCCCAAGGCACCTTACAGAGATGTGGAGAGCTTCGCGGCCGGAACGAAGCTTCCCTTCTCCGCCGGCCAAGAGGGGGAAACGCGCTTTCCGATCGCTCAAGGTTGCGCGGACAAAGCCTAACTCTAGCGTCTAGGAAAAGCTTAACCAGGTGCGATGGCGGCACGCATAGCGTGGGAAGCTAGCCGCCAGGATAACTATACCAAGGACTGCTGCTGATGAGGGCGAAATACCTTCGTGTAATTATAATAACCCTAATAGGACTACTTTCGAAAAAAAAAAGGAAACGGCCCAGAGGGCTATACTACGAGAGCTATGACTGATAGTTTTCTCTCTCTCTCTCTATATATATATATATATTCATCTCATCTATGGGATCGCATGCGCGCGCTGTTTCTTTGTCTCTGCGTGTAGTACAGTGAAGAGAGCCAGTTTAAGGGCGGAGAAGAAGAAAGAAGAGAAAAGCAAAAACTGCAGCGCCGTGGTTTTAAAGCGCACCCGTGGTAGAGAAACGGAATGCGATATAAGCGTGCGTAGCCATGATACGCACACGACAAACTGCCTTAAAATATTTAGACTTGAGGGAAAGCTTCGTTAGCAAACGATAGCACGGCAATCAGCACTCGAATATAATTATAACCCTAATACTAATTGTAAATATTCATCTCATCTATGGGATCTAATGCGCGCGCTGTTGCTTTGTCTCTGCGTGTAGTAGTTGAGAGAGCCAGTTTAAGGGCGGAGAAGAAGAAAGAAGAGAAAAGCAAAAATTGCAGCGCCGTGGTTTTAAAGCGCACCCGTGGTAGAGAAACGGAATGCGATATAAGCGTGCGTAGCCATGATACGCACACGACAAACTGCCTTAAAATATTTAGACTTGAGGGAAAGCTTCGTTAGCAAACGATAGCACGGCAATCAGCACTCGAATATAATTATAACCCTAATACTAATTGTAAATATTCATCTCATCTATGGGATCTAATGCGCGCGCTGTTGCTTTGTCTCTGCGTGTAGTAGTTGAGAGAGCCAGTTTAAGGGCGGAGAAGAAGAAAGAAGAGAAAAGCAAAAACTGCAGCGCCGTGGTTTTAAAGCGCACCCGTGGTAGAGAAACGGAATGCGATATAAGCGTGCGTAGCCATGATACGCACACGACAAACTGCCTTAAAATATTTAGACTTGAGGGAAAGCTTCGTTAGCAAACGATAGCACGGCAATCAGCACTCGAATATAATTATAACCCTAATACTAATTGTAAATATTTATCTCATCTATGGGATCTAATGCGCGCGCTGTTGCTTTGTCTCTGCGTGTAGTAGTTGAGAGAGCCAGTTTAAGGGCGGAGTAGTTGGAAGGCATACTTTCTAGGAAAAATGGCCGCTCACGGAGAAGAGCCAACTCGAGCGGCTTTAGAGGCTAGGAAAACTGCCTTAAAATATTTAGACTTGAGGGAAAGCTTCGTTAACAAACTATAACACGGCAATCAGCACTCGAATACGACGAGAGAAATTACTGAGACGTGGAAAATTCCCTTGAAAAAAAAATCTGGTTTGCTAGGCAAATGCTTGTATGTATTGAACCTCTTAAAAGATGAGGGGTGAAATATGCGCTCACCGAGAGGGCATCTTCGGCACGAGACATCCCCAAGGCACCTTACAGAGATGTGGAGAGCTTCGCGGCCGGAACGAAGCTTCCCTTCTCCGCCGGCCAAGAGGGGGAAACGCGCTTTCCGATCGCTCAAGGTTGCGCGGACAAAGCCTAACTCTAGCGTCTAGGAAAAGCTTAACCAGGTGCGATGGCGGCACGCATAGCGTGGGAAGCTAGCCGCCAGGATAACTATACCAAGGACTGCTGCTGATGAGGGCGAAATACCTTCGTGTAATTATAATAACCCTAATAGGACTACTTTCGAAAAAAAAAAAGGAAACGGCCCAGAGGGCTATACTACGAGAGCTATGACTGATAGTTTTCTCTCTCTATATATATATATATATATATATTCATCTCATCTATGGGATCGCATGCGCGCGCTGTTTCTTTGTCTCTGCGTGTAGTACAGTGAAGAGAGCCAGTTTAAGGGCGGAGAAGAAGAAAGAAGAGAAAAGCAAAAACTGCAGCGCCGTGGTTTTAAAGCGCACCCGTGGTGGAGAAACGGAATGCGATATAAGCGTGCGTAGCCATGATACGCACACGACAAACTGCCTTAAAATATTTAGACTTGAGGGAAAGCTTCGTTAGCAAACGATAGCACGGCAATCAGCACTCGAATATAATTATAACCCTAATACTAATTGTAAATATTCATCTCATCTATGGGATCTAATGCGCGCGCTGTTGCTTTGTCTCTGCGTGTAGTAGTTGAGAGAGCCAGTTTAAGGGCGGAGAAGAAGAAAGAAGAGAAAAGCAAAAATTGCAGCGCCGTGGTTTTAAAGCGCACCCGTGGTAGGGAAACGGAATGCGATATAAGCGTGCGTAGCCATGATACGCACACGACAAACTGCCTTAAAATATTTAGACTTGAGGGAAAGCTTCGTTAGCAAACGATAGCACGGCAATCAGCACTCGAATATAATTATAACCCTAATACTAATTGTAAATATTCATCTCATCTATGGGATCTAATGCGCGCGCTGTTGCTTTGTCTCTGCGTGTAGTAGTTGAGAGAGCCAGTTTAAGGGCGGAGAAGAAGAAAGAAGAGAAAAGCAAAAACTGCAGCGCCGTGGTTTTAAAGCGCACCCGTGGTAGAGAAACGGAATGCGATATAAGCGTGCGTAGCCATGATACGCACACGACAAACTGCCTTAAAATATTTAGACTTGAGGGAAAGCTTCGTTAGCAAACGATAGCACGGCAATCAGCACTCGAATATAATTATAACCCTAATACTAATTGTAAATATTTATCTCATCTATGGGATCTAATGCGCGCGCTGTTGCTTTGTCTCTGCGTGTAGTAGTTGAGAGAGCCAGTTTAAGGGCGGAGTAGTTGGAAGGCATACTTTCTAGGAAAAATGGCCGCTCACGGAGAAGAGCCAACTCGAGCGGCTTTAGAGGCTAGGAAAACTGCCTTAAAATATTTAGACTTGAGGGAAAGCTTCGTTAACAAACTATAACACGGCAATCAGCACTCGAATACGACGAGAGAAATTACTGAGACGTGGAAAATTCCCTTGAAAAAAAAATCTGGTTTGCTAGGCAAATGCTTGTATGTATTGAACCTCTTAAAAGATGAGGGGTGAAATATGCGCTCACCGAGAGGGCATCTTCGGCACGAGACATCCCCAAGGCACCTTACAGAGATGTGGAGAGCTTCGCGGCCGGAACGAAGCTTCCCTTCTCCGCCGGCCAAGAGGGGGAAACGCGCTTTCCGATCGCTCAAGGTTGCGCGGACAAAGCCTAACTCTAGCGTCTAGGAAAAGCTTAACCAGGTGCGATGGCGGCACGCATAGCGTGGGAAGCTAGCCGCCAGGATAACTATACCAAGGACTGCTGCTGATGAGGGCGAAATACCTTCGTGTAATTATAATAACCCTAATAGGACTACTTTCGAAAAAAAAAAAGGAAACGGCCCAGAGGGCTATACTACGAGAGCTATGACTGATAGTTTTCTCTCTCTCTCTATATATATATATATATATTCATCTCATCTATGGGATCGCATGCGCGCGCTGTTTCTTTGTCTCTGCGTGTAGTACAGTGAAGAGAGCCAGTTTAAGGGCGGAGAAGAAGAAAGAAGAGAAAAGCAAAAACTGCAGCGCCGTGGTTTTAAAGCGCACCCGTGGTAGAGAAACGGAATGCGATATAAGCGTGCGTAGCCATGATACGCACACGACAAACTGCCTTAAAATATTTAGACTTGAGGGAAAGCTTCGTTAGCAAACGATAGCACGGCAATCAGCACTCGAATATAATTATAACCCTAATACTAATTGTAAATATTCATCTCATCTATGGGATCTAATGCGCGCGCTGTTGCTTTGTCTCTGCGTGTAGTAGTTGAGAGAGCCAGTTTAAGGGCGGAGAAGAAGAAAGAAGAGAAAAGCAAAAATTGCAGCGCCGTGGTTTTAAAGCGCACCCGTGGTAGAGAAACGGAATGCGATATAAGCGTGCGTAGCCATGATACGCACACGACAAACTGCCTTAAAATATTTAGACTTGAGGGAAAGCTTCGTTAGCAAACGATAGCACGGCAATCAGCACTCGAATATAATTATAACCCTAATACTAATTGTAAATATTCATCTCATCTATGGGATCTAATGCGCGCGCTGTTGCTTTGTCTCTGCGTGTAGTAGTTGAGAGAGCCAGTTTAAGGGCGGAGAAGAAGAAAGAAGAGAAAAGCAAAAATTGCAGCGCCGTG
This sequence comes from Dermacentor andersoni, assembly GCF_023375885.2. NCBI lineage: Eukaryota > Metazoa > Arthropoda > Arachnida > Ixodida > Ixodidae > Dermacentor > Dermacentor andersoni. Next base: position 136,028,749 of record NC_092815.1, read on the forward strand.
GTTTTAAAGCGCACCCGTGGTAGGGAAACGGAATGCGATATAAGCGTGCGTAGCCATGATACGCACACGACAAACTGCCTTAAAATATTTAGACTTGAGGGAAAGCTTCGTTAGCAAACGATAGCACGGCAATCAGCACTCGAATATAATTATAACCCTAATACTAATTGTAAATATTCATCTCATCTATGGGATCTAATGCGCGCGCTGTTGCTTTGTCTCTGCGTGTAGTAGTTGAGAGAGCCAGTTTAAGGGCGGAGAAGAAGAAAGAAGAGAAAAGCAAAAACTGCAGCGCCGTGGTTTTAAAGCGCACCCGTGGTAGAGAAACGGAATGCGATATAAGCGTGCGTAGCCATGATACGCACACGACAAACTGCCTTAAAATATTTAGACTTGAGGGAAAGCTTCGTTAGCAAACGATAGCACGGCAATCAGCACTCGAATATAATTATAACCCTAATACTAATTGTAAATATTTATCTCATCTATGGGATCTAATGCGCGCGCTGTTGCTTTGTCTCTGCGTGTAGTAGTTGAGAGAGCCAGTTTAAGGGCGGAGTAGTTGGAAGGCATACTTTCTAGGAAAAATGGCCGCTCACGGAGAAGAGCCAACTCGAGCGGCTTTAGAGGCTAGGAAAACTGCCTTAAAATATTTAGACTTGAGGGAAAGCTTCGTTAACAAACTATAACACGGCAATCAGCACTCGAATACGACGAGAGAAATTACTGAGACGTGGAAAATTCCCTTGAAAAAAAAATCTGGTTTGCTAGGCAAATGCTTGTATGTATTGAACCTCTTAAAAGATGAGGGGTGAAATATGCGCTCACCGAGAGGGCATCTTCGGCACGAGACATCCCCAAGGCACCTTACAGAGATGTGGAGAGCTTCGCGGCCGGAACGAAGCTTCCCTTCTCCGCCGGCCAAGAGGGGGAAACGCGCTTTCCGATCGCTCAAGGTTGCGCGGACAAAGCCTAACTCTAGCGTCTAGGAAAAGCTTAACCAGGTGCGATGGCGGCACGCATAGCGTGGGAAGCTAGCCGCCAGGATAACTATACCAAGGACTGCTGCTGATGAGGGCGAAATACCTTCGTGTAATTATAATAACCCTAATAGGACTACTTTCGAAAAAAAAAAAAGGAAACGGCCCAGAGGGCTATACTACGAGAGCTATGACTGATAGTTTTCTCTCTCTCTCTCTATATATATATATATATTCATCTCATCTATGGGATCGCATGCGCGCGCTGTTTCTTTGTCTCTGCGTGTAGTACAGTGAAGAGAGCCAGTTTAAGGGCGGAGAAGAAGAAAGAAGAGAAAAGCAAAAACTGCAGCGCCGTGGTTTTAAAGCGCACCCGTGGTAGAGAAACGGAATGCGATATAAGCGTGCGTAGCCATGATACGCACACGACAAACTGCCTTAAAATATTTAGACTTGAGGGAAAGCTTCGTTAGCAAACGATAGCACGGCAATCAGCACTCGAATATAATTATAACCCTAATACTAATTGTAAATATTCATCTCATCTATGGGATCTAATGCGCGCGCTGTTGCTTTGTCTCTGCGTGTAGTAGTTGAGAGAGCCAGTTTAAGGGCGGAGAAGAAGAAAGAAGAGAAAAGCAAAAATTGCAGCGCCGTGGTTTTAAAGCGCACCCGTGGTAGAGAAACGGAATGCGATATAAGCGTGCGTAGCCATGATACGCACACGACAAACTGCCTTAAAATATTTAGACTTGAGGGAAAGCTTCATTAGCAAACGATAGCACGGCAATCAGCACTCGAATATAATTATAACCCTAATACTAATTGTAAATATTCATCTCATCTATGGGATCTAATGCGCGCGCTGTTGCTTTGTCTCTGCGTGTAGTAGTTGAGAGAGCCAGTTTAAGGGCGGAGAAGAAGAAAGAAGAGAAAAGCAAAAATTGCAGCGCCGTGGTTTTAAAGCGCACCCGTGGTAGGGAAACGGAATGCGATATAAGCGTGCGTAGCCATGATACGCACACGACAAACTGCCTTAAAATATTTAGACTTGAGGGAAAGCTTCGTTAGCAAACGATAGCACGGCAATCAGCACTCGAATATAATTATAACCCTAATACTAATTGTAAATATTCATCTATGGGATCTAATGCGCGCGCTGTTGCTTTGTCTCTGCGTGTAGTAGTTGAGAGAGCCAGTTTAAGGGCGGAGAAGAAGAAAGAAGAGAAAAGCAAAAACTGCAGCGCCGTGGTTTTAAAGCGCACCCGTGGTAGAGAAACGGAATGCGATATAAGCGTGCGTAGCCATGATACGCACACGACAAACTGCCTTAAAATATTTAGACTTGAGGGAAAGCTTCGTTAGCAAACGATAGCACGGCAATCAGCACTCGAATATAATTATAACCCTAATACTAATTGTAAATATTTATCTCATCTATGGGATCTAATGCGCGCGCTGTTGCTTTGTCTCTGCGTGTAGTAGTTGAGAGAGCCAGTTTAAGGGCGGAGTAGTTGGAAGGCATACTTTCTAGGAAAAATGGCCGCTCACGGAGAAGAGCCAACTCGAGCGGCTTTAGAGGCTAGGAAAACTGCCTTAAAATATTTAGACTTGAGGGAAAGCTTCGTTAACAAACTATAACACGGCAATCAGCACTCGAATACGACGAGAGAAATTACTGAGACGTGGAAAATTCCCTTGAAAAAAAAATCTGGTTTGCTAGGCAAATGCTTGTATGTATTGAACCTCTTAAAAGATGAGGGGTGAAATATGCGCTCACCGAGAGGGCATCTTCGGCACGAGACATCCCCAAGGCACCTTACAGAGATGTGGAGAGCTTCGCGGCCGGAACGAAGCTTCCCTTCTCCGCCGGCCAAGAGGGGGAAACGCGCTTTCCGATCGCTCAAGGTTGCGCGGACAAAGCCTAACTCTAGCGTCTAGGAAAAGCTTAACCAGGTGCGATGGCGGCACGCATAGCGTGGGAAGCTAGCCGCCAGGATAACTATACCAAGGACTGCTGCTGATGAGGGCGAAATACCTTCGTGTAATTATAATAACCCTAATAGGACTACTTTCGAAAAAAAAAAAGGAAACGGCCCAGAGGGCTATACTACGAGAGCTATGACTGATAGTTTTCTCTCTCTCTCTCTATATATATATATATATTCATCTCATCTATGGGATCGCATGCGCGCGCTGTTTCTTTGTCTCTGCGTGTAGTACAGTGAAGAGAGCCAGTTTAAGGGCGGAGAAGAAGAAAGAAGAGAAAAGCAAAAACTGCAGCGCCGTGGTTTTAAAGCGCACCCGTGGTAGAGAAACGGAATGCGATATAAGCGTGCGTAGCCATGATACGCACACGACAAACTGCCTTAAAATATTTAGACTTGAGGGAAAGCTTCGTTAGCAAACGATAGCACGGCAATCAGCACTCGAATATAATTATAACCCTAATACTAATTGTAAATATTCATCTCATCTATGGGATCTAATGCGCGCGCTGTTGCTTTGTCTCTGCGTGTAGTAGTTGAGAGAGCCAGTTTAAGGGCGGAGAAGAAGAAAGAAGAGAAAAGCAAAAATTGCAGCGCCGTGGTTTTAAAGCGCACCCGTGGTAGAGAAACGGAATGCGATATAAGCGTGCGTAGCCATGATACGCACACGACAAACTGCCTTAAAATATTTAGACTTGAGGGAAAGCTTCGTTAGCAAACGATAGCACGGCAATCAGCACTCGAATATAATTATAACCCTAATACTAATTGTAAATATTCATCTCATCTATGGGATCTAATGCGCGCGCTGTTGCTTTGTCTCTGCGTGTAGTAGTTGAGAGAGCCAGTTTAAGGGCGGAGAAGAAGAAAGAAGAGAAAAGCAAAAATTGCAGCGCCGTGGTTTTAAAGCGCACCCGTGGTAGGGAAACGGAATGCGATATAAGCGTGCGTAGCCATGATACGCACACGACAAACTGCCTTAAAATATTTAGACTTGAGGGAAAGCTTCGTTAGCAAACGATAGCACGGCAATCAGCACTCGAATATAATTATAACCCTAATACTAATTGTAAATATTCATCTCATCTATGGGATCTAATGCGCGCGCTGTTGCTTTGTCTCTGCGTGTAGTAGTTGAGAGAGCCAGTTTAAGGGCGGAGAAGAAGAAAGAAGAGAAAAGCAAAAACTGCAGCGCCGTGGTTTTAAAGCGCACCCGTGGTAGAGAAACGGAATGCGATATAAGCGTGCGTAGCCATGATACGCACACGACAAACTGCCTTAAAATATTTAGACTTGAGGGAAAGCTTCGTTAGCAAACGATAGCACGGCAATCAGCACTCGAATATAATTATAACCCTAATACTAATTGTAAATATTTATCTCATCTATGGGATCTAATGCGCGCGCTGTTGCTTTGTCTCTGCGTGTAGTAGTTGAGAGAGCCAGTTTAAGGGCGGAGTAGTTGGAAGGCATACTTTCTAGGAAAAATGGCCGCTCACGGAGAAGAGCCAACTCGAGCGGCTTTAGAGGCTAGGAAAACTGCCTTAAAATATTTAGACTTGAGGGAAAGCTTCGTTAACAAACTATAACACGGCAATCAGCACTCGAATACGACGAGAGAAATTACTGAGACGTGGAAAATTCCCTTGAAAAAAAAATCTGGTTTGCTAGGCAAATGCTTGTATGTATTGAACCTCTTAAAAGATGAGGGGTGAAATATGCGCTCACCGAGTGGGCATCTTCGGCACGAGACATCCCCAAGGCACCTTACAGAGATGTGGAGAGCTTCGCGGCCGGAACGAAGCTTCCCTTCTCCGCCGGCCAAGAGGGGGAAACGCGCTTTCCGATCGCTCAAGGTTGCGCGGACAAAGCCTAACTCTAGCGTCTAGGAAAAGCTTAACCAGGTGCGATGGCGGCACGCATAGCGTGGGAAGCTAGCCGCCAGGATAACTATACCAAGGACTGCTGCTGATGAGGGCGAAATACCTTCGTGTAATTATAATAACCCTAATAGGACTACTTTCGAAAAAAAAAAGGAAACGGCCCAGAGGGCTATACTACGAGAGCTATGACTGATAGTTTTCTCTCTCTCTATATATATATATATATATATTCATCTCATCTATGGGATCGCATGCGCGCGCTGTTTCTTTGTCTCTGCGTGTAGTACAGTGAAGAGAGCCAGTTTAAGGGCGGAGAAGAAGAAAGAAGAGAAAAGCAAAAACTGCAGCGCCGTGGTTTTAAAGCGCACCCGTGGTAGAGAAACGGAATGCGATATAAGCGTGCGTAGCCATGATACGCACACGACAAACTGCCTTAAAATATTTAGACTTGAGGGAAAGCTTCGTTAGCAAACGATAGCACGGCAATCAGCACTCGAATATAATTATAACCCTAATACTAATTGTAAATATTCATCTCATCTATGGGATCTAATGCGCGCGCTGTTGCTTTGTCTCTGCGTGTAGTAGTTGAGAGAGCCAGTTTAAGGGCGGAGAAGAAGAAAGAAGAGAAAAGCAAAAATTGCAGCGCCGTGGTTTTAAAGCGCACCCGTGGTAGAGAAACGGAATGCGATATAAGCGTGCGTAGCTCTTTCTAATTCTAAATTGTCTGAAAATGGACCTTCAACCTGCGCTTCTGTCTTGCACGCAGCAAAAGGTCCAAAAAAACACCTAGAGGGTCGGTTGGACGACGGAAGATGACGGCGAAAAAGTTTTTTGAGTACCCCGTGAACGGATGCATTGTTGTAACTCAGTTTCCAGTTGACCTTCTACAAAAGTGTTCCCCGAGAGCCTGGCAGCCCTAAAAAATTTACATTGGCATGTAAAGTTACAAGCAGTAAGACTTGCATCCTTACCCTCAAGCAGGAGTTTAATCCACATAGCGCAATGACGTACGTGTTGTGCTTATAACAACCAAATTTATCTATTTTGTCAAGCACGAGCTTCGGCGCACGACCCAACAAATATCGGAGAAGCAAATGGCCATGCTCTAGGCTAGCGATTCTGAGCTTTCGTATATAAGCTTGTTCTAAAGTTTCTCGAAAATTCGCTACTAATTCACAGCTCTCGCGCGACGCTATGGCTGATGTGTGCTACTCGTATCAATCTCAAACCAGTCCGTATACTCGGTTCTGCACAGTGGTCACTTGCTATGCCTACTCCTTGCAAATGATTATGCTGAGTCAGTAAATGTCCCGTAACAGAACTAGAACTACGAATTAAGCGAACACGGGAAGGCCCCAGGCTAGAACCAACGCTTCGGCAAGTACAACCTTCGGTTGGGTTGCCTTGGTGATTGAGCATTCGCCTATAGTATGCAGGAAGTACTGGGCTCAAATCTCGGTGCTACCGGAAATCTACAGCTCGACTACTAGTGGTGGTTGTCTCGAAAAGGGACCTTACCTAGATTTCCAAGTGTGGTCTCTGGTTTCTTGTCCAACCACGGACGGCCTTATTGTATAGAGCATTTGCCGTGCCTGTGGGAGCGAGCCGCCGCTGGGTTTCTACCTGTGCGATAGGTACGAGTGCTTTCGCAGATATAGGTTCTCGGCCACTACGGGACCTTAGCGACTGAAAAATGTGTCTTGCGAATGAAAGATGTGTCTTGCGAACCTGAGGGCGTTTCCACTTAGTAATACGTGCTTTGACACTCTGCATGGTAAGTGCCGCCATGGTAGTGGCCCAGGCACCATAGTTTACCCAGGGGAAATTACGACAAATTCATGTTGTTGAAACGTTGGTACCAGCCTCATCTTTCTACTGTTGATCTTCCCAATTCTCCATTTCCCAGGGAACCCTTTGACTTTAATGGTGCTAGTCAGAAAATCATTCATCGCGGCATGTCTTGGGGCATTGTTACAGGGTTGTAGCGCGAGCCGGCGTTCACATTGGTTGACTCTCTAAATACTGAAGGAACGTCCAGCATACATTTCGTTGTTGGAACTGATGGAGATTGATGCAAGATATCGGCGACATTTATCTATATTTTAGCACCAGTAAATTGTCTGGAAAGCATGCTAAGCTGCGGGCTCTAACGCGAACACGGTAGTTTCGATGCTCCCAGTACGGTGAATTTTAAGTTTTCGTGAACGCACTATACACGAGATTGTAGATCTGACTTTGGTGCGAGCGCTTACGCGTGTTGTTCACTCGGAGTGAATGTAGCCGGAACCGGATGTGCGTGACAGTTACAGACGTTGGGGGACGTACAAGACATTTTCGGAAAAATTGTACGCTTTTTTAACAATGCAGGGCTGCAGAATTTTATAGAATATTCTTTGACAGTCGAGAGTGTCGGGAGGCTAGTTGGTAAGACATTTTTGGTGAACTTAAACTGTGCTAGGGACGAGAAACCGAGGTAGATGAAGACAGGACGAACGCAGACTAACAACTGGTTTATTGAAATCGCACAATTCTGCATCTTCGAACTATGCGCATGCCCAAGCCGAATCGTAACTGCGTGGTCATGGAACACTCCCTCGACAAGCCCCTATGTACACACAGAAAAAAAAAGCTCTCTCTCTCTCTCTCTCTCTCTCTCTCTATATATATATATATATATATATATATATATATATATATATATATATATATATATATATATATATATATATATATATATATATATATATACAGTAACGATGTTAATGAAAAAAACATATTAAGGGCGAACTTGTGCCCACAACTAAAAGTCACTGCGGTCGTGAAGAAATCCCCGGCAGTTGCGTTCTCAAACTGACCTCCAACCGTCTTCCTCTTTCTTCTCGTGTGACACCTCGTGCGCGTGGCGCATGCGAGCCGGTCCAACCGGCTACCCGTGCCACGAAGATCACTGCCTGTTGTTGCTGAACAACACCATGGTACGGCGTGCACAGTGTCCAATACGAAGGGCGCGCAACTTAAATGTGACCAAGTTGTCGCGGCATTATCCCCCTCCTTACCGCATCGGCCCGATGCGTGAGAGGAAGGAGGGGTTCCTGCGGGCTCTCTCTCTCTCTTCTTTTTTTTGTTCATGACCTCTCCTGGTAAGGTTTCATGCGGACAACATGCACAATTTCCGTGGAGTTGCACCGTCTTGGGCTCTCGTGTCCAACGGATGTCACTTCGTAAATGACGTCCCTTATACGACGAAGTATTTCGTAAGGGCCGAAGTATCGGCACAGAAGCTTTTCAGACAGTCCACGGCGTCACACTGGGGTCCATACCCACACCTTTTCACCGGCCTGTGTTGTTGGCGGCGTATTCGGTACCTTGCCATCTGTCGTGCCTCCTCGGCTCTTTGCAAGAAACCATCTAGGTCAGATGAGTTATTGTTTTCTTCATCTAACGGCAACATAGCATCCAAAGTTGTGGTTACTGCTCGGCCGAATACAAGTTCAAACGGGGCGACTCGTGTTGTTTCTTGAACGGCCGTATTATATGCGAAGGTGATGTACGGCAAAATTTCGTCCCACAGCCTATGTTCAACGTCGACATACATCGAAAGCATGTCAGTCAGTGTTGAGGCGTTCAGTTAAATCGTTTGAGGGTGGTACGCCGTAGTTCTCCTATGATCAGTATGTGTCATTTGCAACAAGCATTTCATTAGGTCCGCAGTAAAGCCTGTTCCACGATCGGTAATAACTGTGGGAGCGCCATGCCTGAGCACGATATTGTTGACAAAGAATTTTGCAACTTCGACAGCCGTTGCACTGTACAGGGAATCAGTTTCTGCGTAACGGGTCAGATAGTCCGTTGCCACAACTATCCATTTTTTGCCTAAAGATGATGTTGGGAAGGGTCCAAGGAGGTCCATACCGACTTGTCGGAATGGGGCTTTTGGTGGCTCTGTTGGCTGGAGGAGGCCTGCCGGTTTTACGGATGGAGTCTTGCGCCTTTGACTCTCGCGACACAAGAGGACTGATAGCACCCCAAGTGCAGAAGATGCTTTCCGGCACTCCTCCCTCAAGGCAACGCCGCGTGCAGATCATCTGGGCCCCTGGTCACTCGGGTCTGGCTGGAAACGAAGCCGCCCACGATGCCGCCCGAGCTCTCGCACACCGGGCGCATCATCCTTCTCCTGCGTCTTCCGTTCCCGACCAGCCCTCTGTTCTGCATCGCGGTCACTCGCGGGACCGAATGGTCACGTTCAGAGAAATCCAATTATATATAAAACTAAAATTAAAATTATCATAAGTTGAAATAATTTATATAAAATATTGATTTTGTAAATCAAAATAGAATTATTCTTTCAATTTTCAGAAAAGATCTTATCTCAATAAATCTCCAAAATTTATATACTTAATACATATATTATTTTCTGACAATTAAAGTAATTATTTTTTTAAGAATTTTATTTATATTAATAACTCACCCAATTCTTATATTAATTTCATTAATTTTATTAACATTATTTTTAGCTATAACATTTTACCTTTTTTTTCAAATATCATTAATTTCTCTTCTTATAGTTTTAATAATTCTAGGGGGAATATTAATTATTTTTATATATATAATTAGATTGTGTCCCAACCAAAAAATAAATCTTAATAATAAGCTAATTCTAATTTCAATTTTATTATCAATTCCTATTTCAATTTCATTAATTAAAATAAATTTAGAAATTTTTCAAATTAATAAAATTTATAATATACTTTTTACTAATATATTAATTTTAATAATAATTTTTTAAATTATTTCTTTAATAGTAATTTCAAAAAATTTAGATTGAATTAATTGTCCAAATAAAAAATGCATTTAATTAAATAACCAATGATAATACTTAAATTAATTAACCCAATTAAAAATCTTCCTACACCATCTAATATTTCTTATATATGAAACTTTGGATCTTTATTAGGCTTATGTCTTATAATACAAATTTTTACAGGATTATTTTTAGCTATAAACTTTTCTAGTGACATTACTACTGCATTTTCTATAATTTCACATATTCAACGAGATGTTAATAATGGATGATTGATTCGATCTATTCATGCAAATGGGGCATCATTATTTTTTGTGTTACTTTACATTCATGTAGGACGAGGAATTTATTATTCATCTGCAGAGAGCGGTTACGCTACCCCCCAGCACACAAAACACTGAATAAATCTCAATCCACCATTTGGCGACTCCTTCAGACGCGAACTTTTCCGAACCCCGTACTTTACAACCGCATTTACCCCGATGCATACTCCCCACTCTGCAAAGCGTGCGAGGCCCGCGCTGACCTCGATCATATTATCTGGCAATGCCCCAAAGCCTCACCCACCAACACCTCCCGCACTAACACACGCATCATAACTACGGCCGAGCAGTGGGAGACATTGCTGCTCAGCTTGGACCCAGAGGAGCAGCTCTGGGCCGTCCGGGTGGCCGAAGACGCCGCCAGAAAGCAAGGACTGGCCGCCGTCTGAGGAAGGGGGGGTATTGGGGGTTAGTTTCCCGACCCCCGCCACCCCTGAACCCCATCAAGGACATACTAAAGTTTTATCTCTCTCTCTCGCGACAAGTCTTGACATAGTGCTGCACTGATGCTAATAACTTAGGTCAGTAGTATTTCAGACGAATCCTGGCGAATGTACGGCTCACGCCAATGTGTCCGGATGTCGGTTCATCGTGACATGCATGCAAAATTTCTTCTCGCATAGCTGTGGGTACGACAAGTAAAAACTTTGTCTCGCTGTTCTCGAAGTTTCTCTTGTAGAGGACACTTCCTCGCAAACAGAACGAGGATAGCCCTCTAGAGAAAATACGCGGGAGCTGAACGTCGAGTCCCTCCTGGCGCTGTATAAGTGGAAGCAATTCCGGGTCATCTCGTTGTTGTTGAGCGATTTGTGACTCGTCAACAATGCCAAAAAGCGGGAAATCCTCTTTTCTGACACAGTTGTCTGGACTGGTGCGCGTGACAAGCAGTCGGCATCGCTGTGTTTCCTCCCGGATCGGTATACGACAGTAATATCATATTCTTGAAGCCTAAGGCTCCATCTTGCTAGTCGTCCGGATGGATCCTTGAGATTCGCCAGCCAGCAAAGCGAATGGTGATCACTGACTGCTCCGAATGATCTACCATAGAGGTAGGGCAGAAATTTACATATTGCCCAAATGACTGCAAGACACTCTTTCTCGGTTGCTGAGTAGTTTGCCTCTGCTTTCGAGAGCTTACGGCTGGCATAAGCTATTACTTTCTCCTGGCCGTTCTTCCACTGCACTAGTATGGCACCGAGGCCGACGTTACTCGCATCGGTATGAACTTCAGTGTCGGCTGTCTCATCAAAATGGACAAGGATTGGAGAAGCTTGCAGGCGTTTCCTTAACTCGTCCAAGGCGTCTTGTTGTTCGCTCTTCCACATGAAAGGTTCATGTTCTCTTGTTAGTATTGTAAGGGGCTCAGCAATCTTTGAAAAGTTTTCCACAAATCTTCTGTAGTATGCGCATAAACAAAAAAAAAAAAACGTCACGCGGACTTTTTGTCTGTAGGTGTCGGGAACCTCGAAACTGCTGCTGTCTTTTCGGGATCTGGCCGAACGCTTTCAGCTCTGATGACGTGTCCGAGAAACCGAAGTTCATCGAAGCCAAATTGACATTTTTCCGGCTTATTTTTCAAGTCTGCTGCGCGAATACCTTCTAATACTAGTCGCAGGCGCACTAAATGTTGGTCAAATGTGGTGGAAAATACGACCACATCATCCAAATACACTAAGCACGACTGTCATTTCAATCCTGCGAGCACAGGGGTCACGCCAGACGTCACTTTTCCGGGGCTTTTGTTCCACAAACGAGGTGCACTACGTGCTGAAAGCGGATAGGCAGCCGGTGGTTCCAGCAGACGAGGTACACTGCGTACTGTCGGCGGGTAGGGAAAGGTCGTCCCAACTACTGTGTACCGCGGATTGCCTGAGTACGTCGGCGTACGTTGGAGTGCGCCGCATCGGCTGTGGCTCACGCTCTGGATCCCGTATGACCTGCCTCAGTCCGTCCCGGACAACGTCGGCAATAGATAGTGCAGTTGGAGCCTGAGGTGTCTGCAACTTGTTGAGCTCTTCCCTGATCACTGACCGGACGAGCTCCCTCAGGGTTTCAAGGTCGTTTGGCACGCCTCCAGAGAAGACATGGGCAGGTGCACAGCTTGCCTCACGGTTGTATTGCGGAGCCCGCTGTTCCAGCGTCTTTTCGATGGTCGTTGCTTCGTATCTGAACTAGGCAACCGTGTGCGGCGGGTTGCGGACGAGAACTGCGAAGAGTTGCTTTACTCCACGCATGAGATGGCGCAGCTTCTTATCTCCACTCATGTTTGCATTAGCATGCTTGAACAGGTGGGACATGTGCTCGATGTACATCGCCACGTTCTCGTTTGTGAGCTGGTTCCTAGATTGAAGTGCAATTTCCGCCTTTTCTTTACGATCCATGCTGGCGTATGTTCCTAGCAGTTGTCGTCGAAATTCCTCCCAAGATGACAAAGAGAGTTCGTGGTTTTCATACCACGTTTTTGCGAAGTCCACCCAAGGGAAATATACCTTACGGAGCTTCTTTCTCTCATTCCATTCATTAAAGCTCGCCACTCTCTCGAACAGTTCCAACCAGTCTTCCACGTCTTCGAACGTGTCGCCATGAAATGTTGGCGGCTTGCGAGGTTGGCTTACGACCAGCTGTGCCGGTGTTACCTGGCTAGTCATTGTGGCACGGTCCGTTGTCTGAGTTTCCCTTGGCATGAAGAGAAGATGGCCGAATTCGGGCGAGTCACCTCGAAGACGGCGGCTGGTCCGCTGGTGTACAAGTGTCAGTTCCACAGGATGGACTCGCTGATGGTCGGGGCTACGCTGACTTCCGTTCATGGGGCTTCGACTCATACCCCGCACCTCCACCAGAAATGTAACGATGTCAATAAAACAACGATATTTATTAAGGGCGAACGTGTGCCTGCAACTGAAATGCGACCAAGTTGTCGCGGCAATATATATATATATATATATATATATATATATATTACTTGCACTTTAAGAAACCGTGTGACCTCGAAGAATTGTTCACTGAAGTGACGGCCGTATATGAGAATTTACAAGCCTGGGTCCTCTCCCAACACCAAGAATCTGGCGTCTCTCGGTGGTGTAATCTTCCTTCGTGCAATTGTCGTATACTTCACTACCACTAATACTGCTTCGCGTTTCCGGTGAAAATGTACCCTCGCCCGTTTCTTTCTTATTCTGTGACTCCGACTATAACCGACTATAAGCGCTGCTGCGCGTGACTGCTGCTGAGATTTGTCAAAGTAAAAAAAAAGAAAGTGATATCACATTTTTTTTTTGCTTTGGCAATCCTGATGCTAAATGTTTAAAGACCAAAGGCTGAGACTAACGCTGCAGCCACAAAGCACCAAAGTCCTGTTCTTAAAGCGTTACATAAAAACCGCTCGTAACCTTAAAGGGACACTAAAGGTTACTATTAAGTCAACGTGGACTGTTGAAATACCATCACAGAAACCTCGAAACGCTTGTTTCGTGCCAAGGAGAGACTTATTTTAAGAGAAAATGCGTTCTGAAGCGTCCGCGTACCGCTAGCGCAGTTCAAATCGCCCGCCCACCGATCCAGGAGTACTGACATCATGGTCTCATAGTGACGTTGCGCCAACGGTGAGTAGAACGGCGTCTGCAGACGGCGCTACGGCTTTTCTGCGCAAAACGCAAACGCGCGGCCAGAAACAGAGCCAAAACAGAGCCGACAGCAGAGCGAAAGCGGGAGTATGGTGGCTAGCGGAAGGAGAAACGAATTACGTCCCACATTACGTCCCACGGCACTCGGAGAGTCCGTTTTCGTTAAACTATAGGCTGCGGCGAGCTCGCAGCGTAGTCGGCGTGATCTGTGAGAAGTGACGCGCCTTTTCGCACTCGCAACAGGGCATAAAAAAGTGCGAATCGACGCAAAACTCGGCCTAGAAACGTGCTTCGCCACAGCCAGGGCTCATTACGACCCAAGCTGGCGCGACCCAGATGTCGTTTCCCGCACCGCCACCAGGCGCCGCTACTATACCTCAAACTCCAGCGCAAGACGCCCAGGCCCCGCACACTCTCAAGTTCAACAAATGGCCACAGAGGGCGAAAAAATCGACCGCGCGCTGCTGCTAACAAAACCAGCATAGTAATATCACTTCGGGATGCTTACGTTAGTTTGAACATTTTCCGCTAGAGGCGCCGTAGTAAGCGCAATATTTTTTTGCAAACTTTCTCCTACAATTACCGAAGCACGTTTATTACATGAAAAAGAGAGCGAAATTATCATTGCTAATTTGATATTGTATTCTTTGTAAGTAAGTTTATTGTTTCTTTGTTACTATAAACGCAAATAGCGTTCAGCATCATCGATCTTTCACGTGACCTCTGGCCTCGATTTAAAATTTTTACCGGTATTTTCGAGTGCATGGCGGCACGGATTCATTCGTTCGTGCGCTCAGACTGGTTGCTTCTTTTTCGCTAAAACTAGTTTATTGCGCTTCGATGTCACGCGTTATTTAACCTGGGGTGAAGTGACGTGTTTGCAAGTGGACATGTAAGCCCGAAAGTTGGGTATCGGTCGTGAGCCATTCGGAACACGTCTGCATCGAAACGGGAGCTGGATTCTGGTGCGGCTGAAAACGGCAATAACGGTGAGTCGTTTAACACCGCTGCTTCAATCGCTATATAATATTCGCCTCATTAACTTACAGGCGGAGACAAGTTAACGAACTAGATCCTGCACAGCATATGGCAGTCGGGATCCTCCGTTGCTGTTTCCTAAATAAACCGTTACTTGCGAGGCTGTCGTTATACACACACAAATCGGGAAAGAAAGAGCGATATCGGAACGCGCGCCTCATTTTTCATCTTATTGTAGCCGTGGCCATAGGTGACTGGGTAGCCTTAACAATATACATATAAAACTTATTTTCGAGTCCGCCGGCAACCTTTTTCGTCCACAAAATCGAATAATCCTTTGGTAAAATGATGTGAAAGTACAGAATTTAATGTATTAAACAGTTGCAAGCGTGATAATTCACTCATATTTCGTACTTGTTGGTTCCAAATGTTCTTGCTGTTCAGTTTGGTTTACCGTAGGGCATTTATTTTTGCAGTAGTGCAGCAGTGCATCACGTTCGTGCAGAAAAATAATGCATCAGTTCTAATAGCTTCATGACTTTCATGTATTTGCTTGTGGAACCAGCAGTGTGATCTCTTCCAGTGTATAAATGAACGCACAAATGTTCTCATTTGTGATCTTAATAATACTTAAACTGTTTACATGCATTGTATAGTTAGGCAGGCATAAATTTATGGACAATAGCAATATTTAACGTGCTGCTTAAGTGCCCTAGAACGGACAGGGTATATTTGCATGTGTTCTGTAGTCGCAAACCATTACAATATATATGTCACACCTTTTTACATTTCATATTGCAAAATTGTGCTTTTTTCAATTTCTGATTCAGTCAAAATTTCTGTTCCAGACATGCAGTAATGAGGATGGCACCAGTATAAAGCAACACACTCCACACACTAAACAGAAGCTGCTGCCTGCTACAACAAGGCCATTGTGTGGACATTGGCTGCTACTACAAGGTAAACAACATGTGGTTCAGAAATAAGTATGCCTGATATATGCTGTATTGTCTTGCTAGTCTTGAGATACATGTCATTTGTTTGCAGCAGAAATGAATGTTTGCTCATGTTTATGGTTCAGTATAATTGGTTCGAACATAAAAGAAAACACACATGAGTTTGGCTAATCTGTGCTGTATCTCATGTGTCACCGTTCTGCCCCAACAGAGTCCATGCCAAGCATACCTTGGTCATCACAGGAGCTCCTATCCACACCAACAGAAAGGGGCTGGAGCTGAATTTGCAAGGCTTTTACACCACGAACAAAGAAGCGCATGCAGAAGAATTTACATGAGATATCAAGTCTGCAGAGCACTGTGTCAAGACTGAAAAGAGCTTCAGCCACCATTCCACCAGCGCGGACAAATTGGCTGAGTCATCCAGGTAATTCAAAAAGGACTTTATGGAAATTCTTCGTCTCCAGATGCGCCTGCAACTTCTGATCAAGCACGGACGACGCTGGCCAAAAGAGTTCCATCAGTTTGCCCTTAATCAGCTTCCTGGCCATGTCAATTCCATTTGTGCCAAGTGTAATTTTTCTTCTATAAATGCAAGCTTTTTCATTCTCCATTCTCGTTAGAGATCATTCATCCTCATCATCATCATCATCATCATCATCAGCCTGGTTACGCCCACTGCAGGGCAAAGGCCTCTCCCATACTTCTCCAACTGCCCCGGTCATGTACTAATTGTGGCCATGTTGACCCTCCAAACTTCCTAATCTCATCTGCCCACCTAACTTTCTGTCGCCCCCTGCTACGCTTCCCTTCCCTCGGAATCCAGTCCGTAACCCTTAATGACCATCGGTTATCTTCCCTCCTCATTACATGTCCTGCCCATGCCCATTTCTTTTTCTTGATTTCAACTAAGATGTCATTAACGCGCGTTTGTTCCCTCACCCAATCTGCTCTTTTCTTATCCCTTAATGTTACACCTATCATTCTTCTTTCCATAGCTCGTTGCGTCGTCCTCAATTTAAGTAGAACCCTTTTCGTAAGCCTCCAGGTTTCTGCCTCGTACGTGAGTACTGGTAAGACACAGCTGTTATAAACTTTTCTCTTGAGGGATAATGGCAACCTGCTGTTCATGATCTCTGAATGCCTGCCAAACGCACCCCAGCCCATTCTTATTCTTCTGATTATTTCACTCTCATGATCCGGATCAGCAGTCACTACCTGTCCTAAGTAGATGTATTCCCTTACCACTTCCAGTGCCTCGCTACCTATCTTAAACTTCCTTCCTTAAACTTCATTCATCCTCATCCAGACATAAAGGTCAACAGATTCTTCGCTGATACTTAATACCAGTCACTGTCTAGTAGCATAACATATCTGTAGCAGTACCTTTTAGTGCATGTTGTCATGCACGATTCCTCTCCTGAAATAGCTGATGCAACATCGACATGTTTCTTGCATTAACCTACGCACTGTTTGCAATGCACCATTTTACTTTTCTTGATGTTTTTGGCCTTCAGTGCTTGCAGAGCAGGGTGGCTTCTCTCTTGAATGCAAGCTTTCTCATTTTCCATATTCCTAGTCTCGTTGATGGTTGCTCTTCTTCCTCGATAGCCTGGGTCTTTGCGCAAGCTACACTGAATGATAGATTGCAGAATCTTGTTTTGCTGCCCCACTTGGTTGTGGTCACCGTGTTACATTTCTCGGATGTGGGGGCCTGCTCAGTTACATTGGTAAGCAGTCTCTCGAGGTAAGCATTTGCTCCTGCAGTCCGCACAGCGACATAGACTCCCAGTGTACACACACCATAACTGGTGCTCCCCGTTCATTTTTTCCTGCTGCAGCCATGGGCAAATTGTGCTTGTGGCCTACCTCGGCCATGATTTGCTCAAAACTGAGACCAGCATATGTGCTTACATGGTTCGAAGTGTATGAAGTTGATAGCCGTACGGGGGGAAATGCCTGCAAAAATGGCTGCCAAAGGTGATGCCCACGAAAGCGACTTGTCCATATTGAGACAAAGTGGGACACCAAATGTGAGCCACACATTAGTGGCCCTCGACAGAAAAGAAACATGCAGGTTGGAAAGGAGTTAATGCTAAAATGTCGGATAGTCCATTTCGCTGTGTTGGTTGCGACAGCAGATGCCTGCGTCACCCGATTGCTTCGCAATGGAAGTTGCTCATCTTCAACGGCTACTGTCGTTTCAAACAGGTGCAACGCTCTGTCCAATCTGTTTGTACTGCTGTTTGTCACTCGTTACCAGACCACCACATGTGACGAAGGAAAGCATTATGCCTGTAAGTAGGCGGCTGAATGTATCCTAAGAGACCCGTGTATGTGAATGCTCACTGTTGCCATATGGTTTGTAGCCAATGTATAATGTATTCTCTGAACACTATGTTGTGAATGATTGCCGTTTATTTTTGCTGTTCTCACTTGGTTACGGTCGCCGTATTATGCTTATCGGATGTGGGGGCCTGGTCAGTTGCATTGGAAAACAGTCTCTCGAGGTAAGCATTTGCTCCTGCAGTCCGCACAGCGGCATAGACTCCCAATTTACACACCATGATTCGTGCTCCCCGTTCAGCCTTTCCTGCTGCAGCCATGTGCAAATTGTGCCTGCGGCCTTTCTCAGTCGCAATTAAGCACAAACGGAGACAAGCATACGTGCTTACATGGTCCAACGTGTTTGAAGTTCATAGCCACATGGGTGGAAAGGCCCGCATAAATGGCTGCCGAAGGTGATGCCCACGAAAGCGACTTGTCCATATGGAGACAAAGTGGGACGCCAAATGTGAGCCACACATTAGTGGCCCTCGACAGAAAAGAAACATGCAGGTTGGAAAGGAGTTAACGCTAAAATGCCGGATAGTCCATTTCGCTGTGTTGGTTGTGGCAGCAGATGCCTGCATCACCTGATTTCTTCGCAATGGAAGTTGCTCATCTTCAACGGCAACTGTCGGTTCAAACAGGTGCGACGCTCTGTCCAATCTGTTTGTACTGCTGTTTGTCGCTCGTTACCAGACCACCACATGCAACGAAGGCAAGCATTATGCCTGTAAGTAGGCGGCTGAATGTATCCTAAGAGACCCGTGTATGTGAATGCTCACTGTTGCCATATGGTTTGTAGCCAATGTATAACGTATTCTCTGAACACTATGTGGTGAATGATTGCCGTTTATTTTTGCTGTTATCTCACTTGGTTACGGTCGCCGTGTTATGTTTATCGGATGTGGCGGCCTGGTCAGTTGCACTGAAAAGCAGTTTCTCGAAGTAAGCATTTGCTCCTGCAATCTGCACAGCGACATAGACTCCCAATTTACACACCGCGATATGTGCTCCCCGTTCACGTTCAGCCTTTCCTGCTGCAGCCATGGGCAAATTGTGCCTGTTGCCTTTCTCGGCCGCGATTAAGCACGAACGGAGACCGGCATACGTGCTTGCATGGTCCGACGTGTGTGAAGTTGGGTGCAAAGGCCCGCAAAAGTGGCTGATGAAGGTGATGCCCACGAAAGCGACTTGTCCATATTGAGACAATGTGGGACACCAAGTGCGAGCCACACATTAGCGGCCTCCGAAAGAAAAGTAACGTGCAGGTTGGAAAGGAGTTAAGGCTAAAATGCCGGGTAGTCCATGTCGCTGTGTTGGCTGCGGCAGCAGATGCCTGGTTCACCCGATTGTTTCGCAGTGCAAGTTGCTCATCTTTAACGGCGACTGCCGCTGCAAACAGGCGGGACACTGACCAATCTGCATAAGCCGCTGGTTGTCGCTCGTTACTAGACCGCCATGTGTGACGACGACGGTGAGCCGTTTACGAGCTCGCGTCGAAGATTCCAGTGTATCTCGACATACAAATTTTATTTCTGCTATTGCACGAGAATGTACATACACTGCTTGTCTTCTGCCAATAAAGTCGCACGTTCTGTTCACTCACTTGTGGCTTGTTTGTATGGGCGTCAGTAGAGGCTCTTTGGTCTCCTGGCAATTAGAACGCACCGGCTACGCGGCAGCCGAGGCGAGTACGGCGCGTACGAGCGGATACAAGCGTACACGAGCGGATACAAGCGGCCATATTGAATAATGCTCTAAAAAAAAATGCGCATTTCCGCTTCCTGTTTTAGCAACGTCATCTGGCGTCCACCTAGGTAAGTTCCATGCGCTGCCGCTGCTTATTTTCGAACCACTGCGGAAGGTACAGTTTCCCTTCTCTAAAGTTGTTCTTTATTCTATGACGCCCATAAGCTGGTACTTCATTCTATGGCGCAAACTTCGACGCTCGTCGCAATGGACCCTGACACCGACAGATTGGCTCGCGATGGTGGGCTCAACTTCAGCGATTTGAGCACCGACGAGCGCGACCTGCTGCTGAGGGCTCGCACTGCCGGCGTCGTTGCGTACTACGACGGCGGCCTCGACACCGGCTCTCCGGAGCGGGAAAGCAACGAGGGTTTCCCACGACATCACATGGACGTGGCATTCTCGCTGCTTGTTCCAAATGAAAGTGTCGCGAGCCAGCAGAACCCTCACAGCACGACGCGATAACGAAAGTACTGAAACTCCAAAGCGTGCGCGGCGCAGAGTCGAGCGCGCAGAGTCGAGCGAAAACGAAACCTTTCGAACACCCATATTACTGAAGGGTAACGTCAAAATGTTATTTTTTCTTAGAGTCGAATAGACGTAGACAAGTAGCATTTTTTCCGTCTTATAATCGAATGAAATGATATTTTTAATACGAGTAGTTGAGTATTAGTAACACAAATTATGAGGAGTCCTTTCGTCATCGGGCTAGTACCGGAATGTCGCTGGGGGGTCTCAAATCGTGTCATGCATTTACCTCAATTTCTCGGTTACTAAAGCTCTGTTCGCGATTAAATTGACGCCTTAGACGTTCTAGAACATTGCTCTACCACTTTAACTTGAGTTTCTGGTAACCTTTAGTGTCCCTTTAAAGGGCCTCGGAGAGCGGACATTTCAGCGAATTGCCTTTCTCGTTTAATATGTGCGCAACGCTCATTATTAATTAAGCAAGCACTCAATTGGGACGACCGATTCACAGTGCGCAGCAGCTCGCGTACTGCACGCCAACTTCCAAATAAGGTTTACGGGTCGCCGAAACATCACAGATAAACGCAATGGCTACGAAAGAACATTCGTGCCTCCGGCAGTTAAAGAAACACATTCTTTACAGCGAAGCTGTTTGTGGCTAGGGTCTCGTGAAACTGCCATGCGTGCGAGTGAAAACTATCATCATCAGCAATGGATTATGCCACTGCTCGCGCATTCGTCGTCTTCTCCCACAGCTGGCTCCGTTGCCGCTCATCACGCCAGCGTTGCTGCCATACTGCCCCTCCCTCTGCGAAGGCGTTGACGGCACTGGCCCACTGCCAGTGGGTCCGATGACTTCGGTCCCAAATTCTTGCCTCAGTATATCGCGAAATGAAAACACGAATGTGCATAACGAATGTGTATAACGAATAATAACACGAATGAACACGAATATATAAATATAAATGTGTGTGCGTACCTTTCGTCACGATGACCACCGATCAAGACAATGAATGTGCTCGTATCTCTGATTGATTGATTGATTGATTGATTGATTGATTGATTGATTGATTGATTGATTGATTGAAAACTTTATTATTCCACCGAGCTGGGGTGCCCGCCTCTTAATCTACACGTAGTTAGGGGGGGAGGACGAAGCAGTCCCTGCGCGTTGAGGACGGTGAGTCTTCACAGCCTCAACGCCCAGGCGGACTGCTCGACGCTGGTCGTCTTCAGCCTCACTCTGGATCAAGGCCTCCCAGGCGTCTCTTTATCGTGTGCTACACAGCTTCGCTGGTCATCTACCTTCACAGAGTCGAATGGCTCATGATTTAAGTCCCTAATTCTAAGCAGCGTTAACATTCATGGCTGTTACGAACATATTGTTTTACACAGTCATGGCTTACAGGGACAAAGATCACCGTTCTATGTGGCTTCGAGAAGGCCTTGAAAGGTAAGACGACAACGACGACGAAGACGACGACGAAGACGACGACGACAGCAGTAACAGCAGAGATCACGCCGGCAAGATTTCGGATGCAATCAATTAGATTAGCCTTATCAAGCCCACATTTGACTGTTTCTCCAGAGTATAAGCACCTGGCACTTCCCTGGCATAGCGAATCCTGTTACACTGCTGCATTCCCTCCCTAAACTTCTATTTACACAGGTCGGGTTTGGTTCCTTCCCCCCTCTGTTCTTTGTGTAATGAGGAGGAGACGATATAGCATTTTCTTCTATCTTGTCGCCGCTTTACTGCGTTAAGAAAAAGATTGTTGGAGATAAGTTTTCGAAGAATTGGCCTGGACTTGACAGAACCTGCAATTCTTTCGTTCGGGATGTCCACTTTGGGATTCAGCCACAGGGATGCATGCTTCGCTGTCCAAACATTCCTTACAGAATCTAAACGAATGCCCTGCTAAATTCTTTCTTTTCTTGTTTTTACTTTTAAATGAATTATTACTCATTCAATATGACCTTCCTGATTTTATTTTAACAGGTAATCCTACACTATTCAATGCTATTCCCATAGATATTAGGAAATTTATGGTCCATAATAATTTGGAATAATCCACCCATTTCTTGGCCAATCCCCCATCGTGGGTAGGAGCCACACGTTTAACAGGCTACAACAACAACAACAACAATATACCATTTTGTGGCAACGAACGCATTCTCGACGCAACGCATGAGGCCTTTAAAGAATTACAAAACACCGGTGCCACAATCTTGATCGCCTTGTTCGTTTTTAAGAGAGAGAGAGAGAGAGAGAGAGAGAGAGAGAAAGAGAGAGAGGGAGAGAGAGGTAATTCTTATTCAATAGCAAGCCAGCTACGGGGCGACGTTTCCTTGCGGAAGGCAAATCGGCGGCATGTGAGTCAAGCGGTGCATTCGAGGAACCGCGTCGTGTAACACCTACAAAAACTCCGAACGAGGTTTCATCTCAGTGACGCGTCCCGTAAACAAACCCTTAGCTTCGGTCGCATTGTGTGTCAGCGAATTCAAAGATGAGCTCGAGTTCCTGTGCCTTCCGAGCAGCTACGTGGCGTCAGCTCAAGCATCACGTCGAGGGCTTTCGGGCGATTCTCGTAGCAACTGCAGGGCAGGTACACAGTCTGTGCCGGGCTTTGTTGGTGCACCATGCGTAGATAAGATAGCGGACTCCAAGCGAAAATCCAAAAAACGAACAGAAAACACAGGGGTAGCGCAGTTCGATGCTGTATATATCATTCACAATCGATTGTTTATATAACTCCGTGGCTTCCTAATAGTTTAAGAATGTGTATAATAAGAGTAGGGTATTGGGGTATGACATGGGACGGAGATACGAGAGAACAACGCAAAGGGGACGTCTGAGTGCGCTGCTAGAAGTTTGGAGTAGAGGAATTGCTCTTTGCTCTCCCGCGCTGCAGTTCAAACTGTGTGAGTGAGTGAGTGAATAAACTTTTATTTGGTCCAGCAAAGCGCGATAAAACGCGCACCCGGCTAATCCCACGACGGGACTGACAGATCTAGTCTGCCGGCCCGATCGCGGGCGCGCTGGACGGCCAGGATTTGATCCTCAAAGACAGGACTTCGCAGGAGCGCGTCCCACTCTTCCTTGGTGAACTTCGGGCCCAGCGACCCGCACTCCCAGAGCATATGAGGCAACGTAGCTACCTCACCACAGGCCATGCAAGAACAATTTGGATAAATCTCTGGATATATGCTATTAAGGGACGCCGGATTTGGGTACGAATTCGTTTGCAGAAGTCTTAGTGTGACCGCCTGCGGCCTGCTTAGCTTGGAGTGAGGCGGGGGGAAAACCCTTCTCTCTAAGTAAAAGAATTTCGTGATTTCGTTGTGTGTGAGAGGAGCGTCTCTGTGTCCGGGGAGAGAGTCGCCCGATCCGAGGGCAGCGCGGTCGGTAAAGCCACGCGCAGCCTCGTGGGCAGACTCGTTGAGGTTCAGAGGAACCCGTGTGCACTTTTGACTCTTAAGGCAGCGATGCTCTTTCATAAATGCAAACAACGCCGTGTCTGCCATTGAAGGACCGTGTATTGAGATAAATCGCAACAGCTACTGCGTGTGGCCGTAGCGCCGTGTTGTGTAGTGAAATCTGCCTATATATAATAAAGTGCTAATACTGCATTGTATCTCCTGCCTGTGACGTGGAAGAGCTCTTGTTCGTTGTCAGGCCCCGGAAAATCAATATATGTATATTCATGTTAGCATTTTTTTTAATTAGGTGTGTGACTTAGGAAATCATTGCTGGACGACGTAAAATTTGACGCGGGATCACCAACGAACGCACACACACTCAAAGGAATGAGAAGAAAATCATGGGACCTATATATTATATTCAATATCTGTCTCTACGTCTTTGCTTTTTGTGCTTTCCCAATGTTTATCACTACTTTTTTTTTGTGCGGTCGTGTGCGAGCTGTCTCAACTTCGTACCCTGTTGCTAGTTTCATGGTTAATTAAACGAAAACGACTGGGAAGGCGGCCTTCTGCGTAGGAAGGACATTTGCTTTCGTCACAGGAATGGTAGCGCATTGACGCCGCCTTGTGGATGGCATTGCAAGACCAAGCGGGATCTTGACTTCCGCCGTGGCAACGAAAGCTTTATTGACCATAACGGAGGTCTTACATATTATAGTTGCACGAGTCTCTCACTCTGCGCATAAACCCAAGAGATCTTATTACTGGCTTTGTTCTTAGTTAACATTTAACAATTGTTAAATGTTAACAATTGTTTAAAAAAGTTAACAATTGAACACTAAGCCAAACCAGCTTCTGGTTCACACTCCTGCTGAATTCAGTTTTTTTTCTCTTCTCGTCTCCTAACACCCAATGAGTGTCTTTCCTCTTGGTTGCCATAGTCGGGGACCTCCCACCCCCACCCTCCCCACCCCTATCGGTGACCCCACCCCCCTGACGCTATCGTAATAAACACAAGCGGCTATGACCGCTTCGGTGGTTTAGTGCGGATGGTGTACACCCCCTGCCGCTCCTATGTAAATGACTGTTCGAGCACTGCTGCGACTAACTCTGCCGTCGACGCCTATGGCAACAGACGTGTCGCGGCGTTGAACTGCACGCAAATGGTGTAAGCAGTGGGGACTCTTTATTGGCTTATCCCTGTCTACTAATTGGCGGCGACGAATGCAGAGCACACATTAGGCGGGGCAGAACTGTGCATCGGACGCGCCGTGTTATCTTCAATTGTCCTTGCAGTGCCGTCATGACGTAGATGCCATTTCCGAGAGGCGCGCTGATACTGTCCGCGAAGTTGACAGTGTGAGTTCGCAGCGGCGCCATAAACATATAGTAAAACACGTTACCGTGAGGCAGTGCCGGTAGTGTGTATACGGGAGTGTTCCCCTATTATCGTATATACTGCCGCACAACTATTTAGAAAGTGTAGTACGCCTGTTCATATCACACTTTTTTTGCACGAGCATGGTGATCAACGGATTTACGTTTCTATATCTCTCTCCCTAAATGTAAGCAGGTGTGGTGCCATTCCCGGTGGCTGTTGCCAGCCTGATCCATCGCTATTTTCCCAATTGTCCATTGTATATGTGTGTTTTCATACCAAATATTCACATAATAATATGTGCGTGTTAATAGCCTGCACTATCTCCGGGATCGGAGTCTTCAGAATCTGCGGTATCGGACCACGAAAAAGGTTTTAGGCTTCGCTGTCTCCGGGATTGGTCCACAAAAGGGGTCCGAAGCATACCCGTCACAGAAAAATGGTGGTAAGTCGCTGAGAAAGACTTTGTCTTTAATAGCCAAAGCTAAATTAAATTTGTCTGACCACAGTATTCGAACAAAGGACCCCTAGCCCCATTGGTGTGGAGCAGCCAAGCTGATTACAAAAAACAAGGAGAAAGAAAACAAGAGAGATTTAAATAACTCGGTGCACGACACAATTTTAAGATAAACGGTATTGGGTTGTTAGGCCTCTTATGACCGAACACCGCTTATCTTATAATTGTATCTAGCAGTGTTTCTTTCTTTATTATTATTCTTTTTCTCGTTGAGCAGCTTGGCTAACATTAGCTGGGACACACAGTATAGCGGAAAGGTCGGGACAGACAAAGCAACCTCAATTGCGAAATCGTGCAGTAACAGTTGCATTTGCATCTGGAAATTAAAGCTTTTGGTTACGTCCAGAGGAAAAAATTGCAGCGCTCGCAGTGTATCAATGTTCGCGAAAGCAGGTGTACTTCGGTTATTTCAGTCAGCGTCTGCCAATGACAACGAAAGTCAACCAATTCTATTCAGAATGAGAACGTACGTGACGGTCTATTTCCGATCCAAGTAAGTATACCGTAGCTGTTGCTTGATCGTGCACCTACAACCTGATCAAATCAAATGCGTAAGCCGCATTCACGCGCCACTCGAAGAGACAATTAAAGCTGTCATAATGGGCTGGTGTGTTACAATTCGCGGAACTGCGAGTAGGTTTCCCTGACCCGACTATTCGCCGCTACTGTTTTGCATCAACCGCCGCGGTGGCTTCGCAGCTAATGGTGCTGCGCTGCTAAGCACGAGGTCGCGGCGGCCGCATTTCGATGGGGGCGAAATGCAAAAAACGCCCGCGTCCCGCCCATTTGGTGGCACGTTAAACAACCCCATGCGGACAAAATTTATCTGTAGACGCCCCCACCACGGCGTGCCTCATGAACAAATCGTGGTTTCGACACGCAAAACCAAATAATTCAGTTCAATTCCTGTTCGCATCGCTGAATAAAGAGGAAAGAAACTCAATTCGGTTCGCAATGAAAACTGCGTATGACGTCTTATTACCAATCTAGGTAAACAACGCATATCCTGCTTCCTTGCGCGCCAAAAGCGTGACAACTAAAGCCCAATGTGTAAGCCACTGTCACGTGACACTCGAGGCGAAAGGCTAGCCTCGGCGGTTCATCTATCCGATCCCAAAGTTTGCGATCCGGAGTCCACGTGCTGTGTGCTCACTGCACCAAGTAACCCTTCTGCGTTCTCACTTCATTCTCTCTCTCTCTTTCCGCGCAAGAGCGTCGACAAGGAGGAACGCCGCCGCTGACGACAGCCGCCGCGGCCTTTGCGTTACTCACGCGCTGCCCGCAGTGACTCCGCTGCTGCAGGGTTCCGATTACGGCCGCCGCCTTCAAAAAGCGCGAGCACGAGGCACGCGTAACTCCTTCAAGCACGCTACTCTCCCTAACCGGGCGCTCGAGTCCCATCGTGCGCGCGCGTCTCGACGTGCAGCGATGGCCGACCGGAACTCGACGTGGACGCCGACGATTTTGGCGGCGCTCTCCGTCCTGCTCACGGCATCGCTGGCGGGGGCCAGCTTCAGCACCGTGGAATTCACATCCTGCGGTGGGTGCACAGACGCAAGGAATTTGATGATCAGGGTATCCGCTTGTAAGCGACGATTACTCGGTGATGTGTGTGTGTGTGTGTGCGTTCGAACCTGATATTTTAATACGTAGCTAGTATGTAGCGTTCACGTTGAACGCTATATCTCGTTGGGCACCCTGAGTAAGGGCTAAATTTTTAGAGGAGCACTTATGATTCCGATGCGGAGTGTCGCCGAAACAAGGGGACGGCCAAAGCTACCGCGCTATATTGGTATGTTGCAATTACGGAATTGCAAATCGGTATGCCTGTTGCAAAAAAGATGTCAAACTTATAGGTATGTCCTGTACGTGGCGAGTAAGCAATGGGGACGATGCCACTTTCAAATCCTTGCGCCATCTCCCATTAACATAACAGAGTGCGGCAACGTCCGTCTTGCTGAGGCTACGTGTGTCTTGTTTGTAACAAAATTAACCGCGCTGTTTTCTTAAATAAGCTAAAACTCACCTTCGTACCCTCAGCTAGCGTACTGTAGCAACACGGATGATATCGTAGCCAACCTCCCTAGCTTCTTTCTTACTTCTTTCTCGCCTCCAAACAGATCATTCAAATCAATCAATACGCCCCGAAATAACGATTGACGTGACGTCACACACTGATGCAGCACCCTGTGATCAGGGGGCCGTAACGAATGTCCGCCATTATTAACTCCGCTATTTCCTCACTCCTCCCCATCGAACAAAGGCTGAGGCAGTTTCAGAGTACGAGTGCAGTTTGATTATAGGAAACTTCGCAGGTCGAGGAAGAAATACGGGAGAAAGCGTGAGAAGAGAGAGGCCGCCCCTTTTTCCCAGTTGCATCACAGGTACAACTGAACGAACTGACGTTTCTGAAACGGTCTAAATACTTTCCCAAGAGGGCTCGTGTAAGCCTCCTGTAGGATGTGTAGGATGCCTAGCCATTATTACTACTGGTTGCTGCCGGACTCCAATTTATGCGTGTGGTGCTGACAAGTACGCGCATACGTTTACTTCGCTCTTGCCAACTACCCCTAAACGTGCGTGCTGTGTTGTCACAGCTCACTTGCGCTGCACCAGACGATGTCCTGTCACCAGTGCAGCAGTTAAGGTCGTCTGTGCGTCACATATGTGCGACGGTGCTGTGGAACGCGCCACCCGATCCTTGACGTCTGCTAGTGGTACACAGAGAGCAGACACCCAATCAAACATTCATATATCGAATGCGTCCAAAAGCAGCGCTCGTTCCGAGCGATTCCAGCAGCTGACTCCCAGTCATGCAGACCAATCAATGTCCCGTGTAAGGCAATGCGCATCTGCTTATCCCGGCAACCACTCTCGGCGCCGCACACGCGGGCAAAATATTGGGCGCGCACTGTTTTCGTGAGCAGGATCGTTTACGTGGACTGCATAGTGAGGCGATAATGGATTTCTCGTTGCACCTTTCCTGGTGACTCGTAGTGCGAGGATTTGGTGGGAAAGATAAAACCAGCTCAGACATGAGGAAAACAAACATGTTAAAATCTTTCAAATCTTTCAAGCAATCGCAGAGGGCGTAGGCCTAAACAATGGAATTTCGCATACTCTTGTTCTCTTGTCCGACGCAGTCACGTTTATGTCACTAAAATTAATCAAACATGTCAAACTGTGACATGTCTCTGTGTTGTACTTGTCACATTCGGGAGTCGCTGACTGCGCGTATTGACTGTGGCGTCGGAACTGCACGAGGTCGTTGCCACGTTCCAAAAGCCCTCTATCACATGCTATCCGCATCTGCGACTAGTGATGATAGGCATCATTAGTGTTGAAAAAAAAAGAAAAAAAACATACAATAGCCGCATTTCAGGCTAAATGTAACCACCCCGTTAAACACTGGTTCATTGCTTCTTGAGACTGGACCACTATTCACATTTCATTTAGATTCATCTCTTCAATACCTTACCGAGGAAGTCCATATTATTTAGGCGGGAGTCACCTACTTCTTATACGTAACATCTCCTGCTTTTTAATGCGAACAATGGATTCGTGAGCTTACTTCCAGGCACGTTGCAGTAGTTAGGTAGGTATCTTTCTGCCTCGCCTCGTTTCAATAAAAGGAATATTCAAGCGCCCGCGATGATGGGATCGAACCTCTCGCTCTAGCCTCATAAGCAGCCCAACGCTTCAACCGTAAGGCCACGACTGCACGCATGTTTCTCTCGTGCCAACGTCAACTAGCTCTTTCAGACGGATAGATCCAGGTCGTAACGGAACAAGTTGTAAAGTTTCTTTGGCGAAAAAGAAAAAATTCACAGTCTCTTATGTTATCCTTAAGACGACTTGAAGGCGAAAGCCCAAGCGCCGATGCATTAAAGACGGACACAGGATGTACATATCCCCCTTTAATTCGCTTAGTCTATTTCGCTTAGTCATCCCCCATGATTTCAAAGGTCGTGGTTTCGACTCCCACACGAGATCGTGGGTTCGAGTGCCTTAATTAACTCTATCTTAATTAATTTTACCTTAATGAACTTAGCATTCATTAACACGAAATGTCGTGGGTTCGACTCCCACCAAAGGTCGAGGATTCGCAGCCATTTTGTACCTTTCGCGTCGTCGACGCGACTCGTTTTCGCTCAAGGTCGACTGCCTAATAAGATAAATGAGGCTGTCGTTTTAATAATAACAATAATTCCAGTAATGCCGTCGTTGTCACATATCGTCTTCGTCTTGCCTCTGTCGTCACACACAGACTCAAGTGACACACGTGCGCAATTGCTTGCTTTACACCTTGGTCCATCTAGTACCTCTTGAGGAACCCCAGACGACGGTGGATAGCCAGCTACCAGCAAAATGCTTCGCCTGACATTGATTCCCACAGAGCGTGAGGTATGGGTGGATGGATGGATGGAAAAACTTTATTTTCGTCAGAACGCATGTGCGGACGATTCCGTGCTAGATGGCCATCAGCTCATGGCTGACGGCGACCTAGGTGGCCCACTCCGCGGCCCTGGTCTGGACGACCGGGTCTGAGCTGGCCAACACGGCCTCCCACTGCTCGAGAGAAGGATCACGCATAATATCCGCCGGTGGCGGCGCTATGCTACAGCTCCATAATATGTGGTCATAGGTGGCCAGTTCCTGGCATGCGTAATTTCTTTTTAACGTTGTCGTCGGCTCGAGTAACCTATAACTCCCCTCGGTGGTTTAGCGGCTATGGCGTTGCGCTGCTCAACACGGCGTCGCGGGATCAAACAGCCGGTAGCGGCGGCCGCAATGCGACGGGGCCGAAATGCAAGAAGGCGCATGTGCCGTGCATTTGGTGCACGTTAAAGAAACTTTTCAAAAGACAGAGGCATGGGTCTCTCATACGCAAAAACACCCGTGCTTCCTTTCACTAGACGACAGCTGAATAATTTCCAACTTAGGCTTGAAGGGCAAGCTTTGATGTTCGTGAAAGAACATAACCTTCTTGGCGCTATTCGTGACCGCCAGTTGACATGGGCATCACACGTCCACGCAATTGAAAAAGCAGTAGACCAAAAATGTAATAAACCTACTTCGGCGACTCACTGGCACAACATAGAGAGGATCAGTCTCTTCACTATTACAAGTTCATAACGCACACACAAAACAAAAAGGAATTGCTAATTCGGCACCTATTCTCTATGGTTTATCGCAAACTTTGGAGGAACGTCTTCAACATTTACCGGCAAGGGGGCTGCGAGTGTGTCTTGGGGTTCCGCAGGTTACCTCGAGTTCTCTAGTAATTGCTGAAGCTCGTCACCCACCATTTTCAGTCATATGATGGGCTGAAACATGCCGACATTTTTATTGCGTCTTAGCTCAGCACGAGAAGCATCCATTAAACCTCGCGCTTAGTGAATGAAACAAAAGTGAAATTCACGACGTTGTTCAAGAACATAAAACATTATTACATTATGTGAATTATGCAAAGTGGATGTTAGTTGCCATCCTTGTATGTTAATAAGTCCTAAAATAGAATTATCGGTCGAGGGAATTATATCTAAGAGAGATGCGTTCACGGTAGCAGCGCAGCAACTGGCACTATTCCAAATTTACTCATTATATCCCCAGTAAATCCACGTGTATACAGACGGTTCATGTCATAAAAATTCCTCGACTTCAGCATTTGTCTATCCACATTTGGAGCCAGAGCAAACATTTAAATTATCCCGAGAGGCATATTACACCGTGGCAGAACTATTTGCAATACTATGTGCTTTGCGTTTCATAACATCAGAAAAAAAATACGCTAAAATGGGCTATATTTAGCGATTCGCAAGCCGCTCTCACATTACTACAAAGCAATGAGAAACATTCTTTGAACATTGCTATTGTATGAGACGCTCAAATAACACGCAAAAGCAAGCACAATGAATCACGTAACTGCATTTAAGTGGATACCCGGGCACTGCAATACTTCATGTAACACTGCAGCGGACGCAGCTGTGAATCGGACGCACAGTAAAGCAGAGATAATCAAGCTTCCTATCTCGCTTAGTGAAGTCCGTCTGTTCCTGAGACAGATATCCTGTCATCTCATCGAAACTGCTTGGTTTGATCAGTAATCTAAGAACATGGAGTTATATTTTATGGGATCATGTATAAACATATCAATTGCGTCAAATCTGAGAGAAAACAGAAAATTAGAAGCATTATAGTGCACCACCTGCGACTTGGTACTGCACTTACGAGACACCTTTTATACAGGATAAAACGTGCCTCTAGTCCGCAGTGCTCTTGTTGCCATTTAGATGCAGATGTGCATCATGTCCTCCTCGAGTGCACTACATATGATCCACAACGAAGGGCATTGCAAACAAAATTGTTGCTTTTAGACAGAAGGCTATTCACTCTAGAAAAGATGCTTGGTCCATGGCCAACTGCGGGCCTTCAGAAAAGAGCACTTCCTGCTTAAAACAAAAGTTCTTCGAGGGCACCAACATTTCGTGGAAATACCAAATTTCAGTTTATCCTAAGTTAAATAAGTGATAGAAATGTTGCTCGGGGTTCAGAATTGATTTATGTGGTGATCGTAATCTGTACGCTTTGTGTAATTACTTGTGTTTTGTACCTGCAGTGTAATTACATGCGTTCTGTGTTTGGGTATTCCAAATATTTGACTTTATATATGCGTATGTGTACTGAACTCGTGCATAAAACTTTGCTATTCATGCACTGAAGGACGGTGTAGTGTTTATTCATCTTGCTTTATACTGAGCGCCATATTTCGTGACATTATTCTCCCTTTTTGTGCATATTTGTTTCCTTTACTAAGTGGCGAGGAGCCGCCGGTGCCGCCATGAAGGCGCCAACCTCTCCTATTATTCATTTCAATAAAAATAAACAGGTGGTGAAAATTGATCCCCAGTCCACCAGTACGGCATGCTTCATAGTCAGATCGTGGTTCTGGCACGTAAAATCCCAGAATTTAATTTAATTGAGTAAGCTATAGCCGTCTTTAATGTTTTGCAATTTGTTTTTGTTAGAACTTATGCAAGCGCTACGCAAAGTCTAGCGGCTAGCGTTCTAGTAGCTTTAGTGGGTTTTTGTTTCTCTTTGTGGTACACAAGGTCGAGGCGTTAGAATAAATCGCCGCCTACGATCCCATGAAAGAAATAATCTTTAGCCACTATTTCATTCTTATTTCAATATTATTCAAGACTAATTATCTGTCTTATTTTTTCTGGCACAGGGGGCGATGTAATACAGGTTCGCGTGGACCCCTGCGAAAAGCTGCCTTGCACATTTAAGAAAGGCCGATCGGCGAAGATCGAGATGGACTTTCACAGCGGTAAGAGTTGTTTTCCAGTTCTGTAGTGGTGAACCAGGAAACGCTTGCAGGCGATAAAGGCGACGTAGCTCCGTGTTTGTCGTCTCTTTCTTTGTTTAAACTTGACACATTGACATTGACAAATGTCATGATCAATCGAATCAAGACATTATGCTTAATGCAACCAGATTTCGAAGTGCAGGGCTGTACGCTGATTGTTTTGACAAAAAGAAACTTTGTTACAACGAATACAATGTGTGCTTTGTTTGTAGAGATCGCAGAAAAGAGAGAGGTGAAGCGAGGAAGGGCAGGGAGCTGTTAGCCAGGCAGGCGTTCGGCTTCCTACCCTACAGTAGAGAAAAGGAGATGGAGACATAAGTGCTGGAAAGCGATCAGATAGCTCATTTGGATGGCACTGTGCGTTGAATTGATTGTCATCGGCGAGGGCAATTTCTTTCCTCGGAGGCCTACGAAATACTGGAGTCAATTTTTTGCGAGAGAGAGGGAGAGAAACAGAGGGGAAGAAAAGCAGGGAGGTCAACCGAGATGCACGTTCAGTTTCGTACCCTGTATAGGGGGTAGAGGGGTGAAGAGAGAGAGAGAGAGAGAGAGAGAGCACCGTTTCGCCCACATTTGAAGGTGCGCACTGAGTCTACAAATGGTCGCCAAGACCTGCCGACTTCAGGTGCTGTAATAACGCTTTCGTGGCCTTGTGCCATTGACACGCACGGTCCAAGGATCTTTTTCTCCTTAAATGGTCTAGAGCCCAGCCGGTTCAATTCCGTCCAGAGAGGTTCACGCTTGACGTCGTACAGGGGACAGAGACATAAGATGTGTTCAGTTGTTCCTGTAGTTCTACAAGAGTCGCACATGGGCGTGTACCTTATTCCGATGCGCAACTAGTAGGCATTTCTAAATGCCACCGCTTACCTACAGTCTCTACTACGCCAAGGTCGTAATTTTCACACCGTGTTTTTCCAGATTCATTTATTTTTCCAGTGCAGTTTTACGTAGTGTTATATGTTGGGTTCCTATTTGTCGCGCCTGGCCGTAAACTGTTCGGCATAGGAATTCTTACGTGATTGCAGTCGCTATGTAGCGTGTTATTCTGCTTGTTTGCTAGTTATTGTGTTTTCTTGTTTGTGAGTGACACCATGTTATGTTTTGAAGCTGTGTAAGTGTACAGAAAAGCATCTTTTCTCTCACACGCTCACTATAAGAGGAAACGTATCTATAAGCAGTACTCCTGTTCTGTTGATTTTAATAATGCCATAGATACATGTGTAGCTTTCTGTGCTTTTGAACCCATCGCAAAGGGAAGCGGCATCTCCCTGTTGCAAATAGGTTACGCGTCGGTGCTAATTCGTATTGACAGAACAGAAAAGGCGGAGTGCAAGGCGACCTTTTGAAATAAAATTAAGACGATTACATGCGGCTCTTTAAAGGTACGCTTTGCAATGTGTTGAATGTTGCGGGCAACGCTAGGGACGCGCAAAAAAAAAGAAAACAAAAGTAGGAGCAGAGGCACAGCGATGCCGTACTTGTAGTTATCTGCGGGAATAAAACAAAAAATTTAACTATTCGTTAAATTCGGCTGTCTCGTCTGACTTTTTACTCTGTTTCTTTCGTGCCCTAGGAGTACTGTTGCTACAACGCTATAGATTACATGCTTATGTAAAACGTATGTGCAACAGAAGCTGGCTTCTCCTCACAACCATGCTTTTTGCGAAAAAGCCAGCTTTAAAGGTGTATGCTACATGGGAGCGGACATCTTCGAAATTGCTTCGAAGTTCGCACGAGCGGCTTTAACTAGCAATACACACTAGTACGTGGTAGCCCTAGCGCGAAGTTGTGTAGTCGCTGCTGTTGCCATCAGCGATTGTTCCAGTTTCCTTAAATAAGAAGTGGGATTATATAACAACGCACACGTCGTTGAATTTTTCTTCTAGAAATTCATAAGCGATTTTTTTTTCTGAACCTGTCGTTCCGAATTAGGACTGCATGATGAATATCACTCAACTGATGGTGATAACACTAACAGGGCTCACTTGAGATCGTTGTGTATACATGGCTCTGAGAGTAGCAATTGAACATAGAAGGAAGCGTTCTATCGAAATAAAAATAAAAATTCGGCGTAGAAAAGTCGTCGACAGGAACACAGTGCACATGATGAGTGCTGCTGCTGAGGCAGTGAACCGCCAAGAGTGGAAAAAGAATGTTTCCATAATTATTTTTCTTCTGCTCGTTTGTACTCGGCGAAAAACTAAAAAAAAAAAAAGATGTCGCGCAGGAAACCACAAGGACAAGAACACAGAAAGAACTGAAGGAAAGAAAACAGAACAGCGATCTTCCTGCGCACCAGTATCCTTGTCCTTGTCCTTTGTGCGCTAAGTTTTTTCACCTTCATTACCAGCCAACTATATCCGGGGAAGAAACGTTTTGTAAAACTCAACGTTTTACGTCTTCATCGATGTGTGTAGTATTTTGTGCTGCGTAGCGGCTCATCGGGAGTAAGCGTTTGCTGTACCGCGAGGCTTCTTCTTGCAGTGAAGAACCAGTCCAGCGTGAGCGTGGCCATCATGGGAAAGTCTCACGGCGTGCTTCTTCCGCTGCCGTTCAATCAGAAGGACGGCTGTACCAGCTCGGGCCTCGATTGCCCTCTGCAAGCCGGTCGGAACTACACAGTCGCGCGAGCTGTCAGGGTCTACCGGATCTATCCAAAGGTGAGTCAAAATGGTTTAGCTGCACTGCGATTCCACATTGCACAGAAAGGAGAGAGATATGAACAAAGTGTGGACTACGGGAAAATTAGAGGTCCCCTTACCAGCCTTCTACACTGCAAACAAACAAGCCCGGTGCGCAGTTCATACATTGTCGATCGCGTCTTCACGGTATTGCACCTATGCACGCTGCTAAAATAGCCCGTGCGTAAGCTATTCCCAACGCAGCCAGCCTCCTCGCCAAAGCAGACTACGTCACAGCTTCCCCTACCGCGCCACTGGCACCGCCTGCAATGCATCGATCGCCTGCAACAAAGGCGGACATGCTCACACTTCGGTGGCTTACTAATAGCCACGAAACGCAGAGCGCGCGAAACCGACACAGGAAATGAGCCGTGAAGCAAGACATCGTATTTTCATCTTGTTTTGATGCTCGAAAGGAAAAAGACAGAAAAAGAGAGAGAAACGTGCCGTGCCCTCTCAGCTTCGATATGGGAGAATGCCGAAGAGGAATGTTGCCTGCGCATGCTCCAGTCGAGGCAATGGGAGAGAGCCTCTACTAAGGTGATGGTAGCTTGCTCCCTCGAAAAATTCGCCTCCCAATATGTCATTTGACATATTGATAAATGTGCTGCTAAATTCTTCTGAAAAATTCTTGCGCTAGAGCGCTCTCTAGACGGCACCTTATAATTTCAAGTATATATTAAAAAAAATTCTGACGGAGTTTAGTGAGGAATCCTTAAGCATGGGTCGAGCCCGGTTGGCTATCCTGCATTCGGGGAAGGGGAAAGAGCTAGGAAGCTCAGTTCACGCGCAACCACAGAGCTAGGAGCTTTCACTGACACAACCATAGCCTGTCATTGGTTCTACGTACTTACCTTCAGGAAACCCAAGAAGCTTCATACATTTACGAATGTCCAGACGCAAAATTTGGTCAATGTTAGTTGTTAATCGCTGTTCAAAGAATGCACCCCTCGTATGTAAGCTTAATATGAGAATATTTTTGTTCATTGTTACGGTAGGTAGAGCTAATTCATTACCAAAAGGCTGAGAAGTCGGCCTATGATAGCGCGCACTAGGTTGTTGTTCTGATAGGACGAAAGGGACCATAACATGTATATTATACATGTTATGTATATTACTTGTATATTTACTTGTATATTACTTGTATATTACTTGTGTATTTGGGTAATCCCAAATATACAAGTTTTATCTGTTGTTAGGTCGTATTCATTCATTGCCCGATATTAATCCTGTTCAGCCATAAGTTGTTATTGGGTGTTCGATGTCTCTCTCTCTCTCTGTTCTTTTTTTTTAGCACTACCTTTGTAAGCCGTGCGCGTCGTATCTTTTCGCCGTCGCAGATGGAGATCCTCGCGGTGTTTCAAGTAAGCGGCAAAGGAGGAGACGTCTTAGCCTGCGTCGAATTCCCCATTCACATTATGTGAACCACAAGGAACGGCTACAGGAAGCTACCTGGATACCGGGCAGCTCAAACAGCCCGCTGCGCGGTATCCCAAGAAAGCAGGCAGCAAAAACAAATCGTGGACGCGAACGACAATGCGGGCCATCGACCAGCGTGCGACGTGCAAACGACCACAAAAGAAGTTTCAACAAAGCCGCGTATCGTTGGTTGCGGCAGCGACAACTGTAAAGTGCACCGATGTGGTTGAGAGGACCGCTGCCTTTGTGTAAAAAAAAAAATGGGGGGGGGGGGGGGGGACAGAGATGTGTGTACAGCGTTGAGAGCATAACGTTATTGACACGAATAAAACACAGCTACAAACACGTTTAGACTGATCTGGAAGACTGCCGAATGTCACATATGTTGCGCGACAGGAGCAATCAGGGCGTACGTGCCGGACCCAGAAAGAATGAATTATGAACAGACGATGGTGCTCTGGGAGTGCGTGGGTCAGCACTAAAAGCCATGCGCGGTGTAGGTGCGTGTAAGTGTGGAGATGTGCCGGTACGTATGGTTGCGCAGAACGTGAATTTAGAAGTGGCGAAGTGGCGCTGTGCTCAGCGGAGCGATCACGTTCGTCTCATGCGAGTGGTTTGTGAGCAGTGCGGTGTTGACTGAGGTTTTATGTTTTCGTTTTTCCGTATAACCTGATGAAGTCTGTCATAATTCGTCACCAATCACTGTAAAGAGCCTGCGAGACTGCTTGCAACGTTTGGTAATTGAAGAATAGCTAGCTAAATCTTAGTGGACGCTGTCGAACATAACTACAAAACGGCCCAAGTGGATACAATTTCCGCGCATTCAGTATCAACAAATGAACGAATGAATGGTGCGCACCAATGTCACCAAGAAAAACTGTAATTCAAATACTAAAACGTGTAGAGAGTTTGACGTTGCGAGAAGTCAATCATGCTCTATTTCTATCAACCATTTCCATTGCCTCAACCTTTCCATGCGGAAAGGTTGTGGTAATGTTAAACAAAAGAAATATATTTTATCATCATGATAAGCTGGAAAAAAAGTGAAGGTTGCTACGACGCAGCGTTCGAGCAGTACCAAACTGTCGTTCAAGCTACTACAAGAAAGCGTGATGCAGTCTTTTACCTTCAGTGAATAACTTATCCATGTGCTAACACGTATGGAAGGCTTAAAAACAAAGCTTTGTTCGAGATTAGTACACAGTGTATAGTGAACTTAACCACTGCCCACATCCTTACACAACATCATTGATCATATTATCACACAAAGTGCATATCGCCCTGTGTCCACGAAGAATTCTTGTAAGATGTTAGCATTTTGTTGAAGTCGGCTCACCGACATTATTGAATGTTTCTAGTGCTTTATATATATATATATATATATATATATATATATATATATATATATATATATATATATATATATATATATATATATATATATATATATATATATATACATATATATATATATATATATATATATATATATATATATATATATATATATATATATATATATATATATATATATATATATATATATATATATATATATATATATATATATATAAATGGGTACGACAATAGGTCGACGGAGGAGAATGGAGGTAGGAGTGGCCGTTGGTCTTTCTAATTCTGTTCCTAGTCTTTTTATTGGAAACAATAGAAATTTTCACATTTTTAACTAGCCGAACTTTCTGCATTGACTCCTCGACCACGATCCTAGTATGAGAGAGAGTAGGGACGAAGGAAAGGCAGAGAGGTTTACTAGACTTTGTCGAGTTTGCTACCCTGCACGTGGGGAGGGGGAGTGAAAGAAAAAGAGAGAGAACATTATGCACAGTGTGCTAGGGCCGTTTAAGATAGCCCTAGTATACTGTGTAGAACAGAACGACGATTGCCCAGACTGCCTATTTTATGTGTCAATGTGTTTTTTTTTTTTTTTTCATGGCCACGACAGTACTAAGGAGTAGTGGAGAGCCGTATCCTTTAGAGGAAGCTATTTGTGTGCACCACTTCCAGTCGACGAAGATTGATAACTGTATTCCGTTATCATCAAGGATCGTTTTTCTCATCGCCAACAAAATTACTTCGTACAGTTGACGTCCCACACCAGCAAATTACACGCTCAAATCGGCCGAATGTATACCTATCGTACCGCAGATACGGTAGTGCCCGGCGAATGTAGGAAGGTTCCTCTCTCTCTCTCTCTCTCTCTCTCTCTCTCTCTCTCTCTCTCTCTCTCTCTCTCTCTCTCTCTCTCTCTCTCTCTCTCTCTCTCTCATTTTTCGCTGTCAGACTGCGAAGTGAGCGTAGCGTCTGGTCATAAAGTACAGACATTCCATGTCACGAGCTCCATAAGGTACACGAGAAATGCACTGGCATGGTAAAGACGACCAACATTGTAGACACGCATCACCCGCGCGACCGCGTCTTTCAACCGACCTGCTTGAAATCGCCTTTTGTGCGTCCTGAATCGTGTTCCGCATTCTCTTTGTCCTCTACGAAACAAAAGGTGCGCGTGTGTGAGCTAGACCGAAGCTGGTCGAAGAACGTAGGTTGAAGAAAGAAAACTGTACGGACGACGGCTTTTCTCGTAGCATACGTGCCCGCCCGGCTTGAAGTGTGCTTACGCCTTTCCTGCGAGGGAGGGCTTTATTTGTGGACTTCATTGATGGCTCGTGCCCATACAATTGCTGGTGCAGGCAAAATGGTTGACATGCGCGTGCGTAACGGGCGTCTTCCAAAGGTCGAACTGTTATCACATTCAAGCTCGGGGCTCGATTCAGCGCCCTTTCACCGCCCAACCACGCCTGCCATAGCTTTATCACTGCTACTTAGCCGGCAGCGTCAATTCTTCTTGCGAGGCAACGAATAGGCTGCCTTCAAGAAAGCGTGACAATAGATTTCTGCGTTTTTATTGTGTCGTATGATGCCCTATCATGGACGTTGTTAAAAATTTTGTTACTCGCCCATCCAAAGATTAAGTGAACCGTGGGAGCAAATTAATCAAGAAAATATTACGCTGGTTGTGACAAATGACGCCCTAAGCTGATTTGCAGGGATGGATGGAGTGTGGATAAGCGATAGCTTAGGAATAGAGGTCGCTAACTAGGTGGGAAAATCTCGGTGGAGGTCTAGTCGTCACCTTGAACGTGAAAACAGGTACACTAATGTTGCGGATTGCGCTGAATGACAACTCCGACGTGTAGGTAACACACGGATCTCCATGGTATGTCATGAAAAACAGTACGTCCTTCCTTCCTGTTGTAAAGAACCACTAGTCTCTGTCAATGCCGTAATAGTTGACCACCTACAGAACGTCACGTGCCCTCCTATCTTCAGCATGCGTGGCGCAACGAAGACACGCGGCCAGAAGTCGAATCAAAGGCGTTTCACCACCTTGGCAACGGTATCTCAGCGTTGTCAATGAGTTTCACGCCCATCTGAATATATATCCGCGGAATGGGAGCGAGCCGGGAGGATTTGCGTGCATTGCCGTAATTGCTAATCTCTCTTGCTACCAGCACACGCTTACCCATAGCGGCCGCTCGCACACTCGCGAGCGCACCTTCCTAGGAAGCCACGCGATCACCCTGGCATCTACGCGGTATGCGCTGAGGTGTGGGCTCGAAAAAGTACTCGGACGCACGGACAAAGGCGGACGCTACGCGTGCCCTGAATTCATCGCGGCGTGCGCCGCGATAGCGAAGCACTGCGACGCCGCGCAGTTTCCGCAATGCCCTCCTCTAGTTTCTGGACTTAACAGTGCAGAGCGACACAGGGAGGATCCTCCGCACGTTCTATTCAACGCAGAAAATAAAGCGACTGCGTGTATAGGCGCGCTCTGCGCACTTATTTGGAGAGACGCATAGGCACGCGTTTCCAAAGTCGTCGGCTCGCGACTCCGTTCTGTGATGCGCTCGTCGTAATTGGAAAGGCCTCGCGAGCAGCAATTAATCCAGCGGAGCGGGGAGACCGAGCCCATCGACCGCGCCCACGCAGCCACGTCGCGCTGGCGCGGTTACGGAACAGCGGGCTCGGACCGCGGCCAAGACTAAGCGAGCCGTGACCAGCGCCGTCGACGTCACGGTCAGCGCGCCGCTTGGCCGCACTCCAGCGGGCTCCGCCGCCATTAGTGGACGACCGAGCTGCCGCAACCACCGAGGGACCCAGAGGCGGAGCTGCTCGCTCTTCACCGAGCTGCGTCTACGCCGCGGCAGCAGGTAAGCGATGACCCTCTCGTAGTTCCTTTCACTCGGCGAGCCGCCTGACGAATCCGTGATTATACGAACTTAACAGCGTACCTGCTCGGTCGCTAGGACCACATACCCCTTGTCGGAGACCCAGGAAGCCCCCAAGCGCGGACTTTGAACTTCGGCACCATGCTGGTTTGATTCCTTAAAGAACTAAATAAAAGAGGACAGTTTCAGGTAGGGGTGGAGGGAGGCCTGAAGTATCAGGGCCCGTATTCGCAAAAAAAAAAAAAAAGAAAGAAACACGCCTTCTTACGCTAGAAATATACGAAAGAGCAGGTGGTAGGTAATAGTGATCGTGCACACATTATTCCAGGGACGAAGGCCGGCCGACACAGCTCTTATTCGAATGAAAAACTTAGCGAATTCGAGTCCAGCAGAAGCGAGAAGAATTGAAATGTGATCATTTTCGCCCAAGCACGGACATGTCAGTAGCATACACGAGCGAGCCCATAGATAAAGGAGAACCCCGTTGCAGGGAGAATATTTTCGTGGGTGATTTCGTCACAAAGCCTACAGCAAAGCTGTTACGGCGCAACGAGAAGGCAACGGCTGAATCGTGTGAGACTGGTAGTTAACTGTAATAGCCGGACGCCGTGGCCGGTCATCGTAGCAGATTTCGTCTGTAAGCTTTTGCGGCGGTTCCTCTTGGACGCAGGGACAAAGAGAGAGAGAAAGCAAGGACAGGAAAGGCAGGGAGGTCAACCAGAAGACCACCCGGTGTTCTACCAGTGACAAAGTGTTCACGAGCATCGTATGGTCTGAAGAGCAAGCCACGCCCTATCGCGCGAGGAACGTTTTGACATTTAGAATTAATTTGTCCGCTTCACAACGACGTAGCGCACTGTGACCTTCTCTCTCATCCCTAAAGGTGTTAAAACTGAAAATTCACGCGATTAAGGAAAGAATGGCGTGGACTGCTGCACGCGCTCGGCCACTGTACTTGCACTACGATTTTCGTTCTTTGTTATGAACAACCTAGCCCAAAAAACACCTCACTCGATCAATTAATAAGTTCACCCAGCGACGTAGGGAAAAAAAAAAAGCGGGGAGGGAGGGGGGAGCCGAACTTCAGCTGATTTATTTACACACTTGGACGCACTTCAAGAAAATCGTCAACTGAAAGCGAGTCTCCGCGCAAAGATTTCCGAATATAACTTCAAGAGTCCTTTTTGAACGTTTTAAGTTAATTACATACCCTAAAATTCTACCGCGCCATCATTGAATGCCTCGTTAATATCCTCACTGTCAATATAAGCTTTCACTTTCTCCCGGCTGCGACGATTCTTTGTAAATACGCTTACAAACATAACTTCCAGTGACGACCGGTCGATTTATCGTTTGATTCATGGGGTTTCATGTCTTAAGCCAACTCCGGGGTTATTAGAGAGGCCGCAGTAAAGGGCCACAAATAAATTTTGGCCACTCGGGATTCTTTAAGGTGCACCTAAATGAAAGTACAGGACCGTTTTTGTATTTCGCCACCATCGTAATGCCGCCACGGCCGGTAGTCGAAACTGCGACCTCATACTCGCCAGCGGAATGCCGTAGCCAATGCTCCACCGCGGCGGTTAACGAAAGTTGGGGAAGCCGGGTGCAGGGCATTGCAGTATTGGCACCTATCTTTCCACGTAGCTCCCACTTCGCCTTAATCCAGTGAGGAGCAGCAGAATAGTGCACGTCCTGCCGTCTTTCTTGCCCATGTGAATCCAGCGCTATGACGTTTGAGGTGTAGCAGGCTAGAGCCACGCTCTCCAGGCCGACCTCTCCTCCTTTCTCTTCGTTAAAATCTACTCCTCTTCATGTCCAACTCATTGCATCAGCCGCACTTACGAAAATGCATGAATATTTGTTAATGAATTCCCGGCTGCAGAATTTTGCCAGGAACAACTTAAGGAACTCACCAATATCTGTTTTATGCATGAGTTTTACTTACTATCATAGACACTTGCGAAAGACGGCGTATCAGAGCCCCTTTCAAGCTCGCGGCCACTAGATGCGCTGACTTTAAAAAAAAATAATTGTGGCGTTCGACGTCCCGAAACTGCACAGTGACTTACGAGGGAGGCCTTATTGGAGGGCTCTGTATTAAATTATGATCCGCCGGAGTTGGTTAACGTGCACTTAAATACAAGTATGTACATGAGTGTTCTTGCCTTTTGCCTCTATCGAAACGCGGCCGCCACTGCCGCAATAGAAAATCAAGATATTCTGGAGCGCCACCTGCATTCTCAGCGTGTCCCAGCAAAACCTATAACGTTATGTTCTACAATAACGAATATAGGCTGCAGATTTGCATGTACGTATGGTATGCACAAAATCTGTCCCATAAGTTCATGCAGTGCGTCAGCAAAAAAAGTGGCAGCGGGTGGATTGGCACCACTCGCTCAGTCTCTCCACTCGATAGGACCCGGTTGACCTCTAGTACGAGCTGGTCTGCTCATATATGATGAAACACAATACTTCTATGCGTGCAAATGTTGTGTAACCTATGTATAGCGTTTGTCCGAATGACGATCTACGAACAGAAAAAACAAAGAATGAATGTCGAATTTCTGGCGATTTCGGGCAATAATGCTGCAGAAATTCATGAAATGTTGCAAAATGTATTTGTAAAAGATGCCCTATAAAGGAAGGAACGGTGTTCAAGTTGGATCAGCATTTTCGGAAAGGCCGTGAGGACCCTCAAGAACTACTCAATATCAGGACGTCGATCCACCTCGTACGACGATGAAAACATCGATCCTGTGCGTTCTTTCGAGCTCAGTGACTGCCGACTGACTGTTAGAAATGATATTAGGAGCACTTGGTTTGGAAAAATCACCCGTTCACTAGAATTTAACTTAACATTTGGAAATAAAAACAATATGAGCCATGCTGGTGCCGGAACTTCTGACTACTCAGCGAAAATTGGGACGAAGGAGTGTTGCAATGATTGGAACACTTCGCACGAAACCCGTTAATTCTTCCAAGAAGTCGTCACCGGCGATGAAACTTGTATTTACGATCACGGCATCGAGCTTATGCCGCATAGCAAGTAGTGAAAAACAAAGCTAAGCAATGGCTAAAAAATAAAAAATAAAATAAATAACTAAACAAATAAAGTCACAGTTTCGCCAGACTGGTGAAGCGCTGGTTGAAATAGCAAATTGTTAGATAGCTATACATTGTAAGGAGAATAGCTTTATCGGCCGTATAAGCTCGTAAACATTCGCTTATTCCCTAAATTAACCAGCACGGTGTCACGCGCACACAGGCAAACAAAGACAACTCACTCGGTGACCACGGACACTCGCTGCCAAAACGCTGGCGTGAGGAAGAGCGGCAGCCGCAGTGAGCGAATTTACCTTCGTGCTGTCGATCGCTTCAACGCGAACTAAGCGGCGAGAACACAGCGCCCACGAAGTTAACAGCCCTCGGCGCACCTAGACGTTGAATATGGCAGGGACCCTGCCATTTTCATGCGGCTCGGACGACACCTACGTGGAGGACTGGCTGACGACATATGAGAGGGTAAGCGCCCACAACAAATCGGACGATCCCACAAAACTGAGCAACGTGTTCTTCTATCGCGCTGGTGTCGCCACT
Organism: Dermacentor andersoni; assembly: GCF_023375885.2. Classification (NCBI taxonomy): domain Eukaryota; kingdom Metazoa; phylum Arthropoda; class Arachnida; order Ixodida; family Ixodidae; genus Dermacentor; species Dermacentor andersoni. The sequence goes on from NC_092815.1 coordinate 136,073,469, forward strand.
CTTTGGTACAACAACCATGAAACCGATTTTGCGACGTGGTCCTCGTTCAAGACCTCTTTAGTGCATGGCTGTGTTTGGTCGCCCTGCTGTGCGCAAGCTGCGTGCGGAATCGCTTTTGCGAGAATGCACACAGAAGCCGGGTAAATCATTTGCCAGCTAAATTGAATATGTTCTGGACTTGCGTAAGAGAGTCAACGCGACGATGTCGAAGTTCCGTAAAATCCGAAATGTCATGAAAAGGATAGAGGACCATGCTTTCAACATGCTACTTGCAAAGAATACTCACTCCGTGACTCACATCGTCACTCTCTGTTAAAGCTACGAGGAGCTACGCAAGCAGCGCTCGTTGACACGTCGCCCTTCATCGCGTGAGGAAAACCACTTCCGGTTTATATACCACCTCCGACCAGTCAGCGCTGCTTGCAGAAATGAAGGCTTTCGTCCTGGAGGAAGTTGTACACCAGCTCTCCTTGATGACATTCACTCAGCCGCCGCGTATACAACAGCCTGCCTCGAATTTTATGCCTCCGCTCCGCCGCGCGATCGAGCAAGAAATCGCCGAAGGTTTGCCAGGCCAGCGCCAATATCTTCCTGCGGCGGCACCACTCAACTACGCTGAAGTCGTTGCGACGACCCAGTGGCTACACCACTCGGCTACGCTGAAGTCGTCGCGATGACCTCTCTCCATACTTGCGGAGGAACTCTCTCCAAGGATGCCTCTCCGTTACGGCAACGTCGTGGCGGGACCCCGACTGCAGCCCGCCATGCAGCCATATCAGCAGCCGCCTCGTACTTACGCGTCGTGTGACATGGATGGGACCTGCCCAGCGAACAGGTGGCGTATCCCCGACAACCTGACAATATGCTTTGCGTGTGGCTGTGCCAGTCACATCGCATATTATTGTAATCGTGCGCATCCGCTAATCGCCGCGCCACCCATGACGAGCCAGCCCAACCGTTAATATTACGACCCCCCGTCGGCTATGTCACTGACACTGCGCTCAACGCCAATCACCCGCCGTTCACCAGCTCCTCGCCATCGCTCACTGCTGCCGATGAGACCTCACCCCGTAACTCGGGACGAGGAAAACTAATCGTCGCAGTCCAAGAGGCACGGGCTACGACACCGCCGAAATGTGAAAGTCCTCAACGCAGTCCCTCGAACGTAACCGAATTGTTTGTTGACGGTGTTCACGCATCTGCATTCGTGGACACAGGAGCGGCCGTATGTGTTATGGACGCTTCGCCGCTTAATTACTGCGGAAAGTCACGACGCGCCTTTCTGGGTTGTCCCTCCGCACAGCCAGTGCTCAGCATATTCAAGCCTTGGCGGCTTGCACTGCTCTTTATTTCCTTAACGATGTTCCATACTCCATAAAATTCATCATCCTTTCCTCGTGTTCTCATTTCGTTATCGTCGGCTGAGATTTTATCTCGCGTCAAAATGCCGTTATCCATTGCGCACGGGCCGAAATAGAACTCTCGCTGCTGTTAGAATTGCCGCTCACCTACAAATCTTTGTTTTCGAGCAAACTACTTGTCCAAGCCGACACCCACGTTTCTCCGAACGCGTCAACGGTCGTGTCTATGTATGTACTGCAGTGGAATCTCAGGCGCTGTTGGACTACTGTCTCCATCCTACCGCTTTCTCACTCGGAAAAGCCTGCTGCTACCTTTTGCTACAGTGGACATCACACAGGGCTACAGCACCGTTTTCGTTTGCAAGCCGTTCCCATACCCTATGATGCTGCTCCGAGGGGAATGTCTTGGCAATGTAGGAGCCATCGAAGACGTACAAATTATGGACGTGCCCGATGACAGTTAATGTGCTAGTTCCAGTGAGCTCAGTGCTGTTTCTACGTGTGGCCTATCGCCGAGTGGTGTGTTCGGTTCTTCTATTGCCGATGACCTTACACCGGTCCAGCGGTCTCGGCTTTCGTGCCTCTCAGAATAATTTCGTGCTTCTTCTTTCGATGTAGGGCAATCTTCTCTGGGCCGGACTTTAACTGTTGCACATCGCATCGACACTGGCTCGCAACCGCCATTACGGCAACGTCCGTTTTCTGTATCTCCTGCAGGAGGTCGTGTAATCAACGAACAAGTCGACGAAATCCTACGCCGGGAGGTGATACGACTTTCCAACAGTCCATGGGCATGCCGTGTCGTCCTTGTTACGAAGAAACATGGTTCTGCGCGGTTCTGTGTAAACGACCGGTGCCTCAACAAGATCACTAGGAAGGACGTCTACCCTCTTCCACGCATAGACGGACAGTCTACAAGGCGCAAAATTATTTTAATCTCTAGATTTTAGCTCAAGCGCCCATGACAGAACCCGATCGGCCGAAGACAGCTTTTCTCACACCCGGCGGTTTATACAAATTTAACGTAATGCCATTTGGACTTTGTAATGCACCCGCAACTTTTGAGCGCCTGATGGACACAGTACTGCGCGGCTTGAAGTGGCACACGTGCTTGCATCTTGATGACGTTGTTGTTTTTGCTCCTGACTTCACCACGCACCTTCAACGACTGCGGTGTGTTTTGACGTGTTGAACAAACGCTGGCCTACAATTAAACCTAAAGAAGAGCCGATTTGTGGCTTGGCAGCTGACGATTCTAGGGGCCCTATAACGTAAAACTATTCCAATATGTTTTTATTCCAATCTCCTGACGTCAAATTTGCGTAACCGTCGACGCAAGCATCGGGCGGTGTCCTGCAGGGTAGTCCGAACAGACCAATCAAACGCTCTCCTCGTTTATAGGAGGTCACTTTTGTTGGCTTTAAAAACGAATGAAATTGCCTACGGTGGGCTGCTTGTCTAATATAATTGGCTGACAAGAGGCGAGGAGCACGCTCAAGAGAAGAAGGATTCGATAGGGCCGAGCCAGTGCTCTGAAAATCAATAACTGGATGAAGAGGGTGGTGCCGGCGTCTGCGATTGGTCCGCTTTCCCTTACTTTGCTTGTGGTGGCTGGTCGAAAATCGCGGCGGCATGCGACGGAAGGTTAAAAATGCCGCTAAAACAAAACCTCAGCAAAGAAGAGTTGGCAGAGCGAAGTCGTAAACGTGTCCAAAGTGCTAGAAAACGTTACACGGCCACGCAAAAAGGTTTATTGTACGCAAATAAATCCATGCTCCACGGCAGGTGCGAGTAGCCAGTGCCTGAGCGATCGGCGGCAGCCAACTTTTAATCCTTTCGGAGCGGGGCAGCCTCCGGCTATTCAGAAAAAAATTCAGTGTTGTTCGGCATATTAATGCATCTTTAACGCGTACACGTCACCTTGACGCGGTGAGTTTTCGCGTTCTTGTGACGTCACGTGACAGGCAGGTGAAGTAGGTGCAGCCCGACAACTTTTGACCAATAACCGAGTGTTAATGGCTAAAAGGCGTCGGATCAGAAATAACAATTTCGTTTGTTCGGTCCAATGTTGCATAATCAGTGCGTGCGCACCATATCAGATGGGGAGCTATCGCGGTTTTCGTGACGTCGCGTGACATACAGGCGAAGTGGGGGTGGTCCAAAAATGTTTTTGAGCAACCGCGGAGGGCTGATTGCAGAATTGGAATGGAAAAGTTTGGAATAGCTTTACACTACAGCGCCCTAGGTTACGTCGTTTCCAAGGATCGAACTCTCCCCGATCCAGTCAAACTTCGAGCCGTCGCCGAATTCCCTCAGCCGACGTCCGTCCAAAAAAATTAAAGTATGAGGTTTTACGTGCCAAAACCACGATCTGATTATGAGGCACGCCGTAGTGGGGGACTCGGGAAATTTAGACCGCCTGGGGTTTTTTAACGTGCACCTAAATCTAAGTACACGGGTGTTTTCGTATTTCGCCCCCATCGAAATGCGGCCGCCGTGGCCCGGATTCGATCCCGCGACCTCGTGCTTAGCAGCCAAACACCACAGCCACTAAGCAACCGCGGCAAGTTTCTGTCAAAGAATTGCGCAGTTTCATAGCTACGTGCTCTTACTTCAGACGCTTCGTTCGCAATTTTGTCGCCGTCATATCGCCCCTGACGAAGCTACTTCAAAGCAACGGGCCCCTCACTTCGTAGTCGTCCGAGTGCGACGAGGCCTTGACAAAGCTCTCTCGTTTACTAACGTCTCCGCCAATTTTGCGCCATTACGAACCGACAGCACCCACCGAGGTGTACACAGATGCCAGCGGTATTGGCCTCGGCTCTGTTCTTGCCCAGCGCAGACAAGGGTTTCCTGAATATGTCATGGTTTGTGCAAGTCGTGCGCTTATGAAACCTGAGACAAATTACACCTTGACAGAAAAGAATGCCTGACCATCATCTGGGCACTTACTAAATGCCAGCTTTATTTGTATGGCCGTCCATTTGATATAGTCACGGACCACCATGCACTATGTTGTTTGTCGTCCTTGAAAGATCCCTCAGGCCATCTTGCTCGATGGGCATTTCGCGTGCAGTACTACGATATCCGCGTGCTGTACCGCAGCGGACGCCAGAATTCTGACGCAGACGCCTTCTCGCGCACGCCTTTGCCGGACGACAATGCCTGCTGCTTACTATGCCGGTTTGTGTTTCTCCGCTCGACCTTACCACCATCGCTTCTGAGCAGCGCAAGGACCATTGGATTGCCTCCCTTATAGAACTGCTTTCTTGTTCACCAGGACAACCAGCTTGCGTCGTCAAGCTCACCATTTCGCCATTCGCGACAACCTGCTTCACCGACGCAATTATAACCCCGACGGGTGCCAGTGATTGCTAGTAGTACCTCGCAGTTTGCGTTCTGAAATATGCGTAGCTTTCCACGCCGATCCACACTGTGCATGCTTGGGAATTTTCAAAACTTATCAACGCCTTCGACAGCGGTACTACTGGCGAGGGATGTACAGCTACGTTCAGAATTTCGCTCGCTCTTGCCCCGATTGTCAGCGCCGCAAATCTTCACCCCGCCTCTTGCCACGCGTTCTGCAACCTTTACCTTGCCCTACCCGCCCGTTTGGGCACATCGGCATTGATTTATATAGGCCCCTTCTGCTGATATCGGGTGGAAACAGCAGGGCCATTGTGGCAGTCGAACACCTCAAGCAATATGCCGAAATTGCCACCCTCTCGGCAGCTACCACGCGCAATGTTGCCACCTTCCTGCTTCGTGGGTTACCTCAGGAACTGCTCAGTGATCGCGGACATGTCTTCCTGTCCTAAGCAGCTGAAGCCATTCTTAAAGAATGTCACGTTGTTCATCGCGCAACTACGGCGTACCATCTTCAAACCAATGACCTTACAGAACACTTCAACCGTCCGCTCAACGATACGCTTGCCATGTACGTCGTCTCCGACCACACATATTCGGACGTCATTTTGCCCTTCGTAACCTACGCATACAACACAGTTACTCAGAGCACCATCAGCTTTTCCCCCTTATTCTTCGCCCGAAGGGCGAAGCACTGACTGCGATAGGCTTAGCTTTGCGGTCGAACTTCTCCGACTGTATTCCAACTGTATGTGGGTACAACTAACGTGGACACGACATACGGAGGTATGGTATGGTGTGGTGTGGCAAAACCTTAATGAGGTCCTGCAGACCGTGAGTCTTCACGAAGCGGGCCGCTCCCACGTAGGAACCGGAAGGCCGAGCCTCTCGGCCGCATCGTGGGCCTGCTGGACAGCCCAGAGTTGGTCAGCCAGAAGAGGGCTGCGGAGAACCGCCTCCCATCTGGCCGAGCTGTTATTGATGATAGAGAGTGACCGGACACACCGCCAGAGCATGCGGTCTAACGGAGGTGCGCCAGAATTTCTGGCTTAACGCGCTATGTATGTTCTGTAATGACATTGCACGGGCGCCACTACGCGGCCCGTAGAGATTCGCGCCAATAAAATTACGTCACTTTCATGTTTGAGCACTCAAATCGTATTGCACTTTTAATATTTAATAGTCTGAAAAGATTTAAGACCCGTGCGCCGTGAATGTTATGTTTAATGCCATTCGTTTATGCGCAGTCATTCTCAAAATCCTCAGGAATGATTTAGTCAAGAACTTAAGACCTGGTATGAGCTACTTTCGTGATTGAATAGTGTAGCAACATAACCCGCTTACACGGCATGGATAAGGCTAATTATTGCCTACATTAACCTAAATGCAGTAGAACCTCACCGATACGTTCCCGTTACGTACGTTTTCCCAGCGCCAACGTTCGCAGTCAAGAACACAAGAAATGACCCAAGAGTTACGCTCGTATTTACCAGTTCATATGTTCACGGAAAACGCGATTTGTCGGCAGCAACGTTCATTACGTCGCCAAACTGCGATCGCATTATACGTTTTCCGGCCGCTAGATCCCATGTAAACAAGGAAATACACGAGGTGCGCGCGATCGACATCAGTATATAGCTGCCCGCCGCAGCAGCTTCACCGCAATACTCGCACGTCCGTCTCACGTGAAAACGCCGGCGCCCACTCATTTTCTCATTTCGGTACCAGCAAATTTTCTCCGGGTCGTCGCATGCGGCATTCACAGCAATCACCACCAATCCAACTGCGATAAGCATCTTCACTTATCTGTGTTACAGCACGTGGTGCGTAGTACCATTGGTAGCGTACTGCACGCTTTTAGTAGGCGATAATCCAGACGACGGCGCGATGTGGGCATCACGTTTCGCTTCGGCGGCATCCGGCTTCGCCCATCAGTTCGATTTCGTTTCGGTTCCCCGTCACCCCCTTAAAACATCACGCAATAGGAAAACAACAAAACGCGTCTCGGGCAGCCGGAGTACCACCAACGCGCGTGGTCGTCTCGTGCCGCAACGATCCGAGCGATGCTTCGCATTACGCAGATGTCAACAATAGCCGAGTCTGTCGAATTTCAGTTATTCGGATCGTACATTTTCCCGGTTAGTACGTTATTCTCGCGGCTTTTTTTCGAAACTATGAACGAGGTTCTACTGTATATGTGCGGAGCCCCACGGCGACATCGACGGAGAAAATTTGCTTGGAGTGTCCATATAAAGGGCGCCCCACATTCAGTGTTCTTTCGGCGTTTATTGGCGTTTCGTCACCCGGCGTCGTCCCTAGGCGTCGACGATGAGGGTGGCGCGCTCTTAGCGCGATGAAAACACGGAAACAAGAAAGGCGAACAAGGACAAACGCAGCGCCGCCGGAAGCGGCTCGATGAGCGCAGACCAATCAGCGCTGGTCTGTCTGAAAAACATTTATTTAGACAAGTTTTGCGTCAACACTAGGTGGGCTCCCCCTTACGGGAGCCCATTGGCGTCGGCCGCCGCCCGGGCCCGCTCGACCAAGGCCCGTTGGGCCGTCAGGTCAGAGCAGCCGAGCAGGGCTGCCTCCCAGTCCTCCCGGGAAGGGTTGGGTAGGGGGGTTAGATTTGGGGTTTTTTGACATTCCCATACCATGTGGAAAATGTCTGAGGACTTTTCCCCACAGTGCGGGCACTCCCCCGTGCAAGCGGGGTCAAAGTATTTTAAGGCTGCCGGGCACAGCAGAGTTTTGGTATAAAGGCGAAGGAGAATGCACTCCTCCGCCTTTGTGAGGCCCTTACAGGGCTTGGGATAGATGGCATGGCCGGATTGGTAGAGCTGAACGATCTCTTTGAAAGTATAGGCAGGATTGGGTTCGGGGTCCGGATCGTTGGGGGACGAAGGTGATGCCCGGAAAGTGAGCGCGCGGGCGACGGCATCGGCCGTCTCGTTTCCTTCGAGGCCCCTGTGAGCGGGAGTCCAGATAATCGTACGGTGGGATGGGGCACCGAGATAGTCGCTGTTTTGCAAAATTTTGTAGGCAAGGTACGGTATGTGCCCCTGCTCAATATTGCGGCAAGCACCCCTCGAGTCGGTGATGATGACCCGCGAGTGTTGATCTGCGGCGGCTAGCGCGATGGCAACCACCTCCGCGTGTGTAATGTTGTGTGCACGGAAAGTGAGTCCGTTTACTGCTGTGTTTTGGTGGACGACTGCGGCCGTGTACCAACCCCCATGGTACGGGCCGGAGGCGTCCACGTAGAAGACTCCGTGTTTGTGTCCGTAGTGGCGAGCCAAGGCTTCCGCCCTCGCGAGGCGTCTGCCACTATGGTCCTCTCGTGTCATGTTGACCGGAAGAGTGCGCACGTGCAGGGCATACCTCCACTGTGATGGGATAAGTACGTGCTCTTCCGTATGTATTGAATGATGGATGTGTAGTCGGGCAAGGAGGCGGCGACCCGACGGCGTTTTAGAGAGTCTCGTGTATTGGTTCATCAAGTGTGCCTCTCGCAGCTCTTTAAAGGTGTTCACCATCCCCAGGCCCAGGAGGCGCAGGTTGGAGGTACTGACCGGGAGGTCGAGGGCACGCTTGTAGATTTTACGGAGAATGACTTCGAGTGCATTCTCGTCAAGTTTGCGTAGGTGGAGGTATGGAGCCGAGTAAAGGACTCGACTGGTTACAAATGCATGCGCCAGCCGCAAGGCGTCTTTGCATCGTAACCCCCCGCGCTTGTTCGAAACCCGGCGGACCATCCGGCCCACCTGGTCCCCCACCTTACGCAATTTGGCCAATGTTGTGTCAGCTTTGCGATTTTTGTGAATAAAGAGCCCCAGTACTCGGATCTCGTCGTGTTCGGGTATGGGTCCACTGTTAAGGGAGAGGTCGATTTTGGCGGTGCACTTTGGTGAGGGGCGTATGTGCACAAATTCAGATTTGGACGGGGAGCACTGAAGGCCGCATCGACGGGCATAGTTGTCTACGATGTCCGCCGCATGCTGCAGGTTGGCCTCCATTTCTCCTACCGAGCCGTGTTTAGCCCAGATGGTGATGTCGTCGGCATACAGCGCGTGCTGGATGCCGTCGACCCTCGCCAGCTGAGCGGGAAGTCTCATCATCGCCAAATTGAATAGGAGGGGCGAGAGGACCGCTCCCTGCGGGGTCCCTCGCGTGCCTAATAGGTATGGGCCGTGTTCGCTGTCCTGAATCCGAATGTATGATTGTCGGTCAGTGAGAAATTGCCTAATGTGGTTAAAGGTGTTTCGGCCGCAATCTGTTTGGGAAAGATGTGTTAGAATAATTTCGTGGGTCACGTTGTCGAAGGCCCCCTTCAAATCCAAAGCGAGTACTACTTTGTCACTTAGGGGATATTCGATCGGGTCGAGAATTTCTCGGTCAAGTTGAAGCAAGACATCTTGTGCGGACCGGTGTGGGCGGAATCCGAACATGGTGTCTGCGAAAACATTTTTGTTCTCCAGAAACTTAGACAGCCTGTCGCGCACCATCGTCTCCATTAATTTTCCCACACAAGAAGTAAGGGAGATGGGGCGGAGGCTGTCTGTGTTGATGGCTTTACCAGCTTTTGGAATGAAGGTGACCAGAGCGGTCTTCCAATCAATTGGGAGGGGTGTTTCCCCGATCCAAATGGAGTTCATGTAAGCGAGGAGTGTGGAGTAGGCAGAGTCGGGAAGGTTGGCAAGTAATTTGACTGTAATTTTATCCCGTCCCGGTGCCGTTCCTCGCTTCATTTTTGCTAGAGAGAGAGAGAGAGAGAGGAAAGGCAGGGAGGTTAACCAGAGAAAAAGATCCGGTTGGCTACCCTACGCTGGGGAGAGAGGGGAGGGGGAGGTAAAGCGGTAAAAAAGTAGAGATAAGGAAAGGAAGGAGAATAGACACACAATCACAGGCGGTCACTGTCACTGAATACTGTCATCGCACAGCACAGTGACACTTGAAGCACTGTCAACACCTGTTCAGGCTACAGCCGCCTGTCCAATTCTGTCGCCCTCAAGAACCGCAACAGTGCACTCGTCGCCCTCTGCTGCGAAGGCTTATGATGGCGGTATTTTAAAATAAGTTCCTCTGTGAGAGGTCTTTTGTCAAAGCGCGCTATCGCGGTTGCGAGTAATTGTCTCTGTAAATTATATCGAGGACAGTCACAAAGAAGGTGTTGAAAAGTCTCCTCGTCACCACAGTCCTCACACGAGGCGTCGTCGGCCCATCCAATTCGGTAAGCGAAAGACTTGGTGAAAGCCACCCCTAGCCATAGTCGACAAAGCAGGGTAGCTTCGCGACGGCAGAGTCCAGGTGGAATACAAAGGCGTAGAGAGGAGTCAAGATTGTGGAGTCGGTAGCCGTGAAAACTTCCAGCGTTCCACAAGGAGAACGTGATGTCACGGCTGATCAATCGAAGTTTTCGAGCGGCATCTGTCCTTGATAACGGTATCGGCTCCTCTTCGTCCCCTTGAAGAGCCGACCGAGCAGCGTTATCAGCGTGTTCGTTCCCTATGACTCCGCAGTGACTTGGAAGCCACTGAAATCACGTGGTGTCCTTTATCAGTTAAGGTATGAATGAGTTCTCTAATCTCAAATACCAGTTGTTCGTGTGGTCCGCGCCGCAGGGCCGATAGCAGAGATTGCAGTGCAACCTTCGAGTCACTGAATATTGACCATCTTCGAGGTTGTTCTTGGCTGACGAGACGAAGTGCAGCGCGAAGGGCTGCAAGTTCCGCGGCCATCGGTGTCGTTGGGTGACATGTCTTGAAACTGATGGTGGTGGCTTTCGCTGGGAAGACCACGGCTCCAGAGGAACACTGGAGAGTTGCCGATCCATCAGTATAAATATGTACGTGTTCGGCGTACCTCTCGTGCAAAAGGAGCAGAGTTAGTTGTTTAAGAGCAGGTGATGATAGCTCAGATTTTTTCCTGATTCCTGGTACGGTGAGGTGTACTGCGGGTCGAGCCAAACACCATGGAGGAATCGATGGCTTAGTTGCGGGGGTGAAGCCTGATGGGAGGCAGGTATAATACTTCGAAATCGTAGTACAAAATGCTGCCTGAGGCCTTTCTGATGGTAGTGCTGCCAGATGGTGGGAACAGGCACGGGCAACGTGCCTAATGTGCACTCTCAACACCTCTACCGCAATGTGTGTTTGTATAGGTTGGTCCCGAGCAATCGTAATAGTCGCTGCTGTCGATGTGCATTTTGGCAAACCAAGACAAACCCTGAGAGCCCGAGCTTGAATAGCCTGTAGAGCACGAAGATTTGTCTGGCAGGTGTTGGTCAGTAAGGGCAAACTGTATCTCAAGAAGCCCAGAAAAAGAGCCCTGTACAATTCCAACATTGCATACACTGACATTCCCCAAGTCTTTCCTCCCAGAAACTTGAAAAGTTGGGAGATTGCTGTCAGGCGCTTTTTCAAGTAGGTCACGTGCGGGCTGCATGACAGATCTCTATCAATGATTATGCCAAGAAATTTGTGTCTTCTCATAAGAAACTATCTGGCCATTTATTGATATGGCGTAGGGTGTCATTGGTTTGCGAGTGAACGCCAGCAGTGCGCATTTGTCTGACGAGATTTCAAGACCTTGGTTGCGGAGGTATATAGCTGTTAGAGTAGCAGCTTTTTGAAGTCTTGCACGTATCTGAGGACGTGTCACACCTGAGGTCCATATACATATGTCGTCGGCGTACATTGATATCTTGATCACTGCTGGCAGATGATCAACGAGACCAATGAGTGTGAGGTTAAATAGGGTAGGGCTTAGTACACCGCCTTGAGGAACACCTCGGTACGTGTAGTGTAGTGCCGTTTTGCCATCACCGGTACAGACAAAGAACGATCTCATAAAAAGGTAATGAGAGATCCATTGGAAAACTCGACCACCTAGGCCAACCATCTCAAGAGCATCGAGGATAGCCTCGTGAGATACGTTATCGTATGCGCCCTTGACATCCAAGAACAAAGCTGCAGATAGTCTTTTGCGTGACTTTTGAAGCTGGACGTACGTAGCGAGATCATTTTTGCTAGGCCCTCCTTCAGGTCGTGCAGCTAGAACGGTTGGTCCATCTCCGCGTTCTCGGAACCTGCATACGAATACGCGGGCCCTCGGGGGTCCTGCTGAGTACAGAGGTATTGATCTCGGAGTTTGCATGCCAATTTTGAAGTGTCTCCATCGAAGCAGTGAATGGCTCGTTGGAGATGTTTTTGTGTTTCTGCTCGAGTTTGGGTGGGGTCGATTAGGGCGCGGAAGGGGCGCCACGTACTCCGGCTGGACATTTGTCGCGCGGCCGTGTTGCATCGGTCCACCCAGTTAGAGTCAGCGAGTTGGGCCGCGTACTCTGCCGCTCGTTGGGTGAGCTCAGCGATGCGAATTTTGAGTTTCCGATTGTGTTTTTGCCGGCGCCATCGGCGGACAAGGCTGTGCCGGGCCTCCCAGAGATGAAGGAGGTGGTTGTCCACCTCCGGGGTCGCCTCTGAGAGTTGAATTTGAGTTTCCGTGGAGCGAAGGGTGGAAACCAATTGCTGGGACCAGACGTGGTACCCTTGCTCCTGAATGGGGGTCGAGTTGGTGTATGTTTGTCGGAATTTGGTCCAATCGGGCGATTTTGCCTGTGCGAAAGGTCTTGCCAGGATGGGTGCGAATAGTTGTATTGAGTATGCAGTGGTCGCTACCGAGGGTTTCTTCGGTGTTGACCCAGTCTACATATTGAATGTTTTTGGTGAGGGTAAGGTCCGGACACGTGTCCCGGGTCACGGAGTTACCCACGCGAGTTGGGTGGGCAGGGTCGGTGTGGAGAGTAAGGCCCATCGTGGACATCAGTTCCGCCAGCTTACGTCCACGTTTCTCTTCACGCGCGTATCCCCAAAGTGTGCTGGGGGCGTTGAAATCGCCCACGATCACCAGGGGATACCTGCCCGCAGCCTTTAAGGCGCGGCTAAAAAGGTCTGCGAAAGTGATGTTGGCTAACTTAGGGGAACAATAAATGTTGAGAACGTGTAGTGGTGGGTCCTGTTTTCGTAGCGGAAGGAGGGTCACCATCACGTACGAGAATTCTGTTTTGAGGTCAAGGTCAACGAAGTTGGCTGTGTAATTTTTATGCACGCAGATACAGGAGAGGGGGTCCTGCTGAAACGTGGTGTAATTTGTAAGTGTGGCGCCGCTCCCTGGCTCCTGGAGGGCTACCACAGCAGGAAGGTGCTCGAATGTTGTGAGGAAAAATCGTAGGTTGGCCCGCTTAGCGTGGGCCTTGAAACCTCGACAGTTCCACTGGGTAATTAGGATGGGGATGGCCAATTTGGATCGGGGGAAGTTCCTGAATTTAGGGGTGCCCGCCATGATCGGTAAGAGTGGTAGGGGGTTGCGAAGACGATGTTCCATCGCCAGCACTCACGGGGAGGAGAGCATCCTCCATTCCGGAGAGTGAGCAACTGTCTTCGTCATCGAAATCGAGTTGTCGTCGAAACATTTGGGGTACCGGCCGGACACGTCTTTAATTGGGCCGCCTTGCCGGGTGGTGCGAGAGGTTTGCGCGATTTGTTGAGTTATGAGAGAGGGAATCATCTCTGTCAACTTGGCAATCGCGGCATTCATGGCCGCGGAGATTTGGGTTTCAAGAGCGCTAATCCGGCTGTCCATACGGGCCTCGAGGGCGTTGATCCGGGCCTCGAAAGCGGCTACCGCGCTAGGTGCCTCCGCCGGCGCTTCTGTCTCGCTTTCCATTACTTCTACTGCGGGAGTAGGGAGGGGTTGCGTCAATTTTGCTTCGAGTGCTGTAATTTTCTTTAGCAGCATCTCATTTTGCGCCTGGAGAGCCGCGATCACGTTTTGTTCGGCGCTGAGCGCCGCAGGAGGAGTAGAGGGAGGGGAAGAGGAAGCAGCCCTGCCCGCGCCGCTCACCTGTTTTCCTTTTTTGACGGCGTCGGCCCAGGCCCCGGCCGCGTATTTAGAATTGCTCGTAGGTACAACGGGGCGTGCCACTTTTGACGGAGCTCGACGTTTCTGCGCAGGCGCGAGTAAGAGCGGGCGCGAGAGAGAAAATCTGGGGGCTTTTGCTCCTTGAATATATGACTCAGCCTAGGCACTACGGAGGAGGTTTCTTAGATTGCGTTGTATTCGTTTGTCCCCTGACATGCCGGCATTGCGGAGTTCGGTCGAGTTGGTTTATACGCTCCGCCGCTGGCTGCCCGCGCGGTGAGGCAGTGGGCGCGGACGCCGCTTGGTGATCGCTGTGTCTGAAGGGACAATGTTCTGACTGGTGTTTTATAAGTCGCGGGTCGAATTTTTCGTCGCGACGATAGATCGGATTTTTTACAAGCACTGCTCCAGGAGGGCACATGTAACCGGCAAACGGAGGCCTCAGGAGAGCACCTGAGGTTATATTAAAGCAGGCGGCGCAGGATCTCCGGGGCACCCAAGCGGTAGCGGGGGGATCAAAGCTGGAAGCCGGGCGGCCCGTGGGTTGGGGCCGCAGAGGCCGAAGCGTGCCTGGGGGTGTTCGCATAAAACATTGGCTGTCCGCGATAGCGGACAGCCGATCTTATACTCCCCTGGCACGCGCAGGCCTCTGCGAGCCCCAACCCACGGACCAGTCCGGCTTCTAGCTTTGATATCCCCGTTGCCGCTTTGGTGTCCTGGAGGCGCCGCCAATAATGCGAAATAATGACACGTTGTTTTCATTAGTAAAAACATGATCGATTAAATATGATTGCGTCGAGCCGCCAACTTGCGATGCTAAGTTCAGCACAACCGCGCCCCGCGACTTCTGCCGGCACGGCGCGCCTAGGGACAAGCGCATACACCGCGCCCCAAGGGACTCCTCCGTAGTACCTAGGCAGAGTCGTATTTTCAAGAATCAAAACTCCCCACATTTCCTCTCTCGCACCCGCTCTCACTCGCGCATGCGCGCAAACGTCCGTCGTCTCCGCAAGTTCCACTCCCCGTTGTACCTACGAGCAGTTGGAAATACGCGCCCCGGCCACGCCGTGTGGTGGCGCCGTAGATTGCCTCCCGGCTTCTCCGGTAGGGGGCGCTGGCTTGCCGGTCTTGGTAGAGTTACTGTATATGCTACCACAGGTAGCTACCTGTGGTAGCATATACAGTAACTCTAGGTCTTGGTGACGTCCCGGTGCGGCGACCTACCGGGAAGCTCAAGATGGCGGTGTTTTTTCTTGATCGCCGTTATGGTCTTGCCGCCCTTTTGGGCGGCTATTTTGGAGTTGCGGAACTTTGCAGTGCACTCGCGGGAGTTCATGGCGTGTCCACCACCGCACACTGAACACTTGGGCACGCATTCGTGAGGGGCCCGCACCCCCTCCACGAGTGGAATCTGTTGCCCGCACAGACCGCAAGTGTCCTGTCTCAGGTTTGGGCATGCATCCATCCTATGGCCGACAGCACCGCACTTGCCGCAGGCCGGGATTGTACGGTAGTAGGGTTGGACGGGTACCACCATGTTGTCATAGTGAACAAAACGCGGTTTGTCCTTTCCGGCGAAGGTGACACGCGCTTTGTTCGATGTGCCAAATTTTCTCACTTCAACAATGGTACCTGCTCTCCAACGCACCTTTTGCTGAAGTGTCTCCGTCGTGTCCGAGTTGCACACCACGATGACACCGTGGCAAACGTTTCCGCCATCTTGCCGTAGGTATCCGTGGAGCGGGACCGCTCCGCGTTCGGTGTTGACAGAAAAATCCCCGATCACTCGGTCTGCCGTCTCGAGGTCCGGAGTATGGATCACAATCAAATTTTGTTCTCTCGAAGGGAGAATCGATGCGGTCTCTGCCCGCTCGGACCCGAGGTAAGCCGTGAAAGCGGTCCCGTAGCGATTCTCTGAGAAGGCTTCGTGCAAGGAAATATGCTCACGTGGCTTTACAACGATCACGTAGTCATCCGGGTTCGGTTTTAGTAGCGGGCGAGGCTTCCACTTCGTGAAGACCTTGCCCTTGCTTCCAGCAGCGTGCGAGGCAGGAGGCTGCGTCTTGCCGGCTGCGTTGCCGGACGCCGGGGCGGCGGCGGGCGCCACAATCTTGGCTTTCTCTTGCAAGCGGCGAGCGGCCGCGTTGAGGAGAGCTTGGCTTCGAATATTCGAAGGAATCGCAGAATTGGGCTCCTCAGTCGTCGGAACCGTCGTCCAGGACATCGCGTCCGGGTCGTAGCCACGCTGGGTTAGCGTAGAGACGGCCATATTGCCTTGGGAAGCAGTCTTCACGCCGCCGGTCATCGGCGTCGCCGTCAGGCTGGACGGCGTCGCCTACGTGGCGGGGTGAAAAACTGCTCTAAAATTGCGGAAAACCGGCCCACCTGGTTGAAATCGGTGTCCACGTGCGCCGGGTGACTTGCTTTATCAGATGGTAACAAATTTGGTGGCGTACCGTGAAGTTATCCGTGGCTCCGGCCGAGAATTGGCGGAGCCGATGCTCAGCACGTCTGAAGCGAACGCTCCGGTTACGGCGCCTCCAATCAGCGCTGGTCCGCGTGCCGCTACTGCGATTGGACACTCCCTTTCTGGCGGCGTTCGTGCGACGACGCCGAGAGAAGCAACGCCAGAAAACGTCGGTAAAAACGCTGAATGTGCGGCGGCCTTAATTGCTATCGCAATAAAACGACGAAGAGAAGTGGACTTACCGTCAACGCTGTATATACGCTCAATTGCCTAGCAGTGGAACACAGAGCGAAAACGCCTATAACCTGCACCACAACAAGTGCTTAAACATTGGTGTTATATACTCGTAGCCGTCCTGTGCGTTTTAATGCGCAAGCATTCTTTGGCGGGTACCCCAGCCCCGTCACGCGAAAAGTGTAATGTCTTGTATCTGAACATACATGCGTAATTTTCAAAAATATTTAACCGCTATAACAGTGTAAATGTAGATGAATGGTAGCTTTATAAGCGATAACGGACAACTTAAACAAAAAAAAAGAACAAAAAGAGAATGGCCATAGAGATACGTACATAGGGCTCCTTATAAAATGCATGTGGAAGCTGATAGTAGCGGTGGGCCAACTGAAATTAGGGGCTGGATCCACCTGAAATTTGGGGTTGGGTCAACTTGAATTTTAAAGGTGGGCCTGCTCAAATATTGTGGTGGGCCAAATTAAATTATAGGGTGGGTCAACTTAAAATTTGAGGTTGGGCCAACTTGAACGTTGAACATGGGCCAACTGAAATTTGGGGTGGGCTAACCTAAAATTTGCGGGCGGGCAACTTAAATTTGGGGCGGGGCTAACTTAAATAGGAGGGTGGGCCAACTGAAATGTGGACGGTGGTCAGCTTGAAATTTGGGGGTGGGCCAACTAAAGTTTGGGGGCGGGCAAACTTAAATTTGGGGGTATGCATACTTAGAAAACTCCAGTGAAGTTTCCGCATTCTTTTTTCGTCCATTTTACCAAACACCAACGTTCGCACAACAGACGTCAGGACCTAATTCGTACGTCGCAGAGACATTTGTGGTTTACTGGGCTGGATGTAGCAGCGAGCACAGCTTCGAGCGGTGTAGCACGACATAGCAGTGTTTGCTCTTGTGCCCCAATTGTAGGCGTAAAGTTTCAAGGTACGAGACTTGATTAATTCTTGAAAAAAAAATTTACAGCTCCAAGAGAAAATTTTTATTGACAGGAAAGACAGAGAGGTACGTCGACCCGAGCTGGTGATCTCTAGCTTGCTACTCTGCATTGGGAAAGAGGGGAGGGAAGGGAAAGTACTGGGATGGATGATGATGAGAAAAGTGTTGAGTGCTTCTGTACATTCGCCGGTGACCCTACAGCTCCAACGCACATGTTGGAATCTATGTGAATATACCGAAAAGGTGGCTGCGTTCCTCAAGGTCGAAAGTATGCGCTAGTTTACCCAGACTTACCTGCTTAATTGTGACGTCAGTGATTCCAGCTGCCACGACACCGAAACTACTTATTACAGTTTGGATATGTTTGTACGAACATTGCTCGGAGACATCTGAACAACACTGTCGGACCTGAATGAGAGGCAAGGTATACCGGTAACATTAAGGCCGACCGCAAGTACATAAAGCTCTAGAGCCCTGGCGTTGAAATTGGGCAGCAAGGAATGTATAGCTTGTTTGCGAAAACTTATCGCAGAATTAACGTTATTTTGTAAGTTAGCTTGTGTATAC
Source organism: Dermacentor andersoni (assembly GCF_023375885.2). Taxonomy (NCBI): domain Eukaryota; kingdom Metazoa; phylum Arthropoda; class Arachnida; order Ixodida; family Ixodidae; genus Dermacentor; species Dermacentor andersoni. Next base: position 136,091,329 of record NC_092815.1, read on the forward strand.
ATGCGAGTGTTATTCTTTTTTCCTTCTCGGTAAATGGCTGACGGTCGTCGCAATGCAAGCTGCAATGTCTTGCTTGTCGCGGCAAGATGGCGGTCATGGCGCTTCCGAGCTTCATTTGCCTTGATACCCGGAGATGCAGCGAGTCGCTTCAAACGCATTGCCTCTCTTGCGTTGGTCCGTCGCGTCCCTGGACTATGTGGTGTCGGACGCGCCTCGCAGCCCTGATGCATGCGACTTATACGCTCAGCCTCTCTTGAGCGCCGCTTGCGTTCAGCGGCTGCCGCACGTCGCGTGTTGGGAGACACTGGTTTGGCGAGAGCAGGCATCCTTCCCACACGATACCGCAAAGTAAACTGCCGCCACCGCCGCTGCCACACCACACCCAAGCAGACGGTCGCCACGCGCGCCTCGCGGCAGTGACGTCAGGCCACACAGCGCCGAAGTGGGAGGACACCTCAAGCGCCTGACGACAGTGACGTCAGGGCGCACCGTCGAACACACGGCCGCCACGCGTGCCGATGTGATGAGTCATCCCACGCGGCGCCGAACCACCCCGACACCCGCACTTGACGACAGTGACGTCACGCACGCGAGCCAATCAGGAGGCGCACACCTGCGCCTAGCGACAGTGACGTCACTACACAGAGTGGACCAATCAGGAGGCCGGAAAGCTGTGACATTTTCTGCTAACGGCAGATGACCTTGACAATGAGCCATTAAAGGCTTCCTTCCCCCTTAATACAGCAAGCGCTTGAGCACTGACTCTTCGGCGAGGGCGGTTGCTGGCCATGTACATACGTATATTGATAAAATAACCCACGTGTGTTACTATGCAAAAAAACACTAAATAATAATATGTGTCTAGAAAAAGCATTTGAGGCGTTTTAAGGGCACGTAAAGAGAAATACTAAAAGTTTAGAATCATTATCTATTTTTTCAAGTCGCTGCTTTAACTTGTAGGGATAAAAAAAATGGGGCGGGGAGGTCGGGTTCATTGCCTTTTTTTAATTAAGTCGAAAGTTTGCCCCTCCGTCATCAAACGTGTGAAGCACGCATGTTATGCTACATAATTGAAAAACACGTGTAGGCCACTTTTGAATTTCGTGCGCAAACAGCAATATCTGTACCACAGTGTTACACCTGCCGCGGTAGCACAATAGATATGGCGTTGCGCCGCAGAGGTCGCGGGTTCGATCCTCGCAGCGACTGGCGCATTTCGATGGGGGCAATAACGCCGGCGTACTTATACCTAGGTGCTCATTATAGAGCCCCAGATGGTCAACGCTACAATTTACTAACCTTAACGTCAGTGTGACGACGCGTTTTTTGCCTTTTTTTCTTTCACTCATTAGGCTAAGTCATTGTTTGCATTAGGATGAAATGCCCTCCTTTAGCTCTTTATAAAAGCGAAGCTTTCTTTAACTCGCCGGTTTTTGTGACAGTTGCTGCGGCCTGGCTGTTCCCTTGCCGAATAGGCCAACCAATCACAGCGGAGTATGCGCGCCGACTGCGTCGTCGGATTCCTTGCGCCAACACAATATGGCGCTCGCCTCCGGCGGCCGTGTGGAGGACAGACAAAAAAAGAACCAGAAAGCTCGCCTTCGAGCAACCGCGGCTGCTCGGCAATGAGGAAGTAAACGCTTCTTGCAGATAGAATGAATTCGAACTTCGCTACGTACGTATGCACATGCTGCCTCTGAAACCATGATGTGTTTATGTGTGCATGCGTGCGTGCGCGCTTCGACTCTTTAAACACTCACATTAAGCTTCGCTGTATATAGATTCCAACTGATTAGATCTGCTGCATTTTTAATCGACAAAAGGTAAAATAGTTACGAAGAGACGGCGCCCAATTTGGTGTCGCCGACCGCTAGCACGGAAAATCTAAAGGCCAAATTTTGCAGGCAACCGCAAGCTGGCGTTCTCGCACAGATGGTGCGGGACAGCTCGTGCAGGTAGATAGGACAGCTCGTGCGTCGAAACGCAGCGAGAGCGCAGAAATGTGTTCCAGACAGATATGGGCGCTTCGGCTGCTCGCGTCACCACGCGCCTGGAGCCACGTCGAGCGTATAAGCGTATAGCGCTACGTTTCCTATATGCGCGATCTGGCTGCAGTACGCGCTCGCGCTCATGTGCTCGTCTGGCCGCGCAACGTGGTGCGAAGCGGCTTTGTCCTGCATCTGCTCGACCGACGGATAGTAGCTAAATCCAGGATTGTAATCAAATCCGGGGCTGTCACTAGCTAAGTACGAAGCGATGTCTGTTAAGGCGTCTTTGCCACCATACCAGCAGTTAAAGAACTGGCGCGCGTGTCTTGTAGATGCAAGCAGCCATTCCACGCGAGACGCAGCAGAAGCAAGGCGCATAGACGCGCACTTACACGCGTCGGCAAACCCACGTGTAGTCGCCACCGACCTTAAGCCGAAACCACACGTACGCTTGCGGACGCTCACAAGCTCGCGTCTACGCGCCTTGCGCCTGCCATGTCTCGCGAGGAATAGTAATTTGCATCCACAAATACTCGCGGCAGCGCGCGCTCACTGGGCTCATCACAGATGCCTTGGAAGACGCCACTTTGGAAGAAGCCACTTCGCACGGTTATTGAGTGTTTCAAAATGCTTCGATACCTGTAAAAGTAATTGTTATATGTTTAGAGCTGTTAGAGCAGCACAAAGAGGAAAGGTTAAGTCCTTTCTTGCGTGATACAAATCTGCTTCGCGCAGAGTTGAATGTACCGCGCCGTAGCTGCGTAGCTAGGCGCGCCGACGCGAGGCAGCCCAAGCGCGCGATAACAGAGCAGCTGTTCATGACCGCTCACTGAGATCGCGCCGCGTTTTCCACGCGTGCGAGCCGTGCCGCACTGTCTGCGCATGCGCGGGCGCGCGGACGCGAGCTTGCGCGCGTCCGCAAGCGTACGTGTGGTCTGGGCTTCACGCTTTCGCGTCTTTACTGCGTTACCGCGTTAATAATGGCAGTTTCAGTGTCCTAGGACTACAATTTTGCAACATAGTTTAACGCAGTATTCCCCGTTAGTGTCCCTTTAACTGCCAAGATTGCAGCGTGCGTCCTGCTTTGCCGACGAAAACGGGGTTCTGAGCGTGGTCGACCCCAGTGTGGTTACCGCGTTGTCTTCCCTCGCCGAAGCGCACGGCATGGCGGGATACCAGCTGCTGCTTAAGTGGTTGCTCCTGGGAGCTGCCACGTGTCCCTCGGGCGCTCTGATTGGGCCGGGAGAGGAGAAGACGACGGCCATATTCCTCACCAGCAGCGGAGGCGCGTCCGTAGTCGCCAGCTCCAGCAAGAAGCCCGCCACGACAGCGGGCCGCATCACTACGAGAGGCCCGCGTCCAGCCGGAAGCCCGCGTCCAGCTGTAAGCTCTCAACCAAATGTGTACTAACTTAGTGCATGCCACAGCATACGGCTTTATCAACGATTCATTCACAGCTTCAATACTCTTTACTACCAACAACATTACTGGTGATTATTATTATTATTATTATTATTATTATTATTATTAGTAGTAGTAGTAGTAGTAGTAGTAGTGTGTAATTTCGATGTAGAGGCATCGGAAGGAAGCTTAAGCTCTGCCAGATCTGTCTACCCCAAAATACCAAATTAGCCTCTCACGAAAAAAGAAAAAAAGAAAAGAAAGTATAACATATCGAAGAAGCACGATACACACACGAACACATGCGCACAAAGATTGTCACTTCTACGGGAACCAGCCCCGAAAGCACAGTCCAGCAACTGTAGGATAATCCGTGATTACGCAGGACTGAATGAGTCCACATAGTGTTCTTCATATACGCACAAGGACAACACCGCTCGGACATCCGCTCGTTAAAAAAGTTCTAAGCGGAACCTAAAAGACAAAATACAAATTTCATTTGTAGACAGTGTATAAGATTAGTCTCCACTAAAAAATCGCGAAGGGCACTTGCAGCACGCCCCTCCTTATCAGGGCATCATCACAGTCCAAGTGCTTTGCTCACTGTGAGAAGGCGTCTGTCAAGGGTGTTCAAACGACGACCACACAGGCGAACCAGCTATTGGTCATATTCAGCACCTTCTACGACATGCTCCACTGAAGCGTCGGATGTTGTTGTTGTTGTTGTTGTTGTTGTTGTTGTTGTTGTTGTTGTTGTCGTCGTCGTCGTCGTCGTCGACGACGACGACGACGACGACTGAATGACCGACTTATTCATTGATCGATTATATTGACTTAAATAACAATAGGGAGCTGTTAGCGCTCCTCATAGGTGCTGATTACAACTATGCTTCGTCCGACATATGAAAGAAAAGAAAGCCCAGGACGAAGAATAAAGCGATAGTGTGACAGACATAGTGCGTCACATAGTGTGACTCGTACATAAGACAACTGAAGAATAGTTAATGTAGTGCAAACACCAGTCTTCACAAGGAGTACTAAAATTAGTTCCTGCATTGTTACCGCACTGGAACGCGCAGGTTTCAAAAGGGAAAAAGCAGGAAACGCGAAGAAGAAAACTGCGGGCAGGTTCACAAATAAGGATCTACATCTAACAACAGCGTAACAGAGTACTGCGCCACAGAGTAATGGAAAGGCAGTTGTAGAATTCACACGAGACGACCACGTGCCACGTAGAAATTTTAGGAGGAGCTGAAGCTCTCCTAAATAGCCAAGGTCCTAGCGGGAACCAAATGTTACCTGCGCTGGAGTGCCGGGCCATCTTCTTCTTTAGTCCATCTATTAAATATTTACGCTCTGCGTCAAATTCAGGGCACCCTAAGAAGTAATGATCAATGTCACCAAGAGATTAACAATGCACACACTATGATGATGTGCCAAGTTTTGTCTTGAACCACCACGCTGGAGTTTGCGCTGACCCCGTGCGGATGCGATTAAGGAGAGTGGTTTCAGTTCTGTTGAGTTCCTTAATCGTACAAGGCTGGTGCGGTGGAGACCACAACGAACATGGATGGCTTAAGGTGACCTGCTTCGTGTCTCTTTTTTACCTCCTGAGCAGCCGTCTTCGTTGGCCCGAATCACAACGCCTTGAGCACAAAACTGTCAGCGGCTTCGTTGCCTGCTACACCGATATGTGAAGTTACCACATGTCGGAAACCACGGTAAATTCGACGTTCTGTAATTTTGCGACAGCGTGTAATGCGCGCTGGATGCACTTGTCAAGGGGAAGCCCGCGCTGTAATAAATAAAGCGCATCCTTGCTGTCAGAAAAGAGAGCAGCAAGCTGAGGATGATGTGAATTCAATTTGCACAAGGCTGCTTGAATGAGGACACTTTGACATGCGGCAGGAGACACGACGCGGACACGTTTGGCAGTCCATGAGATATACTGAGAACCGGGATTGCACAAGCCGCTGCACCAGCTCCATTCTATTTGTCCACAGGGCCGTCCAGTCGTTCTCTCGGCCTCCTTGCATCACAGTGTCTGCTCTTGAAGCTGCACCACCTCAGTGAGAGTTATGCGGGGTGAGCTCTTCTTCAGAGACTTCGGAGGCGGTCTAAATCTCGCATCTTTCTGGCACTAAACCCACTTCGTTTCCTTGGCCTGCAATTATTTACTAGAAAACTAGAACGTCAGCTAGTAGTGGCTCCTGGCGTTCTCGTTCTTTCGTAAACTGCACATTCGCGTCAAGCGCCTTACACCTGAGGCGGAATTAAGACCTCTGGTGATCGAACACCTCGGCAAAATAAATATCCGACATCCCTAACACTTGAAATATTTGCGTTAACTGAAAAACTGCCTTTACTTGGGACATTTCTTTTGGTCTTCACGTCCAAAAAAAAAAAAAAGGCGAGAGAGAGAGAGAGAGAAAGAAAAGGCGGGTAAAGGCAGGGAGGTTAACCAGACAGATGTTCGGTTGGCTACTCTGCGCGGGGGAAATGGGATGAAAGAAAGAAGGAAAAACTGAAAGGAGGCAGAGTTCACGCGCACAGTCGGATCAGAGTTCTTCAGGTATCTGGCGTGTCACACGGTGTGTCACAGCCACAGGGTGTCTACTGTATACGTGTCTTCTCAAAAATGTTGATTTTAGGAAAGTCATTGGAGAGCGCTTAGCTCTAAGGGACCCAAAACTTCCGTCGACGCCTATACCGCACTCTTCCTTCCCTGTCTTCCAGGGCGGCAACAGCGGCTTCGCGAGCTGCAAGTCGCGTCGGGGCGCCGTGCCGGACATGGAGCCGATCGAGGTGCTGTCCAGCCTGAGCAGCCCCGTGCAGTGCCTGGCGGCGTGCCTGCTCAAGTCGCCGCGCTGCAAGGCGTTCGCATTCGGCAACCGCAGCTGCGATCTCCTGCAGCGCTCCCCGTGCGACTCGCGGAGGCCGATGCGCGACGCGCCGGGATTCGCTCACTACGACGTGCTCACGCGGGACCAACTCCTGGTGCGGCTCCCCGCAGAAACTTCGTTCGTTTACGCGAGGTCTTCGGTACAGCAGGATTATTTGCCGGGCTAGTTGGCGAAAAAACATGCCGGAAGTGTAGCGCACGAAATTCGGCATATCGACGGAAAAAAAAAAAGAAAAAGGAAAGCTTTAGCAGATGTATGACAATCCGCGCAACTTGTATGCCATGAGAGAGGGCGAAGCTGTACGAGAGAGTTCTCACGCCTCACGGAGGCCTGTTTTACCTCTGCCGGAAACCTTATACCCAAGACCTCGCAAACGCTTTTCTACTACAATGTCCGCGGTTCAGTTCCTTCTCTATACTCGGTTTCTTTTTTAAATACCTTCGCTATATCCAAACCTGTCACTTCTATTAGCACCGACGGCCCGCAAGAGGCATGCGCTGCTGGCTGTTCATGGACATTTGATACCGATTAGGCTGTCGCACGAAGACTGCTGCGGAACTCGCTATAACAGCATCGCTATAGAAGGTGGCCACAGTGCGGAGCGCTGTTCTTCAACGTCAACAGAAAATGCGAAACGGATGATGAGGTGCTCTTACACGAAAGAAATGACATCCATCGAGTTCTTCGGGCTGAAAGCCTCTTTGATATTGTTAACTGCTAAAAACGTTTCAGTACGAAGAACTCGATGAATGTCAGTTTCCTTTTTTTTAGATAAAGATAAAAAGAGGAGTTGTTATCGCCGCTTTCTGGCGACCGTTATACCTCTTTTCGCTTGATTGATAATATAGGATAACAACTAAGGTGACTATAACTGCCTGCACACTTTTGAAAGCCATGCGGTCTTTTCAAGCGAAGCTTGCATTGACTTACTAGTTTCAGTGGCGTTGTCGTTGTCACGCAAAAAAAAAAAAACAGTTGCTCCCAGAGCAGAGCAGCTGCGGGAAAGGGCTGTTTGATGAGTTGACAGCTGCGCCGGCGCCTGAGCGTGAGTCATCAGCAAGGATTCCAGCTGCATAGGCGCGCGCTCACACCAAGCGCGCAACCAATCAGACCTGTTTGGCTTCTGCCGGGGACGAAGAGGGCAGGAAAGGGTATCGCGCGCGCTGCGCCGGCTTCGTTTCCGTTCAGTTCAGTCTCGGTAAACGAATCGGACAGCCACGCGCTGTGCGTTCCCCGAGAAACAGGCAGCCTTCGACGAGCGGCGGCGAGAGCTCGCCCGTGAAACGGCTCGCCGTCATCGCGCCGATCCAGCCGTTAGAGCCGCCCGAGCCCGAGCAATCCGACAGCAACGAAAAGAAGGTCCCGAGCTGATGCAGCGGGAAGCCGAAGAAATCTGAGCTACGCCGCAGCAATTTTCTTTTATGAGCAGCTTTGGCCAACGTTTCCACCACTTCATTTAATTACGCAGTGCCTTGTAACCCAGTGGTATCTCACATGTTGTTTTAACGCTGTAGATTGAGTACGCTGTTTTAGTAGAGCATAGGATGTCATCCTTTTTCTTGCAAGAGCACTACGCAATCTATCTCGCCTTTTCTGTTGACGCTGAAGAGTAGCGCCCAATTTTATTGTTTTCCAAGTATTCGCACTACTTCCATCATGGTTTCAGTCATTTCAACAGCCGCTGAGGAAAGAGGTTTCCAGGGAGAAGTAACGTTCTTCAAAGGTGGTACAGCGATGGTAACTGTGAGAAGCGTGTGTAACTATAGAACGCATATTGCTCTAAAAGCTTGTGGTCATATATATTGACACGTGTACTTATATTTATCGGGTGACCACGTTTCGCCGCCTAACAAATCTTATCGCACAGCGCGGGACGCGCTTGCATGTATCTGAAGTTTCTGGAAAGTTATCGATGCTTCTATCCGCAGTCTGTTGTCGCCGAACCTTGTGTTATCTGATTTATTCGCCTGACGCGAATGCTGTAGAACTTTGTGGAAGGCACGCGAGTCCCAACGATTAGTCTGGAACATTCGACGATTCTGTATAAAAGCCGACGCGCTTGACCCGCTGATCGGATTTCCGACGATCGCCGACTGTGTTCGCCGCTTTCGTTGTGCTATAAGTGTAGCCTGTTTTGTGGGCACAAGTTCGCCCAATAAAAGTTAGTTTTCTCGTTCACAGTATTGCTACTGTGTTCTTCTACGTCACCACCACGTGACATCTGGTGGAGGTGCTTTGCGTTCATGTACCGGACGCCCCCACAAAGCCGTGACTCAAGCCCTCACTCGGAAGACACCAACGTCGCCAAGAACCAGCGAGGTAGCCGCAGGCTGCAAGGACTGCCCCCGGAGCACGGACTTTTGCCTGAGACGACTAGGAAGATGGCCACCACGTCCACCCCAATGGCAGCCCCAGCGTCACCCGTCGTGCTGCAGCAGCCCAGGGAGCCTCCGACGTTCCGCGGTTCAACTTTCGAGGACCCGGAAAGCTGGCTTGAGACGTACGAGAGAGTCGCTACCTTTAACAACTGGAACAGCGACGACAAACTGCGATATGTCTTCTTCGCTTTGGGAGACGCGGCCAGGACGTGGTTCGAGAACCGAGAAGCCACCTTAACGACCTGGGAACTCTTCCGAAGCGGCTTCCTGCAGACATTCGCAAGCGTCGTACGCCGAGAACGAGCCCAAGCGCTATTAGAAACCCGGGTGCAGCTCCCTAATGAGACGACCGCAATCTACACGGAAGAAATGAGCCGTCTCTTCCGCCACGCCGACCCTGACATGCCCGAGGAGAAGAAAGTCCGCCTGCTGATGCGTGGTGTGAAGGAGGAACTTTTTGCCGGAATGGTACGAAGTCCACCGAAGACCGTCGACGAGTTTCTTCGCGAGGCCATCAGCATCGAGAAGACACTCGAGATGCGAAACCGGCAATTCGACCGCCGCACAAACTCGACAAACTACGCCGGAGTTCAATCACTGGCCACCGACGACCTGCGCGAGACTATCCGAGCGGTCGTGCGGGAGGAGCTACAAAAGCTATTCCCACCATCACAGCCTCAAGTGGCTTCGATTGCCGACGCCGTCCGTGAGGAGCTCCAGCAACAACTTGGAGTAGCCCCTGTATCGCCGCAGCCTGAGCCGCAAGCGATGACCTACGCCGCCGTCGCACGCCGTCAAGGTCCCCCTACGCGACCGCGCCAGGGCCCTGTCACGCCGCAGTTCCGTCGTCCGCCGCCGCCAGCGCCAGCACGACCACCCGTCGCCCAGCGCACCTACGCGAGGAAGACGGACATTTGGCGAGCCCCCGACCACCGCCCGCTCTGCTACCACTGCGGTGAAGCAGGGCACATCTACCGCCGATGCCCATACCGGGAGATGGGACTCCGAGGGTTCGCCGTTAACGCGCCGCGACCACAGATTGGCGAAAGACCTCGCGATATCGCCGACTACCTCGCCGCTACTCAGTGGAGCTCTCGACGACCGTCGCGTTCGCCATCACCAGGCCGCTACCTGTCGCCGCAGCGCCGACCATACACTGGCCCAGCCCGGGGCCGGTCAGCGAGCCCATATCCGGAAAACTAAAAGCAGCAACCGATGGAGGTGCGGTTGCTGTTCGTCGAACTGACGAAGATCCTCCGCCGCCGACGAAGACACCGACGAAACTACCTCGACGACATAACGACACGCCGCCGTCCCGACGAAATCAGGAAGCCAAGACTACACCGATGAAAGAAGACTTGACGACGCGACGTTCCAACTTCAGTTCAACACGACGCAGCCGTGATCCGACGCCAAGACCTAACTGTAACGCAAGACAGAGAACCACCGACCTCGACGTGCTTCTCGACGGCCACGCAGTCACCGCCTTAGTAGACACAGGAGCCGATTACTCCGTCATGAGTGGACACATCGCCGTCCAGTTGAAGAAGGTTAAGACTGCATGGGAAGGCCCTCAAATGTGGACCGCTGGAGGACACCTGATTACGCCGACAGGAATGTGCACGGCAAGAATTACCATCCACGACCGGACTTACCCTGTCACCTTCGTTATCCTCCAACAGTGTTCACGAGACGTCATTCTCGGCATGGACTTCCTCAACCAACACGGCGCAGTCATCGACCTGAAGTCGAAGTCAATAACGCTGTCGGAAGATAATGCGATACCGCCGGAGCGCCCTCGTAGTCACCACGCCTTGAGTGTGCTCGAACATCAAGTGAGCATCCCGCCTCGCTCCAGCATTTTTATTTCGGTCAGCACCGAAACACCCACTGACGTAGAAGGCGTCATCGAAGGCGACCAACGTCTACTGCTAGACCGTGAAATTTGCGTCGCAAGAGGGATCGCTCGACTGCACGGAGGACACACGAAAGTGTTGCTGACAAACTTCAGCCAGGAGTTCAAGCACATCAACAAGGGCACGACGATCGCATACATCGAGGAAATTCTGGAAAACAGCAATGCGTTTGTCCTCTCGGATTCTGCCGCATCTACCCCGACGACCGTAGTTCCCGAGCCAGACTTCGACATAAATCCAAGTCTCCCCACGATTAAGCAACAACAGCTCAGAAGTCTACTTCGACGATACAAAGAGTGCTTTTCGACGTCATCAAGGATTCGACAAACCCCAGTCGCAAAGCATCGCATAATAACCGAAGAGGGCGCTCGACCTCTCCGCCAGAGCCCATACCGAGTTTCGACGCGAGAACGTGAAGCTATAAGGCACCAAGTCGACGAAATGCTGCGCGACGACATCATCCAGCCGTCCAAAAGCCCGTGGGCATCTCCTGTAGTCTTGGTGAAAAAAAAGGACGGAACCCTGCGTTTCTGCGTCGATTATCGTCGTCTGAACAAGATCACCAAGAAGGACGTATACCCCCTCCCACGGATAGACGACGCACTGGATCGGCTCTGCAACGCTAAATACTTCTCGTCAATGGACCTCAAGTCTGGCTATTGGCAAATAGAAGTCGATGAAAGAGATCGCGAAAAGACGGCCTTCGTCACCCCAGACGGCCTCTACGAGTTCAAGGTTATGCCATTCGGACTGTGCTCCGCTCCTGCAACGTTCCAGCGCATGATGGACACAGTTTTAGCAGGATTGAAGTGGCAGACCTGTCTCGTTTACTTGGATGACGTCGTCGTCTTCGCCGGAAATTTCGACGATCACCTGAGGCGGCTTGCGACAGTACTAGAGGCCATCAAGTCATCAGGGCTCACTCTGAAGCCGGAAAAGTGTCGATTCGCTTACGATGAGCTTTTGTTCCTAGGCCACGTCATCAGCAAATCAGGAGTACGCCCCGACCCACAGAAGACAGCTGCCATCGCAAAGTTCCCGCAGCCAACCGACAAGAAGGCAGTGCGCAGATTCCTTGGCATGTGTGCCTACTATAGACGCTTTGTCAAGGACTTTTCACGCATCGCGGAGCCGCTAACACATCTAACCAAATGTGATGTCGAGTTCAAGTGGGAAACGCCGCAGGCCAAGGCATTTCAAGAACTCAAACGACGCATGCAGTCGCCGCCGGTACTTGCACACTTCGACGAGGACGCCGATACCGAAATCCACACTGACGCCAGTAGCCTAGGCCTCGGTGCCGTCCTAGTCCAGAGGAAAGAAGGACTTGAACGGGTGATATCGTATGCTAGCCGGTCGCTGTCAAAAGCGGAAAGCAATTATTCTACGACTGAAAAGGAATGCCTCGCCATCATTTGGGCTACAGCTAAATTCCGCCCTTACCTCTATGGCAGGCCATTCAAAGTCGTCAGCGACCACCACGCGTTGTGTTGGCTAGCTAACTTAAAGGACCCTTCAGGACGGCTGGCGCGGTGGAGCCTCAGACTACAAGAATACGACATCACTGTAACATACAAGTCCGGAAGAAAACACTCAGATGCCGATTGCCTATCACGCGCCCCCATTGACCCACCGCCGCAAGATGACGAGGATGACGACGCCTTCCTTGGCATAATAAGCGCGGAAGACTTCGCCGAACAACAAAGAGGGGACCCGGAGCTAAAAGGCCTAGTCGAGTATTTGGAAGGGCACACCGATGTTGTCCCTAGGGCATTTAAGCGTGGATTATCTTCGTTCACGCTTCAAAACAACCTACTCGTGAAGAAGAACTTCTCACCAGTCCGCGCCAGCTACCTTCTTGTTGTACCGTCAGCGCTGCGTCCAGAGATACTGCACGCCCTACACGACGATCCAACCGCTGGGCACCTCGGATTCTCCCGGACGCTGTCGAGAATACAGGAAAGGTATTACTGGCCGCGTCTGACCGCCGACGTCGCCCGTTACGTCAAGACATGCCGAGACTGTCAACGACGCAAGACACCACCGACAAGGCCAGCAGGATTACTACAGCCGATCGAACCTCCTCGCCGACCATTCCAGCAGATTGGGATGGATTTGTTGGGGCCGTTGCCGATGTCAACATCCGGGAATAAGTGGATCGTCGTGGCGACGGACTATCTCACCCGCTTTGCTGAAACTAAAGCTCTACCAAAAGGCAGCGCAGCCGAAGTGGCGAAATTTTTCGTCGAGAACATCCTGCTGCGACATGGTGCTCCAGAAGTCCTCATCACCGAAAGGGGAACGGCTTTTACAGCAGAGCTCACCCAGGCCATTCTGCAGTACAGCCAGACAAGCCACAGGAGGACAACTGCCTACCATCCGCAGACGAATGGTCTCACGGAGCGCCTCAACAAGACCCTCGCCGACATGCTAGCAATGTACGTCGACGTCGAGCACAAGACGTGGGACGCGGTCCTGCCGTATGTAACTTTCGCTTACAACACGGCGGTGCAAGAAACAACACAGATCACGCCGTTTAAGCTGGTTTACGGCAGGAACCCGACGACGACGCTCGACGCCATGCTGCCCCACGTCACTGACGAAGAGAATGTTGACGTCGCTAGCTATCTCCAGCGCGCCGAAGAAGCCCGACAGCTCGCCCGCCTGCGGATCAAAAACCAACAGAGGACCGACAGCCGACACTACAACCTCCGACGACGCTTTGTCGAGTACCAGCCCGGTGACCGTGTTTGGGTTTGGACCCCTATACGCCGACGAGGACTGAGCGAGAAGCTCTTGCGTCGCTATTTCGGACCATACAAGATCATCCGACGTATTGGCGCACTGGACTATGAGGTCGTGCCAGACGGCATTTCGCTGTCACAGCGGCGCCGCTCACGACCTGAAATTGTCCATGTTGTGCGACTCAAGCCGTACCACCAGCGTTGACGAACTTTGGGACTTCGTGTAACTGACCTTTGGACTTGATTTCTTTTCGTTGTTTTGTTACTTATGTTTAGTAAGTGTCCTTTTGTGTTTCGCTCTCTTATATTTGTAGCATCGGGACGATGCTTTTTAAGAGGGGGGTATTGACACGTGTACTTATATTTATCGGGTGACCACGTTTCGCCGCCTAACAAATCTTATCGCACAGCGCGGGACGCGCTTGCATGTATCTGAAGTTTCTGGAAAGTTATCGATGCTTCTATCCGCAGTCTGTTGTCGCCGAACCTTGTGTTATCTGATTTATTCGCCTGACGCGAATGCTGTAGAACTTTGTGGAAGGCACGCGAGTCCCAACGATTAGTCTGGAACATTCGACGATTCTGTATAAAAGCCGACGCGCTTGACCCGCTGATCGGATTTCCGACGATCGCCGACTGTGTTCGCCGCTTTCGTTGTGCTATAAGTGTAGCCTGTTTTGTGGGCACAAGTTCGCCCAATAAAAGTTAGTTTTCTCGTTCACAGTATTGCTACTGTGTTCTTCTACGTCACCACCACGTGACAATATCATCTACTTGTGTACCATCGAGTGTATATGCAGTCATAGTTTTAGGCGTTAATCTATACATCGTGAGCTTCGTTTGTCGAACCTTTCTTTACATATATTGCAAAAAAATTATGCAGTGTTCGCCAAAGCCAGGGTCAGGGCGTGAGCTTTTATATATATGCAGTGTACAGTCGCGTTCATAGAAGTAAGTATGAGTCCTTGAGGTGGTTTAAGTTCACTGGCGCTCTCCTGTCTTCATAGTAGAGGCAGTCTAAGGCTACTGTTTGCACACCGCGAGATTAGGCCAGCGTTAGATGTGATAGAGGCAACACGGGACCTCACGTTCAGTCGGACCACTGTCGCTGTACAGGCTACACTTTTCTTTTAAATAAACGTGCAACTCGCACTGCCCTGGGAATCGTAGGGCATCATAAAAGTCGTCATCTTCATCAGCTTGTTTCATGTCAACTTCAGGAAGGCCTTTCGCAGAAGTCTCTAATTACCGCTGTGTTGCCACCAGCTGACACTGTATGCCTGCCACTTTCCTATTTCTACTGCGTTTCCCTTCCCTTGACACTCATTTTATAATTCTAACAGACCACCTGCCTCTATCACTTGCAATGTCTGTTAACTTATATATATATATATATATATATATATATATATATAAAATCTTATTTTGACTGTTGAAACATCGGTGATTAAAAATAGAGGCAGCGCCTAGGAAAGTCTAGACTGCGAAGCTGCTAACGATACAAATCGTCCTTGGGAAATGTCATAGCACGTCATTTTTCAGCTCACCAAGGGGGATTCACAAGACTGCCCACCCGTCGCTACTAGCAGTGACACGAGCACAGCCCGACCACTTGTTACTCCCGCTGAGGACAGGAGACGAAAAAGTGAGCTTCGACGGATACTGTGTTTAACCTCTTTCTGCCTATAGGTCCATGCTTCTAGCAGTATAATACTCCTTCAATTTTCTTATGAGATGACAAACTTCCATGGTGAACATTCGAGCGCGTTGAGCAGACAGGATAGGAAATACAACATTTCACAGCAGAGCACGAGTATGAAATGAAAAAAAAAAAATGTCAGTGGCAAATCGCCTCGGACTGTATCTGACCTGCCAGAATAGTTGACGAATACTTAATTCAGTGCTTAATGTGAAAAGGTTATAGCGATTAAATAGACCATGGTTTTCACTTACAATAGTGTAAGCCACTTTCAGTACTAGAATTAATAAATTATTTTTATTGAACACTTGCATGCATCGATAGAAAAGCGTGGTGGCGAGTTCGCAAAGCTTCTCATTCGTCGGTGCTGTTTATCATTGGCCGGCTACATTGGCTAATAATTTACAAAGCATCATGACTTGCTGCCATTTGCTCTTACGAACAGTTCTAGCTTAAGACATTTTTTGTGAATACAGGCCCTATGGTATAGCTATTATGCTAACACGAGCTGGCAAATAGCGGTTCAAGATCAGTTCTCTGTTAATATAGTGGTATATTTATGTGTCATGCGGGATTTGATAGCCATGCTTCTGTCTTAGCCAATTCACCGTCCATTGCGTCATGTTTCAACGGGGCCTTAATTAAAGAACGTTTGTCCCAAATGTCCAGGAAATACGCAATCGCAAACGTAAAACAAGAAAACATCGTCTCGACTAAAGAAATCCAGATTTTGATTTCCTTACAGATTGCAGATACACGTTGCCTGTAGGTAAGCTCTTCTGCGAACTAACAATTCTGAACGCGTTTACAAAGTTAGCACCGTAAGCAGAGATACCTGTTACATCGCCAAGTATCACTGTTGTACAACACCCTTTTACCCAGTCGACACAGCACCTCACACTGCACCATTGTGACGTTCACCAATGTTTCTGTAAACCAAGACCTTGGCACGGGTGGTGACGCAGTCAGAAGCTCTACGTTGCATGATGTGACGTCAGAGCTTGGAGGCTGGGCCACGCCCCTTGCGGCGGAAGATGCAGTCGGGATCCAGGCTTTGAATGACGTGACGTCAAAGCCCCAAGACAGAGGTATTACACTCACACTTCCATCGTTCCATCGTAGATATACTTTGTAGCGGTCTGCTTCCCAAACTTTCTTTTACCGATCGCTGGCAACGTAATAGATAGCCTCCACGATTGCCACGCCTGACCTGGACCACGTCCTTTTTGTTTAATCGATGAGTGGCATGTTGGTGCCCGCAGGAGGTAGGCAAAAGCCCGTACGTGAACGAGCGTGTGTGTGAAGAACCCAAGTAGTTCTTCAGTGCATTCATGTAAAGTCAAAATTGCGCGTTGGTAACCACTTCGAGCCCCTGCAGAGTCCTGCCTAATGCTAAAGCTTGCTAACCCGGAAGGTTCACCATACAGCAATGTATGCAAAACGCTTTGATTAAGACCCATCCGAGAAATTAGCGTAGTCTATTCATGCGCACATTCGCTGTGTGTAAGCTAGCGCCGAGTTTCGAGGTCAATTTGACAAGACGAGCGCACAACCTACGTCACGATCTTTCCTTGGCGCCGTATGCAACGGCCAATGTGTGCCAGGAACGTGATCGCACAAGTGGATAATAGCAACTTTGTTGCGCACACATATCCTGTCGTCGTGCTATCATGTCAGAGCTTTTTCTTGTTTTTTTTTTCTTTTGCACTTAAACAAGGAATTACGATTCCGCGTCGTTAGACTGTCGCTTGAAAGTTTGGGAAGCACTGCTCCGATGGAATAACGTAAGCCTCCGGCGTAACACATGAGGCTCCAATGCGATTACTAGTTTATTCGAGGAAAAGGGAGCGTGCAAATACATAGTATTATCACAAATTGCAGCGCAATGATTCTTAAGGCCTTCTTTTTGGCGGTTAACTAAAACTCCTCATTGGGTTTTAGTTACAAACGCCGTGATACTCGCTGTAGCGTTTGCACCGCTCTCAATGGTAAGTAAGCACTCGCCGAATATAAAAGACCATAATTGACAGTGACCATATCCAAGTTCATACACGGTGGCCTTCTTAAGAACGTTTACAAATTGCAAGATGTGCTTCCGTGGAACTCTCGACTTTCTTAAAGCTTACGCCGGAGGCTTACTACCTATACATGTATAACATCAATAGTATGCCATCAGTTTCCATATTTGTATTCCTGGCCTATTTTTTTTTATTTCACTATTATGCTTAATGCATGGCTACTTTTGTATGTTATGAGTACCTTTACACCTACATGGCACTGAAAAACCACGCATAGAACGCAATTTTTTATTTTCTTTTTAAGGACATGAAAAACATTCAGCACGAAACCATATGCATGCTCTCTCTCCCTCTCTTTAATCTGTTGTGTGCCTTAAATTTCCCATACATGTTCACTTTATAGTTCTCCCAACACTTACTTCAAATGCGTGTCCGTTCAGTGTTGTCCCGTTCCAGTGCCAACCAAGCACTCTTTCTGTATGCCAATTTACTAGTTAGAAACAAATGCTCATAGATTCATTATAGATTCTCTGTATTTCTGCACAAATAATGAGAAACAATGTTCAACGTCTCCAAAACGACTGAAATGGCTTGCCCAAGCAAAAGCCACGTCCCTCAACATTAAATACATATTGAAGACTTTTCATGAAACATGCGTTGCAATTGGCCTAGCAATTTTATCTTCGTAAAGTGATAGAGAAGCAGTAAGAGAAATTTCCCTCATCCAATACAACCCGAAAAGAGTTCCCTATACGAAGGAATCAACACGCCTTTATTGGCAAAGCCGTTTCAGCAGGCAAAAAAGAAGATTTGAGAAAGACAGCGGCACGGAGCACAGGTGCGAAAAAGAAAGAGGTTTAAGCCTCTATGTTATCAAGAAGTAATTCGCTGGAAATCTGCATTTGATTTAACCATTCATGTTGTTTACGCAAGCGGGCTATATGAGAGAACAATTCTGCAATGTGCTTTGTTCTACTGGCGCCTGCAATTGATTAACTTTCATATCAACAAGCTTCTAGTTTTTTTTCTCTCTCTCTCTACCTCTTTTTTTTTTTATGAATATGCTTGGTGTTCAGGAAAGAGCCCAAGGTCTTTTCATAATGCCATCAGGGTTGTAGAAAAAACTAAAATGAAAGGGTTATGGTGGATCGTGGGTGAAAATTGCAGGGCGAAATAGGGGGACAGAGTAAAGTTTGAGAGGCTTGAGAGACTGTTTGTATAAAATGGCGTCCATATCCTTTGTGCGTGCCGGCAGCTTGTTGCAGCCACTTGGCGCAGCCTATGCTCGAGCAATTCAAACAAAGAATGATAAGCGCTTGCTTGCCAGTATAGGAACAGAGGCGACCTGTAACGAGCTCTGCGACCTCGCGGCGCGCTTCCAGCAGCGTTCGTGTTCCGTGCCGGCCCCACGACGTTCATGGCGGCGCTGCGTGCCTGCTCGGCCGAAGGCCTGGCCATGGCCATGCCCGTCAGCGCCCAGGACCACGACGCCCTGGTGGAGCTGATGCGCCGGAACAGGGCGCCCAGGCTGTGGATCGGCGTGCAGAGGGTGCGCGACCGTTCGTCTTTCTTTGCTGCTGTAGCCGCGTCTGAAGCGGGAGACACGGGGTGGTACGACGCGACGTACGTGAACTGTGACTGCTTCGACTTCTGGAACCTGCGACGGAACCTGTCGGAAACTTAGCCTAGTGGAAGCCTTTGTTGATACGTGCATGTCGTAACTTGTAAGTGACGGGGATCCACGCGCAGTACAGCAACTTGCGTCTTCTGTTTAAGCCATGGAGGAAAGAAACAGACTAGAAGGGAGCGACACGTGACAACTTCTAAGCCTACAGTTATGAAGAGTACATAAAAAGAAGGCTTACCCGGGAAACAGGTCCTCGCTACGTGACAGTCAAGCGGTAACTTCTAGCCGGCGGGCACGTGGACATTTCGGTGGGAGAGTATAAGGAGTATTCACGTGACGTCACCGTACCCTGTTTCGCAGTACCATCAACAGCTTCCACTGCAGCTGCAGATGTAAGCGTATCGAGATGAAGCGCAGCTTTTCGCCATGCTGTATGTACTACAATATGGCGGCCTCGAGGGTGCGCATCTCCTCTTCTACTCCAGATGCGGCGTCTATCTTGGAGGCAATCTGCGCTGGGTTCGAAGGCTAGCCGACCTCAGATTTAACTAGTACCTTCGCTTGTGGTGCGCTGTGTTCTTGCGAGGCTAGTTCGCGTTGAAGCGAGAGGCATCACGCTAGCGTTCTGACTGCGTGTTTGTCTGTGCGCGCGTGACTGTCTAATTATTTTATATCGCAATCAATGCTTCGCCTGTTCAACGAAGTTCTAACTTTTCTTTCCTCCATCGTTTAAATATCGACACAGCTAACATTGCAAGTGGAGGTCCGCCCCATTATGGAATGACTGCCTCTGCAGACATTCGGCCAGGCCGTTCACCGGCAATACAATTAGCGTCCCATTCCCGAACGACCCACCCTCTGCGTACTTCACGCAACTGTTACGCGTGTTATTATTTTTTTCCCTTACTTCTTTAACAAAAACAAGAACACGTGCGTTTTTTCGTGTTTAGCAGGCAGTTGAGCACTGCCCGCCACTTGTCGGCCCACCGTTCGTCCTTTAGTCACAGCGACACCACCAGGTGCACGCATCGTCTGCTTAGATGCTGCCTAAATGTTGCTCGCGAGAACACCACACAATTACCAGCCCTGCAGTGTTGCCAAGACTGGTTCAGTGGTATACACTACTAATTTCTAACAAATTTATGCAAAGTGAAATTTGGTTGCAGTTGTCCTTTAAGGCTGTTTGTAATGCGGGCCGCTCTCGCGAGCATAATTTGCAAGTTCTTTTTATTTCTTTTACTTTCCATTTACGTGGCGACGTGCCCATTTCAGCACGCTTCTGGATGACGAAAACGTTTAACCAACGCCCTTTTCTCAATAAGCCCGTACGCGCCATCTTTCTTTGCACTATACCTGTTCTCCTCCGTGTTCTTCTCGTACCCCGACCCTATACCACAGAGCGCGAAAGGCAACACCACATTCATGAACGGCGAACAAGTCCCGGAGTCCAGCCGACGATGGGGAAAAGGTACGCATTTCTTTATAAGTTACGGCGCGCGCTCAAACGCAGACCACATATTCACGTAGGCTGCACTAACGCCGCTGCATGATGAGCAAATAGAAAACGGGCAGCAGCAATTTGACAGGATAACACTGGCGGCACTGCGCATGGCTAAAGCTTGCTGCCTTTGTTTGGTGGCTATAGCAACGATCGCATTGTGGCTCTCGTTAGTAATAGCATAAGAACCATATTGCAGTGTGCTGTATCGTATGTAGGTAATATAGTGACTTCACCATTACAGTCGTGCTTCATTATATGCTTACTTACCTGTGGATAGTACCTTTACTAACTATTTAGCTACAAACGATGAGCCCTCGTTCAGAACAGTGTGGGCGCTATTTTATCACGCAGGCGCATGTGTTCACTGAGTCATCCTGAGGGGATTCAAAACACAAAGTGCTGCGCGTATGCAACTCTAAATTACATTTTTTTACGCATATCATAATCTAAAACACGGACAGGTACGAGGGCGAAGAAAGGAAAATTTGGGACGAAGCATATTAAAAAAAAAAAGGAAATGCGCGGAATATTTTTTGTCAAGGTGGTTTTCGTTGTAAAAGATATCGCTCCGACTATTACCAAGGGGTGCTAGCATAATATTGGTATGATATTCATTCATACGGGTAATTGGACCACGTGTTGTGTACAATCTTAACGCGTTTTCCCGGCTCAGTGCCAGCTCATCTCCGTATAGTGACAAAGAGTTCGTATAATTTGCAGCTGTAGTCGCTAAGTCCTGCTCCGTGCTTTCCAACAGAGATCTCTTCACATTCAAAAAAAAAAGCAAAGAGGCTAAAGTTTATTTGCATAAAACTACTACAAAACGCACGGTCAGCTCTCTTTTTCACAGTGCCGCTGACGTGCGTGCTCTTGCTGACAAATCGCTTCTTCATGTACACGTAGACGAACTCGAGCTAGCAAGGCGCAAACACGACGGGCATCTGCATGCGTAAAGTCAATGTGTTTGCTGCGCTGCTGCATTGTGTGGCTTCATCTAGCATGCGCTCGTCGAATATCGGCTGTCGCTTCTGAGGTTTCCTTGCATGCCTTTGAGTCATTTGCTGCCTTTTCGTTTTCCTACTTCGCGTAAAAAACATATGACAGACAGGACGCTCCAGACAAAGTGACATATGTGCAAACCAGCGCGAACGCGAAGCAAATTTTGCGTGAATAGATGTCTCGGAGGTACATATGACTGAAAAAAGGCTTCAGAGAAGCGGCTTCACGCATAAGTGCTAACACCAAGCATGATTTGCTAGATGTATGTATGCATATATAGAAAGCAGTCAGTAATTTTTAGTGTGTACAAGGTCGGAGAAAAGTTGCTTTGCGCACTTCCAGTAACGCTTGCACGGACCCTTTTCACTGTGATAAACGCAGGCCAGCCAAACAACAGCGGAGGGACGCAGATTTGCGTGGAGATGATCGAGTCGCTGGCGCACCTGTGGAACGATTACGACTGCGAGAACAGGGCCGCCTACGCGTGCCAACAGTCCACCAGTGTGCCGCAGTCCTCCAATGGCCCGACATGAGCGGCCTCGTTTCCCACTCTATGCCGCACTCCTTCAACGACCTCATCCCCCATAAAGCGCATATTTGGCAACTCTCTCACCAAGGCTACGTGACTCTCTTTCCCGCGACGTAGGCGGTGGCAGAAGCCAGCCGCACTACAGCCTGATGTGCTGGGAGGAATGTCAGCGCAGTGTGTTGCAGACTCGATTTGCCGTAATTAGTGGCCTTGAAGTGCGAACGGAAGGCGAGGACAATCAGGACAGGCGCTGTCGCCCTTGTTGCTCCCATGTTCCTTTTGCGCGTCAGTGCTGCCCACTATGGAACACCAGCTAGCCAGCAAGCAAGCCCTATTCAATAAGCCATCGGAAATACAAGCACGTACACGCATATGACAGACAAGAGGCTTCAGACAAAGTGACACGCACGAACCAGTGCGAACACTAAGCGAATTTCACGTGAACGAACACACACAAAAAAGACATCAACAGACTCCAAACTCATTTGCAGCGATACATACCAGCAAGTACTCACAGAGGACACTACCATCTTCTAAAGAATAACTCATTTGCTGCGCATATAAAGTCGTCCTCGCCCGCCACAGCAGAGCCTGTTGGAGCTTCCCAAATACACACAAAGAAGCCACAACTATCTGAGAAATTGTGGCGCAGAACCCCAAAGGAACTGCAAAGCACCAAAGCTGCGCGGTATCTCTACGATTTGTAAGGCTTCAAACGAGAGTGTTTAGTGGTACTCCATGGTAAAGAGCGCTATGGCACTGAAGCACTCGGACACATGTGACAACTGAACGAAAACATGACACGGGTGAAACGAAGCGCGAAGCAACAACTGTCGAACCGTGACATAACCACAAAACATTTGTTAGATGGAGTTTCGTTTCGTACGCGTCTTGCTCACATTCACTTGTGTTAGTATCCACCCAGGGCGCTTTACCATGGATATATCACATTAAGCATTTTAACGCTCTTATTGGTCCATAAGTTGTACTTGTTTTGTCTCAAGGCTGAAAGCTTCACCCTGAAGGGTTAACATTGAATCGTTGACGGAAACAAATGAAGCTTTCCCTTTTGGCGACTTTCGCGGCAAATAAACTAGTTCATGGTTATACTGCGCTTAGTTTTACACAGAAGATATTAAGTGAAGGACGGGACGTGGACGGACGTAGCGCAAACTACCAACCCCCGCGCCATATATCCTTGTATATAAGCGCGTTCTTTAACAGTATTAAACAGTTGGTAGTTTGCGCTACGTCCGTCCACGTCCCGTCCTTCACTTAATATCGTCTGTGTAAAACTGAGCGCAATATAACCATGAACGTTTACCAACTAGCCCCCTTCGTTGCTTTACGAAATAAACAAGTGATAACTGCGACGGACCATACCGAAACAGCATAAAATAAACTTTGAACGCTATCGCTGTCGAACCCTCGTCACAAATAATTGGGTGCGCAAGAGATGGTCAGAACTATTAGTTTTTCAATTACGGCTTCTCCAATAGCAGATACAGTTCGAGGTCGCTGTCGTGTAAAATAATATGTTTAGAACCTTAAGGGTTAGGGTCTTAGCCACGGGATCAAGCAGCACCCTTTAGGGTGTTAACATCGTTACAGTTATATAGCGCAGTGACTAGTGCGTCCAACAGCTAATTGCACATTGTCGCTGGGATATCTATTCTATTCGCAGTAGCGGGTGAAATTTTCGCCACACTTTGGCTGGGTTGAAGTTGAGGAAGTGGCCTTGGCGATACGATAACCTCGTCAGCTTAATGGGGACCTAAAACACTTTTTGGACATAGTAAGAAAACGTTGCTGACCTGCACAAAAGGCTCCTGTGAACATGTGAGCCAAATATTATTGAGCTGCGCCCAACAGGGAACTTAGAATCTCGTGTCGAAAACAGCGAAAAATCGCTTGCTCTCGCTTCCGCAATGTCGTCATGCAGTGTCATCGCGAGCAGCTGGACCCGTCAACAGCTATTGGCTGAACTCGCGATTGAGAGAACAGACTCCGTAATACGTAACTGCTAATTTTGAGCTAACTAAATGTAAAATATGTACGTCTGCGACCTCAGGAAGGCAGAAATATAATTCAATCTTTGCACTGCCGGTCCACGAACGACAGCTGCTCGTAGGTGCGTCTGTTGCGCATGGATGGATGGATGGATAAAAAACTTTATTAGGGTCCTTTAGGGCGCGCCCTAGCGCGCAGCGGGCCGCTCCCACGTCGGGACAGAGAGGCCGAGCCTCTCCGCTGCGTCGTGGGCCCGTTGGACAGCCCATAACTGTTCTTCGAGGTTGGGGCTGTGTAGGACAGCATCCCAGCGTGAAGAAGTGCTACTTTCATCGCCGCGTAACGCGGGGCATCGCCAGAGCATGTGAGGTAAGTTCACTAAGTCATTGCATAGTGCACATGCATTTGTCGTCTGAATTTCGGGGTACATCTTGTGAAGAAGTAGGGGGTTTGGGTATGCCCCCGTCTGTAGAAGCCTTAGTGTCAAAGCCTGAGGTCTATTGAGTTTGCAATGTGGGAGGGGGTAGATCCTCCGAGCCAAGTAAAAGTGCTTAGTAATTTTGGTGTACGAGGAAGGAGAGTCCCGATTGTCAGTACCCCCGGCGTCACGCTGCCCGGTAGCTACGCGGTTGATGATCCCTCGCACAGCTCCGTGTGCAGACTCATTGAGGTTGGGCGGGGCACCCTCGATCTGTCCCATGTGGGCTGGAAACCAGATTAATGTGTGTGGCGTGATCTCTTTGCTTCCTAATATCCCTAGGGCCAGCTCGGATATGGTTCCCTTGGCAAATGCCCTAACAGCTGCTATCGAGTCACTGTAGATTGATGTCCTCTTGTTGTCCAATAAGGCCATCGCTATTGCAGCCTGCTCTGCGATTTCAGAGGACGTCGTCCGAATCGAGATTGCGTTCGTTATTTGGCTTTCATGATTTACGCTAACTACAGCGAAGGCCTGTCCGTCGGCGTAGCGCGCTGCGTCTACGAAACTGTTCTGCGAAGCCCGTTCACTAGCCTTTTCCAGGAGAGCCTTCGCGCGCGCCCGACGTCTTCCCACGTTGTGTTCTGGATGGACGTTTCGAGGGATCGGCGCGACAATGATGCGGTCCCGCTGCTCTCGAGGGATGCTGCAGAACTGTGTTTTGATTACTCTGGAAGGAACGCCCAGCTCCTGTAAGATGTGTCTTCCAGCTTGTGTGGTAGATAGCCTGATGAACTGGGCCCTCTCCTGTGCTTCCGCTATTTCCTCTAGCGTGTTATGCATGCCAAGCTGAAGTAAGCGTTCCGTGGGAGTGTATATGGGGAGGCCGAGAGCTCTCTTGATTGCCTTCCTGATTAATGCATTTAGCTTATCCCTCTCCGATCTTTGCCAGTTGTGCATGGCTGCGACGTAAGTGAAATGACACATTACGAACGCATGTACCAATCTCACGAGGTTATCTTCTCCGAGGCCTTGCTGCCGGTTGGCCACTCTTCTGATTAGTCTGATGGCATTGTCCGTCTTCTTAGTGAGTCGCAGCACTGTCTGGTTGTTTGAACCACTCGACTCTACCATCATGCCGAGAATCCGGATAGCATCCACCCTCGGAATATATCCTCCGTCTTTTGTGCGCCGTGTTATGTCGCATTCGGCGAGTGGCTTCCATCCCTTTGGTTTCGGGCCTCTGGGCTTGGGTCGATAAAGTAGCAGTTCCGACTTGTTCGGTGAGCACCGAAGGCCCGTGGACTCAAGGTATCTCTCGGTAGCATCAATCGCCTCTTGCAGGGCCGTCTCTACCTGTCCATCACTACCTCCTAGATAGCCTCCTAGATAGCAGCGGCGTGCTGCGTATGATAGACTACCACGACCCCCACGGGGTGTCGCGACACTTAACGTTCGCGCGGGGATCTGCCCTCTGGGCTTCTCCGCTGTGCAGCTTCCAGCGCGC
This sequence comes from Dermacentor andersoni, assembly GCF_023375885.2. Lineage (NCBI taxonomy): Eukaryota > Metazoa > Arthropoda > Arachnida > Ixodida > Ixodidae > Dermacentor > Dermacentor andersoni. The sequence continues at coordinate 136,116,967 of NC_092815.1, forward strand.
TGGCGAAGACGAAAAGAGAGAGAAAGCCGCGTATCTGTTGTTAAGAATGGCCGTACGGGGTGGCAACGTGCCAGCTTTCAGCCCGCTGCACGTGTTCCAAGCCCACCAGACGGGGCGGCCTTCGGAGAACTGCGAGGGGCCGGCGACCACGTGGCGCGCGATCAGCTCAGGAAATTGGTACTTGGCGGAGCCATCCGGGACAAAGCAGTTCTACGAAGCCCTCTGACGTCGGCACTGAAAGCTGGGCGATACCGAGAACTGCGGATGACCGGCGGCCACGTGGCGCGCGGTCAGCTCAGGAATGTGGTACTTGGCCGCACCACCCGAGACGGAGCACAGTTCTACGAAGCCCTCGGTCGTCGACTCCGGAGCCTTTGTGTGTATGGGTTCGCACCTGTGTGTTTGCGTGTGTGTGGGCGTAAACGATAGTGCGGGACGGCGGCAAGTTTACAATGCTTGGACGAACCTTCCCGACCATTCCTGCTCCGTTCCCGCCGAACGATGACGTCGAACTATGACGTCAAGCGGAGAGCTTATAAGCAGCGTTTGCCGGCTGCTAGGGAGTGCTCGTGTCGTGCTCGTTGTCGGGAGCTGAGTGCTCTGTCATGCTAGAAATGAACTAGTGAGCTGTGTGCTCGTAAACTGTTTGCTGTATGTTAGTCTTGCGGGCTCCATATGGGAGTCGCGCTAGTCAGCCAATGTATCTTGTTTTAAAATGTAAAGACTGCCATTAAATCCTGCTCGCCCAGTCCTGTCGTCCCAAGTTCATCTCTACAGCTACGACCGCCAAATCCAATACTGTGCAATAACTCCATTTATACTTGCAGGAACCAAACAACATTTTCTTGCGGCATGAGATTCTTCACTTAGAGGTCTTTTAGTAGTGAGGCTATTCTATGATTAGTTAGGAAAGTGCTTCAGGGCCCCCTTAACGAAAAGGATGCACGGAGTGAACCCATGCAGCTTCGAGCTCTGTCGCACTGAACTAATGCAGCGCCGCCTGTCGCACCTGATGTCGTGTTGTGAATAGGTTCTGTCGGCGACTGCAGTGACGTTGCTGTTGAATAAGGTGGCGACAAAACATGGCAGAGAAGAAGTGACCCTGCTTGAGAAGTTTGAAGATCATTTGACGCGCGTCATCATAACTTAGGCTGGGCAGCGTGGTGGGCCTCGTTGAGTAGCGGTAGCTAGTGAAAGCTGAAAAGGATAGCAAGAACTATCCTTTTCATTATATACCCCCGGCCAGCAACGCTTCCGGTGACACGCCAAGTACTTTTAAATCTTTCGACGCAGCATGCAATTTATAACTGTCGAATTGCAACGGTCATACGCTCTATACTTGCTTGTTTGTTCGTTTGTTTAAAATGCTGTCAGCCCTTGGATGAGGAATATTGCAAGGGTGGAAACAAATACATTCGCCAAGACATGTCAAATTAGTTACATTTATTTGCAAAACACATAGCTAACTCGTCAACCGCAAGTTGTAATGAAAAGTGTGGCCGCAGACAGTCTGGCGCTAAGACGGCTTTTTGAACCTGTCCAGCCAAGAAAAAAAAGTTATCTTGTAGGCTGAGTAGCCATTAATGGCTCTAGGCAATTTTATCCTTACACTGCTTGAAGAAAAAAATATTGAAGATGATATACATGGTTACTTCAAAAGTACTTCTTCTAATGGGAAGTCACATACTCGCTGCATTGGCCTGGCAGAACGAAAAAAAGATCAGGAGATTGAGATTTAGAATCCTTAGCAAGGAGCTCTCCAACCGATGCAGGTACCGATTGCAGGATAAGTAAGATATCCCCGATGTTCGCAGAAGTGGCGGCGTCCACGAATGCTTGAACACATATAAAGGAATCTCAAATATCAACTACGTCCGTGGGAGTAATTCTTAGGCATGCTTTAAAGACCTGCCTTGCAAAGACTTGCTCTTGCAATTAATGCCATTGTGTAACAATGACTAAGAAAACTTCCAGTTTGCACGTCTTCGTTCACAAGGACGCACATACAACGCTATATAACTTTACGTCACAACTGCACTCCCCATGGTGGAATGTGGAGGGCTTCTTCCGAGATTCTCCCAGAGGGACATAACTTTTATTTGGGTACCGGCCCATGAAGAAGTCCCAGGCAACGAAGCCGCTCACGAGCTCGCCCGAGCACTCCACCACCGGGCAACTCTAGAGCAGCCAGTTCCAGGGATAAAAGATAGCATGACCACGTACAGGGAAATTGTCGATCACTACAAAGCCGAAAGAAGAATCTTTCCGCCTCCGCATCGGTCTCTCTCTCTGGAGGACGCTCGCATTTGGCGACGCCTCCAGGGAAACACAATTATACATCCCCACATTGGATCTACTTAACACAGACGAGGGACTATAACGACGCCCTCTGCAAAATTTGTAAGCAAAAAGGTACGCTAGCCCATATAATATGGGAGTGTGCTGGCTCCCCAGGGGCCAAGGAAAACATTGAAAGTAGAGAAGCCTGGGAGGCCTTGCTCCAGAGCGAGGCTGAAGACGACCAGCGTCGAGCAATCCGCCTGGCCGTTGAGGCCGTGAAGACTCACCGTCCTCAATGCGCGGGGACTGCTTCGTCCTCCCCCACTACCTACGTGTAGGTTAAGAGGCGGGCATCCCAGCTCGGCGGTACAATAAAGTTTTCAATCAATCAATCAATCCCCATGGTGGATCTCGCAAATTTATATCTTTTGAGAAACTACAGTCAAAGAGTGAGTGATTGCGCAGCAGGCAGGAAAGCGACCGTTTCAATGTCACTTTCTATTGCCTGTGGATGTGTCTGTGTTTTTTTTTTCTCCACCTGCCCTCCCTCTCTCTTTCCTTTTTTTCAGTGGGAAAAGGGTCTGTGGAGCTTCTGAAGGAAGACGACGATGCGCTAGTTGACGATTTGTACCGCTCCCCCGTATTCCTCACCCTACGTCATACTTTACAAGAACCTGTAACCAATGACCATTTCTTCTTAGCCCGCCGTCGTTTTGAAGATCACAGAAAAATAAATTAGAAATTACTCTCAAGCAATTAAGTATTCCTGTAAATTATCAAAATATTCGCTCCTTCCTGGCTTTTAGATTGGGCTTTAGTTACAGGAGCGCCTGCATGGCCCTTTGTAGGTGTCTCTGTGACACAAGGTGGTTACCATAATAGATATCTGAATCAATAATTGGATCCTTCACCCAGCTGCCGGTCGTACTGGAAATCACTTTATTACCGCCAAAGTTGCTGTCTTTGCTTTACTTTTCTTTAAAAACAGCAATATCTGCCTAAAATTAAACTGTTTGCGCAAGAATTTCCACCGTATACCCTGCCTTAATTTCTTTTCTTGGTTTTCTCTCTCCTATGGCTTCTTCGCCGATCCCCCATAGTGGACAAGCGCCATAAGGAACGAGCAAGCAAGCGTGCCTGCATCGTCTGAGCTTTGTGGCTCCTCGCAACGGTGCTCTTCGTCGACGACTCTCACCTAACCAAAACTAATCCTTACATTTTGTAATATGTAAAACAGACCGTTGAAACGAGTTCAGCCAGGAAGCACATACAGCCGGCCGCAGAGGTTACGGGACGTGGGATTTGCGAGAAAAATATTCCTGCGAAGCTTGGGGCGGCACACATATATCCCGTGAGCTTTCGTGGCCGACTGTACGTGCATTTGTCATCGACTTGATCCCCAACAACTGCCGCCACGTCCACTGGCAGCAGCGATGTGCCTCTATGTGCAGTGATTGTGCGCTTCTTGTCTGTGTGTGTGGTCCGAGACTGAGTGGCTAAGTTATAACGTAGTGGTTGGTTGAGTGGCCGAACTAGAACCTGACATTTACAAACGGGGCACATGTCAGCGTCGTAAGTGTAGGCAAAGAGTCTCCTGCGACGAACTACTCCAAAGCGTTACGCTCTGACACTAAAAGATGTAATCGCGAATTTTTCTCGCGCCATCGCTTCGATATTTACATTTACTTACTTCACAAAGGTGAAAAAAAGGGAAACTGAAGAAAAAGAAAAAGTGTCTAGACTTGATTATACGTAGACAAATGAAAGAAACCAGGAAGTATAGCTTGATGTGATATTATTGAAGCCCACCAGTCATGATAAGCAAGCACGTGATGACCTCACGTTAGGTTTACGTGTCTTCCGCAAAGGCAACAAGTGCGGCAGCAACTGGCGGCTGCCGCACTAGCACGTTGCAGCGAAAAAGGCTTAAATGCGCTGACAAAAAACTATCGAAGTGGCACATATCTGGAGAAAATGCGCAAAGAGCTGATGAAACAGCACAATAACCAGTGTGCATCGATTAAAACCTGCTGGAAAGCCTAAATTATTTAGCCGAATTCGCCGAGCGTAGCCGGAACTCGGAGGTCATGCGATGGGTCGAGTTTCGGAGGCTCGGGTGAGAGAAAAAGCGAAGGGAACTGCTTGCGAAGGCTGGCTGTGTGACGTCATGCTACCTCACATCTTTTTTCTTTCATTCCTCCAAGCTTTAGAGTATGTGCCACTGTTTTTGAGGTCATCGTCATCGCCATTTTCAGTTTCATGTCATCTAATGTTGGAATAAGTTTAATGGGATTAATGAATAGCAAAAGTGCATAGCCTTTATGCGGGTTATAAAAAAGCAATTGCAACGATGAAAAAAATACATGCGGCACCTCACGGCGACGACGGCCGTCGGGGTCAACGGCAAACATTCGCTTGGTGCAGTAAGAAGTATATGATATAAACCCTTGATTTTTTTTTATAATATCCGCGGCACTAGTTGGCAAAGTTGACGTATGGCATTGGCATGCTATATGAAGCTAAGGACACGGCTTTTATAAGAAAACAAAGACAGTGAGGAATTTCGGGTGTATATATATATATATATATATATATATATATATATATATATATATATATATATATATATATATATATATATATATATATATATATATATATATATTGAGGAACAAAGAAAAGTACGCTGAACAGATCCTAAATACACCAATACGAGTGAGAGTTAAGGTCACGTCAAATTATTCTTTTATTGTTTGCAACGTCTCGTCTGTGGTGATCATTGTCTTCATTTGCATTCGTTTTATATCATATGCACGCTGAGAGTCAAGCTCGTGATTTGTTTTGTACATAGGCAATGTCGTTAACTAATATTTGGTGTGTATAACCAAATGTCATCGGTTTGTGTGCCCTGTGGTGCCGAATGTATATGGGAGGGGGGGGGGGGGGGCAGGGCCCTCTGTCAGGCACCTCATGACTAGTCTCTGCTTCCACTTGAGGCTTAATAACTTTCAGGGAAATAAATTCAATTAAAGGATTTGTCGTGAACCGAGGAGTCCCATCGGAGCCCCGGAACAAGAGGACCAGCGTATAGCAGGCTTCTAACTTAGCGGGAGCTCCTTGGGAGGCGTCTCGAAGTAGGCCAGTTTGATGCGATCTAACGAGACGACCTCTTCACGACCGTTCAATAGGATGGTGGTGTGCTTCAGCCTCTTGAGGTGGGCAAAGTACGGCCCATCGTAGGAGGGTGTAAGAGGCGCCTTTACAGCGTCTCGTCTGTGAAAAACGTGCGTGGAAGACGTCAGGTCTGGATGCACAAAAATGCTGTGGTCAGAAGACCGAGGCAGGACGGGGCGCAGTTGATGAATGCAGTGCTGTAGGCATTGTATCGAGGTACTGCACCGGCTGGTGAGAGGGGGCCGAAGGAACGAACTAGTCTCCAGGAAGCCGCAGGTATGCACAGTAGGTGAGTTCGGCGGCTGAACAGTCAAGGTCGTGGCGAAGGACGGCGCATAGGCCGAGAAGCACCATAGGAAGGTGGTCGACCCAGTGCTCTCGATCGAGGCACTCAGTGAGGGCAGCCATGACCTTGCTATGGAGCCGCTGAGATATGCTGTTGGCACAGGGAGGGTATGCCGTGGTACGGCAGTGGTGGAAGTGAAGAAAGTACGCTTAAATTGCCGGCAGCGATCAGTTGTAACAATGCTGGGTCATCCGAAGCGGGAAACCCATGCTCAAACAAAGGCTTTGGCGACCGTTTCCGCAGTGATGTCCAGAATGGGCTAGGGCTGTGGGCCAACGGATGAAGCGGTCAATCATTGTCAAAATGTACCGGCAGTCGTGAGAGGGAGGAAGCGGTTCGACCCAATCAAGATGGACGTGATCAAAGCGACAGCCAGATGACAAGAAAAAATTACGTGGGAGTCTTCGTGTGGCGGGTCACTTTGGAGGTCTGGCAAGCGAGGCACGAGCGGGCCCACTGGCGAACATAGGTGTTAAAGCTCGACCAGACGCACCACTGTGTAACGAGGCGCTGCGTAGCACGGATGCTGGGATGGCAGATGTCGTGAAATGAGTAGAAAACGGCGCGACGAAAGGCAGATTACCTGAGAAGCACTTGGAAGAGTTCATACGGAAAGCGTACTCCCGAGCCTTGTGATCAGTTGGAACGTCAAATGGCTGGCCCTCCAAGAGCTGCCGGAAGTGCAGGACGGTGGAGTAGATGGCGAACAGCTCACGGGCAAAAACGCTGAAGCGAGTCTCGGCAGGTTGGAGCTTCTGAGACAGGAAGCCCAGTCTGTGCCACTCGGAGTCAATTTTCTGTTGCAGAACAGCGCCGATGACCACGCTGGAAACACCCATCATTGAGTGAGTAGGCACGTCAGTCGTCCGGTGGATGAGAATTAAGTGCCGAATCGGCGACCAGTTTGTTTAGCAGCCCAGTCAGTGGATGCAGAAGCTCAGCGCCGTACGGAATAAAGCGTCTGGAGAAATTCACTAGGCCCAGGAATTCACGCAGCTGGCGTAGGGTAGTGGATGCTGAGAAGTCTTTCACGGCCTGGACTTGAGAGCGCAACGGACGAATTTCCAGCGCCGAGGTGCCGCGTTGTGGTGTCGGTGGGCGCTACGAATTGAGATAACTAGGGATTCCTTTCAGAGCACTGTCAGTGACATCAGTAGCACTGAACCTTGAAAATGGTACGTCGCAATTAAATAACGATATTGAGATGCATCAGTGAATAAAGAACCACCAAGATTACCGCCACCGATAGCTATAGTTTTTGACACAGTGTTAAAAGTTGCTGAAATGCAGCGCCCCCTGGCAGCCCGGCATTTTTGTGTTGCTGCTGCGCCATGCCTAGCGGGCAATATATAACATACAGTTTCCCATAGAGTTTCTCACTACATTATATAGTTGAGAAACTCTATGCAGTTTCCTACAAAAATTACTAGAGGGAACTCTGGCGCTGCAGTCGTTGCCCTACCATGGGAATGATGGGAAGTACATGGATTTGTCTGATCTTCATGCTTGTGGATTCAGACGTTCTTGTGGCTTTGTATATTACGCTATATAAATCTTATTGTCGTATATTTCAACGCAATCTATATTCTTCGAAGTGCAGAAGACGCCGGGAACGCGTACAATTGTTATTAATTGCAACGATTGAGCTTGTCCAGGTGGCCAAATCGAAACGCGCCAAGCGTCTCAAGGCACTGGCATGCCCGCGATAATTTCATAAGGGCGTTTCATTCGCTTGTCGACACATGCGTTCGTGGCTTAATGGTTTCAATATCAGGCTTCTGTGCTAGAGTCCCTGCGTTCTAATCCTGCCATCGGGCAATATTAATGATGCTTACTTAATTATTTATTACGCAATACACTGTTGAAAGTGACGAGTTTACAAAGTCACAAAGCCGTTTGAAGCCAAAAGGACGAAGTTTAGACAAATTCATGTACTTCCCATAATTCCCATGCTGGGACAACCACTCCCATTGCAGCTCCCGTAGACACTAGCGCCAGAGTTCCCTCTAGTAATTTTTGTAGGAAACTCTATGATATATAAGGGGCCGCAGTAGTCGCGTTTGGTCAATAAAGATGCGAGTTCGTCACTACTAGGCGTGCTGGCCAGTTTCTTCGGTGGCTGCGCTTCGCGGGCCAGCAGGGTTCACATTCACTGAGCCATACGCAATTGTATCAGTTTCCTTTATTTTTTAAAGATGCTAGCTCCTCTGAAATAAATTTCTTTCCACAATGCCCAAATTGGCAAGCTGAAAAGAAATAGAAAGCTGTGAAACGTGATCGGTTGCGTCGGACGAATGCGGTTAATGGGTAAGTCCCCATAAAAGGCGTCGCTTACACAATTACACAAGTTCTTACACAATTACACGCCTCCGCCAAGCGACTTTTGTCGGCAGCTAATACCGCCCTAAAATACCGCGCAGCGACAACAAAAAGCAGAAAATACCGCCATCGCCATAGCGCAGATGCAACGAAGAAGAAGCTGCAAGCACGCCCGCGCGCGCCACGCCTCCCTTGAGCGAGAAGACGATCAGCTACCGAACGAGATCGGGACGATTTTGTGCTCTGCTGGAGATAAATCAATAGAAGGATTTTCAACACCCCTTGTTCCTCATCGCCGCCATGCGTTCCAGTTCTGCACGGAAATCAAGCTCTAAGAAAAAGAAAGTTCCGTCGACCAAGTCCACACGACCGAAAGAAGGCGGCGGACGAAGCAGTGCAGAAACGAGGGCCATGCCAGGAGCGGCGACGTCGCAGCAAACCCTGCAGGCGAGTGCGTGTAGTCAGCAGCCGCCAGACCAGCATAAGCACACCCCTTCAACGGCACCGCAGCCACAGTATGCGTCACCAAGCGGTCCATTGACGCCAGATTGGTTCACCAGCGAGCGCTGGACAACCCTGCTAGGGCTAAAATCAGACCGCCGACGGCCATCGAACTGGCGTCCCGACAGGCCACCATCAACGGCACAGCAGCCACCGGCAACCACCGTCCAGCGGCCACCGTCCAGTCTCCGCGACGGCGAGCCGAGGATATTGAAGTCGACGGCAGCTGATGTCCAGCCGTCGCTGGCTCTGCTTCCCTACACTCCGTCAACAAGAAAGCTGGTACCTGAAGAGGGAGCTACGGCGGATGAAGCAGCATCGCTCAGGCCACCTGACGCACAGCTGACGGCAGATCGGCACACGTCGGCGGCGCCCGGTAAACAGCCACCAGTTCGTCGCCTTGGCAGCCAACAGGCGGTCGCGAATGCTGCGACTGCTCCGGCCCCTCAGCCATCGGCGCGAGCTAGCCTTCAGGAGACCACGTCGCACAGCCGATATGGCACGGACGCGGAAATTACCCGGGCTGCGACTCTGGCTGTTCGGCCATCGACGCCAAGTGGGCTTCCTGAAATCACGTTTTCCGGCCCAGACGGGAAAGCCTCAGAAATTGCCCGGGCCGTGTCTTCAGGCTCTCAGACATCGGTGACAGCTAGTCCTCCGCAGTCTACGTCGATGAGTCGAGAACGCACAGACGCAGAAATCGATAGGGTCGTCAGTCCACTCACTCCACCATCGGCGCCATCTAGCATTCCAGAGACCACGCCTCGAAGCCCGCAAGGCACTGACGACGTGGAATCTATCCGGGTTACGACTCCAGCAGCTCAGCCATCGGCGCCGGAGAGCCTTCCGAGGACCACGTCGCGAAGCCCGGAAGGCACGGCCACAACGCCATCTGCTCCAGCATCGGTGCAAGCTAGCACCCCGGAGACCACAATGCGAAGCCCGCAGGATACCGAGGCGGAAGGCGTCCAGGAGAGGCCACAGGCAGAGGATGACAGCGCGGTAAGCCAGCAATGTTCAGGGCCGTTGACGAACAGATCCAGAAGCACGCCGTCGGTGGTGCGAATCCTCGAAGACGGGGTGATATCCGGATCGCACGGCAGTGACAGCGCAAGTGTCACGGCCACGGTGGACACCGGCCAGGGCACCAGTACGCGATGCCCAGCCACGCCACTCGGCGAGCACAAGCGGGGGCGAAATGCCGATCCGGGTGTCCCCTCGCTGAGCCCCTCCCCTCGCTTCTACGGCCCCGTGCTAGATGTGACCACGGATAGCGTGGTCTCGATGGCGGGCAACACAGAAGAGTTCTCCTGGGCGACTGAGGCCAAAGCGCGAGGCTTGCTGTTCACCCTTCTGCACTGCCTGTCGACGGCCCTGCTCAACATCCTCATCAAGCAGGTGGTGCACATTCCCAAGGCGAAGATAGCCTACTACGTGGCCTTCGGATACATGCTGGGCAGCATGCCCGAGGCGTTCGCTCTGAAAAATCCATTTGCACCAAGGCACGTCCAGGTAGGGGGCCTTCATTCTCGTGCAGCCTCATTCAGTTAGGTCGACAAGGCCCTCTACCGAGTAGATTCCTGACTGATAAAGCTGATAGCTTTATAACAAAAACGAACAAAATAAAAACGCATTCTTTATTCACAACAGCAAAAATAGATCATTCGACTTCGATCAGTAAAGTACTCACAATGAGTATTTAGCTATAGCAGAGCTACAACATGTAACTGCATCCTGATGACACATAACAAGATATCCTCAGTGTATGTAACTTATTATAATTCGTACCTACGGCAGCCCTCAAAGCGAGCGTTCACTTATAAAAGCAACATAGCAGATACACTTGGAATGAAAAAAGAAAGGATTACACCTAGCATACTTGCGAGGTTTTGCAGTATCACAGCCCAGTTCAAGCGAAGCTGTTCTTTTGGACAGGTTGTATTAAGAATTGCAGCTGCCTGTAATGAAACCAGACACTTAAAAACTCTGCCCGCGTGTGACTTATTCTTTGACCCATCCGTTTAATACGTTGCCCATGCCCACATATAGCACTTTGGAGCACTTGTTCAGTGAATTTTTCAGCAAGGAACGATCTTCAACAACACATATTTAAGTTCACAATCACATCAAGCATAATTTTCCCCCATTCTCGCTAAATTTCATCTGGGCGGCTGTTAACAGTTCATAACAACTAGCTAAGTTCTACGGCGTTGGTAAAACGCATAACGCTGTGCGGTGCTTGCTTATGTAACCTAATTCAAAGGCCGTAATTAACCCACGCGCATTGAACTTTTCCTACACATTACCCACAACCTGGCCCTTATTTTCACCATGTATGAACAAGCTTGTGCCTGGTTTAGTTCGTCGAGGACGCCGGATAAATCTGCTACGTGCACTGTATTACGCACAAAAATAGATACAGAACGAATATTCAGTAATGATTTGCTGTGCTCATAATAAGCCAAAAACTTCATACACGACACACCTAACGTTTTCATAATTTCTGTCGAACGTGAACTCAATGGGACGTAAAGTTATCTTGATCAGAACACATGGACACGCGTGCTGCACACGCACAGATATTCAACATGTCACGTTGCCCATCTTCTTCGTTTTGTGTACTTCCTGGCGCCTAAGACACCCCGATGAACTTATGAATCTATATCAATAACCAAAGTTGAACAGTAAACTTCCTTTATTTTTCTCTCTTGTACGGACACCACGAGATCACGCATATAACGTATTCGAGTGCTTCTAGTTGCACTGAAGCATTCGCCTTGTATAAGATTAGATTTATTACAAAGCATTCCAACTGATCGGTATAGTAACTGATGCTTAGTAGTTCGTATTGGACTTGCATCAGCAGTCGCAGCGTCCCCACAGTGTGCGATCATGAACATAGCTTCACAGGCAGCCTATTATCGTCCAGTGTGACATTTGAACATTGGTGAACGGCATATGCATAAATAAGGCAAGACAATTTGCGTAACGTCAGCTACAAGAATATCCTGCGACTCTACAAGAGATATCCGAACTGAGATTATGCCGGAACGCTTGATTACATGTGCGGCGTGAGCGCATTCTTCAAGCGATGCTGGTGTCAGTGATTTGAGAGCGGGACGCCAGCGACAACACACATGTGACGAATCGGCCTGCATGTATAACTACGTACACTGCCTCTGAATGTGTGCTATATAGTTAACCGCTCTGTTCTCTAGGCATTGCGCAATAGACCCTTGAAGTTCTCGAGCAATGCTTCGGCAAAGGCTGGTGCACTGAAACGTGTACCGGGGATCTCGGATATTCTGGTTATGCGGGCGGAAGAACGACGAAGGATGTGGTGCGCAAGGGACAATATAACAATGAAGATGAACTTGGGCTCAGAGTTGGCGTAAAAGGCTGCAACCGTTTAAAAATTTGAGAACAGTAGTCTCGGACACAAGAGCGTTACCCATATAATTAAAGATGACTAAAATCGCAGGCCTAGATATAACGCTGGGGGCCAAGGGGGCCGCCTACCTGGGTCACGCCCCTGTTTGCACAGCAAGAGCGCCCGCACCATCGAGATTCAGACAGCGAGAAGCGCGCCTCTGCGATTCATTCACTGTGATACTTGTAGGGAACGCATCTGCGTAGCGATACCTTCGCTCGCGGATATGAGGAGATGCGACCTGGTACGATTGCGCGCCAATTGGCCACCGGTATTGTCATCCAGAGTCAATATCCAGTAAGGCTCCCGTTCAGCCCAGTAGAATTCGCCGTGTGACAATCGCATGTGACGTATATGCTTTCAGAGCGGGGGGTATGCGCTATCGGATCATCACGCCGCGCGATAACCCAGTATGCGCGAACCGCGTTACACTGTATTATCCGCTTTAGTCACTGACCACATGGAACGCATTCCGGCTTGTTGTACGAAGTGGCGCTCGTTCGTCCGTAAATGGACGCGCCGACGTCTGGCGACGTCATACTAAAAGCAAATTCCGGCAGAACGCATCTCGCGATTAGTGCCGACGCTAATATCCACACACCGTGCTGCCGTCGCAGAGACGCGTTATGTGCGAGGCGTGTATGCGGCCGGATTCCTCTCCCGCGCTTCCCGCTGAACACGCTGCGCCATTCGGCGACATCATCGCCTACATTCCGCGCGCAGCGCCTGTGCGAATAAAACATTCAGATAAGTTTGTCTGAATATGCATGGTGGGCGCTCGATTCCGTCCAAGCAGCCGAGAAATATTTAATAACGTTTTTGCCATTAAAAGAGCGGCGTGTACCATACGGCGTATAATTACCTGTGGTGTCATCATCAAATAGATTAATTGAAGAGCGGCATATGTCCAACGGTACGTACGCAATGAGCCAAGTTGACATCAAGGAGGATCACTCTTTGACAAGCGACACACACACCCAGTGGCACATACCCAGACATGCCCAGTAACCCAAGTAGATAGATAGATAGATAGATAGATAGATAGATAGATAGATAGATAGATAGATAGATAGATAGATAGATAGATAGATAGATAGATAGATAGATAGATAGATAGATAGATAGATAGATAGATAGATAGATAGATAGATAGATAGATAGATAGATAGATAGATAGATAGATAGATAGATAGATAGATAGATAGATAGATAGATCTTTTTATAATTCACCGCTCGCAACCTGCCAATTCTGGTGATAAACTTAGGCGGAGCACTGCTCGTACCACTGACGTAGCGAAAACAGAATAAAATCATATTGGAATAGAACCATTGCATTACACTGGCCCTGTTGAGCTATGACGTAAAGCTATCCTAATTTTTTTTCTATACAGTTTCCTTCCTTAGCCCTCCGCGATTGGTCAAAACATTTTTGGCAACGCCCACTTAGCCTGTCAGTCTCGAGGCTTCGCGAAAAACGAAAGCTCCCCATCTCAAGACGACGTCTATACACTAATTATGCGTGATTAGGCCGAATAAAAGAGAAAAAAAAACATTTATTTCCGATTCTACGCCTTTGTCACCATTAGCGTTCCGCGACAAGTGAATGTTTTCGGATCACATCTACCACGCCTATCTGCACGCGACATCACAAAACCGCGGAACGCCACACGTCAGTGACATGTATGCAATAGAGATGTATTAATGTTACGAACAAAAGCGAACGTTTTGTGGAAGTCGGAGACTTCCCCGTTTCGAAAAGAATAGAAAATGGCTGTTCACTTATCGCTCCGGCGCGGTGTATTTGGAGCTGCTGGCGAGTATTCGTTTCTTTGGGCATAATATAAATTGCGTGGCAGTATAACGTTGGCGAGTCCTCTTCCACACGTATAAAACATCGCTTTGCCAAATCTTAAAACTGACACCCGCCGTGGTTGCTTAATGGCTTTGGTATTGCGCTGCTAAGCACGAGGTTGCGGGATCGACCGCCGGCCACGGCAGCCGCATTTCGATGGAGGCGAAATGCAAGAGAAAAAGAAACACCCGTGTACTTATATTTAAGTGCACGTTAACGAACCCCAGCTGGTAAAAATTATTCCGGAGTCCCTCCACTATGGCGTGCCTCATAATCAGATCGTGATTTTTGCACGTAAAAACCCATAAATTGATTGAAGTTTTTCTTCACTGACCATCCATTTTGACGGTTGCCTTGGCAGTATAACGTTGACGAGTCCTTTCGACACGTATACACCATAGCTTTGCCAAATCTTAAAGGATCATGCGTTCTGACGGCATTTTTTACGCCCCGTAGCAAACCGCCGCAGTCGTCAACGAGCCACCGCAAACTATGGCAGGGGAAGTGGACCAATTGGTGACGACGGTACCACTCTCAACATCCGGTTATCTACTTTCACTGCGCTAGCTCTGCCCCACCAAAGCCCTCTCCTATCGTGTGCGCGCCTCGCCTCTCGTCAGCCAATTAGATAGGAAAAATGCAGCGAATCCAACGAGTTGGAATCTACACACAGCGAAGCTTTTGTGGGAGTGCATAAAGAGGAGAATCATGCCGACGGCTGTATTCAGACATTATAGATAGGCTAACGCAATGCCACCGCCGCTGCTACGGATGCGCGAAGGCGAGCGCGGTACAAGGGTCGAAGATGAAAGTCGCGGGAAGTCCTGGCGTATTTCTGGCTTTTATATCTTTCCCCCGTACAGCCGCCCCCGCGAATGCGCCTCCGCGGCGCTGCCACGGATGCGCGGAAGCGAGCGTCACCTGCTGGTGTTGCAAAGAACCCAGCGCCCAGCGGCGGTGACATCGCGCGCGTCCTCTGCTGTCACTGGTTCGCCTAATCGGCCACAGAACAACCACGCAACTCCTACTGTCACTCAGACCCGGCGATAATCGCAAAGAAAAGCTTCTCTTTTAAAACCTGTCGCGGAAGGCAATGCTATTCGCTTTGACGAAGCAAAGGTCACCTATTAGCTCTCCAATAAACGAGGAGAGCGTTTGATGGGGCTGTCGACACAACCTAGAGGGTCACCGCCGTCGACGATTGCGTAAATTTTGCACCAGGAGATTGGAATGAAAGTCTGAATGGAATAACGTTGAGTTATAGCACTCCTGGCTGGGGCTTCACTTTGTCTGCGGACGGGCGCAGGTGGACCTTGTCCTCCGAGGGCTGTGCAGCCTGACGTCGCTGATGCTCAAGGCGGAGGCTCTGCGCTACGTGGTTGTGAGCGACCTGGCCGTCGCGTACACCCTGGTGCCCGTGTGCGTGACGCTGCTCTCGTGGTACTTTATGAACGAGAACATGGGTCTGACCATGTGGCTCTCGATATCGCTGTGTCTCTCCGGCGTCGTGGTCGTCATGCGGCCCACCATCTTCTTCAAGGAGTGGGACGAAGAGACCACGCAGACTCGCCTCATCGGATTCTTGTACGCCTTCGGCAGCGCCATCACGCTGGTCATGCTGATCGTCTTGTATCGCCACTCGAGGAACGCCACTAGCAAGTAAGCGCGTCGCGCGGCACTTGAAATCGCAGTGCAGGATCGAAACTTCTTTTTTTTTCGTTCCGGCTTTCGCTACAGATTTAACGACAACGCTTCAGTTACGGTTCAGCTCCGGAGCGACAGAACAGCGGTTCAAACTGTTTTGATCCGGCTTACGTACGTTTGCTTAACCTAAAATTGATTACAGCAGGGCAATATAAACTTATTTTGTACAAAAGCTGAGTGGCGCTCCTCAGCTGCGCGAACTGACTAAAAAAAGACACGCGTGCTGTTCTTTTCGAGTCACAAACAGGTTAGAAAAAACATACGCTGACTCACCATTCCTGGCCCTGCGAATATACAATTGGAGTAACGTGGTTCAGCCACAAGTGCAGACAATGCATGGATGAAAAGGTCCAGGGAACGTGGCCAATCTGACCCGAAAGCTGTTTTTTTTTTTCACTTTTATTTCGGAGTGAAAAAAAGAAAGAAAGAAAAATCCTAATGCATACGGTTCACTGCCGTTTCACCCAAATATAAAGCTTTTTTGTTTTATTTTCGGTTCAGTTCTGGTTCGATAAACTTTATGGCGCCACTCGATTATCTACCGCGATTCCTGCCGTCAACTTTCTGGCTATCCCTATGTATCTGTGTGTCTATTCGGGGCAGCATAAAGACCTGGGCTATGTAAACGTTATACACTATACTTTAGAAAGAACACCATGGAAACACTGCTACTGTGCACGGGAGAGCTTTCTGCGCATCAGAGGTGCCCTCATTCAGAAAAAGAAAATCAACTTCGGTTTGATTTTCTTTTTCTCAGTCCCTCAGCACTCAAATAAAGTTCTTGTCATGTCATGTCAACTTCGGTTTGTCAGCGAGACGTCTTGAGAACTTTAATTGCAAGCGTCATTGGCGATTGTGCATGTCAACTAACAGTTGAGCACTCCAGTTGTGCTGGTACTGTGTTGACCCCGCAGAGTTGCTGGTATTCGAGCAGTCTGGCAAGAGATTACGTTAGAAAACGACAGGGAGGAAAAGCTGCAGAAACGAGGCAAAAAATTAGTCGCAGTGGTCGAGTCTGATAGGTCTCCAGCATCACGTTTACAAACACGATGCGAGCAAAGTTTGAAGCCAGATCTGGGCGAGTACCAGGTTTAAAGCAGAGCTCGCCTTGAATCGCCAGTCCCAATAGAGTACATGTTGGGCGTCTCGAGTTCACTCCACATAGTGATTTGCGCCCTGTTGGGAACGCGAGCCCGACATGCAGCCAATAAAACAGCTTCTTCCTCCCAATCCTTTTTGGCATTGGAACATTAAAAAAAAAAAATTTAATTTAATTATCTCGCAAGATCGCGTGCGCTTAATTCTGAAGAAACTTTTTTTTTAGGTCTTTCTTAATGTAGTTATAGCATTCCTAGGATACTTTACGCACTTTCCATTGTAGGTCTGCCTGTCTGCCTGTCTGATGTCTCTTTATGGATCTAACCGTTTTCTCGCCAGCTTGGTTCACTGGGTACAGTTCATGGTCGAATATGTAGAGCGTAGGGTCACTGTGCTGAGGGAACCGTGTTCGAAACCACTCTAGTCGGACCAACTTGGATTACTGGCTATGTGACTCATAAAGAGCTATAGTGGCTCTCTATAAACCATCAATGAACCGCCACGTTGTGAACGTATGGACTTCTGTGGAAGCTCCGCTACCAGGTAGCGGAGCTTGCATTGCATTGCATTGCATGCAGGCATTGCAGCATTGCATGCATTACCTTGCATGCAATGCGAAGCACATAGCGTTCCCTGCATGCGTTTCTCGGTAAAGAATATTGTTGCGCAAGCTGCCGCGGCGCCGGCAGCTTGTCTGTAGCATACGAAGCAGGCAGTGACGTAACTACACTTTCGTAGGTAAAAGAAGGACCCGCCTAGCAATTGATTTGTGTTGTGACAATGCTATGGGAAGGCCAGGTATAGTGAGGGTTCCTGAAGAGCAGCATGCATACGAGGCGCGGCGAATTTCTCTTCTCTCTGGTCCACTCCTTGTAGGTGCGCGAAGTAGCGGCGCAAGCCAAGTCGCAGGCTGTCGAAACGTCTTAGGCTAATAACTTAGGTAACGTGCATGCGACTGTCGCCACGTTAATAATTTCAACCTACATCGCAATGGGTAAGCGTTCTAGTTGTCGTTTACTGCTTCGCTGTCCAACCACCTTCAAAGCGTGGATTGGAGACCATGTTTTTATTTTATACATGTACCGTTAGGTTGCATGTAGATCAATGTAAAATATCGGCAGGGAAAGCTAAATATGGTTTAAAGTGACGATGAAAAAGAAACACCCGCAGAGTCCATCACATGAGGAATGTCGACGTTAATGAGATTAGCACTGAGGCGACACGCTGTACTGCCACCACCGTAACGCGTCATCTATGAGGCGTACGTGTACTGCAGCTGGGCTCCGCTCTCGCGTGCTTCCTTTTGTACACGATGTGCCATCTAGCGGTGCCGCAGCGAAGCCCGCGCGTGGCGCGTGTCTGAATGTAATTATATTTGACAAGATGGACGAATATATATGACGCCAGGTTCGATTCCGCCCAACACCGAAAACATTTAAAGGATTTCTTTGACGGTGAAGAACGGCACATGCCCAGCGACACTTACGAAGTGGTATACACACCCAATGGTACGTAGCCAGCGGTACGCACCCAGTAGCGCATACCCAGTGACTCAAGTTGGTATTGAAGATGTTAATTTTACAGCGGTACATGCCCCCAGTGGCATATGTTCAGTGAACCATTCTGGCGTGAAATATTCATTGAGGATTGGCACATACCTAGCGAACAAAGTTGACGTGAGAGAGCACATACACCCATGGAGTGGCACTTGTATATCCATGCAGGCAGTGCTTGTTCCCTCCTCAAACAGTCGCGCTTCGATCGCTGCTCCCATAATCACCCTGGCTGACGTAGGTGACTATTTGCTCTGAACCCCTTTTCGCCCGAAGCTTCGCGACCTATCTGGGTCTACTTTGTTGCATCTAGGCGCTATTAGAGTTGTCGGACGATACCACCGCTGGCGTACACTTGTAGGAGTTGTCGGACGATCTCGCCGCTGCCACCATTTGTAAGGGTTGTAGGTCGTAGGGAGGAACTTGGGAAGAACTAGGCGTACAGAGTTTATTTACAGTATTTAGATTTTAAACAAGAGATACATCGAGTCTAGCGTGGCTCCCAAATGGAGCACGCAAGACAAACATACAGCGCACAGCTCACGAGTACGATCACAGAGCACACTGACGAACACCCCCTAGCAGCGACAAACAGCCGCTTATAAACACTCCGTGTTCTCTAGATCCCTAGTTGAGGAAAAAACGGCAGTTCACTGCCGATTCGCAGCGTCCAACGTCAACGCAGTCGACCCGCCTTTTTGGAGGAGGAGGTGTCTCGTCCTTGGTACTTTGTGGTTGCATGTGTTTGCGCTGTTACAATTCTTTATGTCAAGTATGCACCAACTCGCCCAGAAAGAAGTTTTAATGGAGGAGGAGGGCTCACACACACACGTACGCACAGCTTTCACTGCCCCCACCGAGGCCAGACGGGCTTCGCAGAACTCGGGGCTTACTTCTTGACCAAAGGAGGCGCCTCTTATTCCCCAAGCTGACCCCCGCCGCGTGGCCCCCGGTTCTCCATTGTCTTGCGCCTTGAAAGGCGCGTGTGACGTTGCCGCCAGATAGATTCCTTCGGGAACTCCTTTGCTCACAGCAGACCAAATCGGCGGTGGCAGGTTCAGTAACAATAGTTGGTCCGCCGATCGCGTTTAGCCATAACGGCGCCGAGGGGTTCTTGAAGCGGCACCTCGAGGTCCCAACGAAATGAGTCACCGCAGCAATTGTGGTAGGCTTCCATGGTTCTCTTCGGGGAAGCTCGCAAAGCTCGCAGCTGCAGCTGGCTGAGAAAACTTGCATGTTGCCACCTCGGCAGGCCATTCTTAACTGCGCAGGCACGCCTTATCATCAATCATGTGGTTGGGATGATTGTTTTAAGCTTGTTCTTTATAGAAACGTATGCTCTTCTGTGTGTAGTATGCGTGATTCCAAAGAATGTACGCACTGTTCGCTACAGTTAGCTGAGAGCTTATAGCCTCTTCCCTAAGGGGGTATGAGCCATTGCATCTGGGAGTACGAATCATAGATGATAGTTTTCTGTCGAAGTTACGCCACGAAGAAATTCCGGAATCCTACAGCCATAGACAGCTTCGCTGTAACATATCTGACGAACAACGTTTGCCATATATGTGCGTTGATGATGATCGCGTGAGTCTGTGATGACAGCTCGTTGGTGATTTTTTCAGCGCGCAACAAACATGCAACTAAACGCGCTCGCTCAAAACCATTAGTCCCCCCCTCCCCACCCTAAACACTGGTTTGCCAAAACGAGCGGATGCGTGCATGTCTCGCCTGCATCTATGCACAAATTCGAAGAACCCCCATGCATGTGCAAGTTCTCGCTGAACAACGTTTGTCTCGCGGCTTCCACGTGGAGGAAATTGCGGGCGCAGGAAATTAAATACATGTTTTCATACCTCGGCACTCCCAAGTAATTAGTCTTAAAAGTCGTCGTCCCTTCCCGTCACAGGTTCGTGAACTTCAACAGCGGCCTGACCCGCACCATCATGTCGCTGCTCATGGCGATGGCAACGGGCACGTTAGACGAGCTGATGGACGGCCGCTACTTGGGCACGCTGGTGATGATGAGCAAGCTGGGATTCTGCGCCATCTTCTTCCTCAACAAGGCGCTACAGAACGAATCGGGCGCCTTCGTCAGCACCGTCAAGTTCAGCGCCGACATCATCATGTCGGTTGTCCTGCAGATCGCCTTCCTCGACCTTTACCCGGACGTCTGGAGCATGGGCGGCATCGTGCTTGTCGTCCTTTCGTTCCTGGTGACCATCTGCGGAAGCACCGTGAAGCCCGCCTGGAAAAACCGGCGACGACGCAAGTCGATCCAGAAGCGGCGCCGGTCTCTGAAGGCTGCAGACGAACAAGACATCGCGGCCATGGCCGCCGCCGCAGCAGCAGAAGCAGCAGCCGCTGCGGCTACCTCTGGGACAGCCTCCTCGGACGCAGGCGCCCGCTAGCGCCGCCATCAGCGCCGCTACTTCCGTTCGAACGGCACCGAAGCGGCGCTCTGTATTCACTAAAAGCGTGTGCAAGCACTGCTAGACACGACCACAGTCGCCTGGGCTGCGTGCCTGCTTATCGAGTTGTGTGTTGTATACGTAATTGTATAAACGCTTTACGTTTGCCTCCGCTTCAGATGTACGAGGAACATCTAAAGATACGTGCTTTGCGCCGCCATTTATCGCACCATTGAGATTCTGTACAAAAGGCGTCGAGACATTAAGCGTCCCCACGCGGCGCCGGTGCCTAAAACCCCATGCCATTAAACACTGACGGAACAACATATATACACCCCTTATGCGCGCCGACCTTGGAGTGTGCTCGACAGCAGGAAGAGCTGTCGAAGCCCGCCACTGCGAAGACGGGGAAGCATTAGTGGTCACAAAGCCTGGCAAAGGTGTCCCAATGACTGGGTCCAAAGGTACGTACTGCTGGTATTCTTCGGCGCTCGAGAACTGTGCTACAGCTATATTTGAAAGTTCAAGACATTCTTTCTTGAAATAAAACTACGGCCGCACGTATATATTGTGCCTGGACACAATGCCGGCATGGGTATGAGATAAGAAGTATATGCGAAAAATACTGCGAGCTCTTAGTGTGCATCCTAATATTACAATATAACAGTATACTCCGATGTGGCTCGGTATAACCGTGGTATTCTTCTGCCGAAGAGGATGACTTCGTCTGTGAAGAGCATGACGTTGCACTTCGGTAGGCACATTCCCATGGAGGCAGAATGCGAAAATGCGGGCGTGCTGGTAGATTTAGGCTAATGGTAAAGAACCTCGGCCTTTCAATGTTAACCCTGAGATTGTCACTATGGCTTTTTTCATAGCTTAGGCGCTGCCTTTTAGACGTAAATATACCCAGGTATGAGACAGGAGTATGCGGGACTATAGCACAGCGCGTCCTTCAAGGCCGCGTTTGTTTAGTGTGTTTGCCTGCTAATTTTATTAAGCAGCAGCCCGTTTTGTGGCATACTTATAAAGGTTGTTTCCACGAGTACTTCAAGTAATATTTAAAAATAGTCTTTTTGAAATAAAAGGGCCGTTCCTTCGGAAACATGCCGTTCGGAGATGCACTGGTCGCCATCGCCTACGGTGTGTCTCCGCAGGAACAGTTAGCTTATTTCAAAGCGGCTATCTTTAGTCTTCGTAGAAATGCCCGATATAGATGGTATACGTCGTCAGACTAGATGAAACATTTCTCCATTCTAGGAATTGGTTGAATTATACTTAATAACCCTCAAAAATAAGGAACCGAACGAGTGGGGGGAAGCAAGAGGCCACCCTTTTCCGCTTGTCAAGTCACTCTGTGCAATGAATGCCCCCGCGAATACTTTTTGCCTTTGCTTCTGTAGGACGGTCTGCAACCGCGCCCCAGCGACAGACCGTCCTACGTGTTTCAGAACCAAGGACCGCATGACGGATTACAATGAAATCACGAAGGCCTACGGCCTGGCTCGCAGGACTGTCCTACCCCCGCACCCGAGGCTGAGTCGAGCGGAGGCGGTAGTACTGAGACAGCTCCAGACCGGATCGCTACCGAGCCCGAGACTGATGAATCGCATGTACCGCGAAACATATCCGACCGATAAGTGCCGAGTCTGCCGGAGGGAGACCGCAGTCTACACGCACATCGTGTGGGACTGCGTTAAGTATCGAGAAGAAGCAAAATCAAGAACGCTCCCACCGCGGCTCGAGCCAGCCGCGAAGAGCTACGACCGAGACGATCAGCTCTGGGCCGTCCAGCAGGTCCTCGAGGCGCTCGAAAGGCACGGACCCAGCGAGCCGGCAACGGCGAGCGGAGACCCGCGCCGAGTAACGGCGACTTCGTAGATGACGTAGCCCTCGTCGGGGCGCGCGAGCGCCCAACTGCACTGCAGGCATAAAGTTGGCTCCAATCCAATCCAATTTTGCCTTTGGCTGCACAACGCCGCATCGTCACTTCTGGGCAAAGAATCTGTGGAATACTTTGCTTATCTCGCTAGCGCACGCTCCGCTAATCCCACAGTGAGAAAATTTTCGGCTGGAAACCATACTGGCTCATTGCCATGAGTATTTTCATCCCTCTTTGCTCGACAATAGCTCAAGGCCGCGCGATGTATACATACCTACATGCGTGTGTGTTTGCATGTGCAGTTAGTGTGTTTTCGTCATTAATGTGTGTATCGTTTCATCTTTCACCCAACTCACAGGGAAGCATTACTGCGTTATATCATTTGTTCACCCAACACCCAGGTTAGCATGCCAGGCCGCCAGCAAGGCTGACATCTCCGGCTTGTCATAATATCAACAGCTCTGTATCATTCGGCACGCTGTTCGGCGACAGCAGGTGGTATATATAGGACGCTGTGGCATCCAGGCACATCATCGCCAGCCTTCCATATAGTGAGAAACTCTATACAGTCTTCGGAAGCCCATAGGGTACAACACCGTATAGCCCCTCGAATCATAGAGTAGATACACACCTCAATAAAGACGATCACTATCATCATCACCCCCGCGTGGCACTCGTAGTCAGCGCCGCCCCGCGGCTCACAGCGCCCCACCATTGAGCTCTGCTTAGTGTTGCCATGGTTACCACCTAGATGGTAACCAACAAAGCGTTGCCCCTGGAGACTCTCCGACAGCCAAATTCCCACTGCGGGACGGCGAAGGGAAAGCGGGAAGTCGGCGGACCGCTTCAAAGATCGACCGTCCTCGTTTTCGGTCGCATACTGCATTTCCGAGCTGGCACCATGAGCGAGCAATTGAAGTTCATCGTTCAGGAACTGAACAAGGAACCTTTCAACAAGAGGCTCAACCTCATCAGCTTCGATGCCTTTCGGCCAGACCAGCTACTGCAGGCGTTGAATGACGTCTTCGCCGAGTTGGACCCCAAGGTTTGTAAAGCGTGACCCACGGCCTCACATTCTTGCTGCTTGCACGCGACTGTGTGGTGTTACGGTAAGCGCATTTACTTTTCTTTTTCTTGCGGATCATAGTTTACATGGTGTGCCTATACATGACCAGGAACTGTAAGATGTATATCACCATAGCTATAGTTATTTAAAAATGTATAATACAGTTTCAGAAAGAAACTGCTGTTGCACATAATCACGGTAAGTCGACATGCGCATTTGTGCGTTAACGCATCTTCCACGTGAACTGATATACAGGAAAGTACAAGCCGGAAAAAAGAAAGTCAGCTAAGAAAAGCTTGCTTTTGACTTTCATAAGCGACACAAGTTTAATGCAGGCCATGCTGGTTCATGCTAGTGTGTAATCAATATGAGACTCTTATTGTTATAGTATATAACATTACCCTCCATTGTGGCTCGGTTCCAGTGATGATGTCCCTATTTTATCATCCTGAACATTAATGAAATTGTGGATTTTTTCCCTCAATTCTGGACTAACATATATATTAATTGCACCGCGCGTTTACTTTAATGTTCCTCAGATTTTAGTTTCATCTGCATCAACATCGCGTGTAGTTCGCGTCTTTCACCCTCGCTCTAGTAATCGCCCGCGCATAAGAGGTATGCGACCGTCTTGAGGGAGATAGAAACAAGAGGTAAAAGGCAGAGAAGTCCGGTTGACGATACTTTTCGAGGGAAACAACGACCACAACATTTTGAACAATGAATCGCCCGCGCATTGTTTGTTCCTGCTTGGCCGGTCCTGAACTTTTCTAGCAGTAGCTGTGAACAGAGGTGCGGCTTGCGTAAGCACTGCTGGAATGCGCGCGTCACTGACTTCAGCTCGATGGTTGCAGATGAAAGCGGACGTACGCAGCGAGGATCCCGAGCAACTGGCCATGAAAAACCTCGCCTTCCTGCGCATATTGAAGTACAAGCCTCCGCCTGACATCGCAGGCCGGTAGGTGGCGAGCTGTGGGGGAAAAATAAATAAATAATGACAAGTGTTTGCAGATGCAGGTTTACAGGACTGGAATAATAAACGTCGGCGACGACGATGTCTAATGTTCCGGAGCTCCTCTTACAGAAATTGTTGCAAAAATTGCGTTGCATTTATATTGAGTCGCACTTATGTTTGTATTGTTGTACTTATCCTTAGAAAAGTAATACGTGTTGAGTAATGTTAACGAGTGTTAACTATGTATTGAGCAATAATAATGCTTGACGATGATGTCGATTGTTCTGGAATTCCCCTTACAGAAACACAGAAATTATGTTGCATCTATATTTATATTGTATTTAAATTGACTACAGTAATATATTACGTTGTATATATTGTCACGTGGTAGTGACGGTGAAAAAAAATAGCACCCAGCAGCGAAACTGTCAATAGCTTAACTAACTCCTTATTGGGCGAACCTGTGCCCACGAAAGCAAGTTACATTGCTCAAAGCACAACGATAGCGGCGAACACAGCCGGCGATCGTCGAAAATCCAATCTGCCAGTCAAGCGCGTCGGCTTTTACACAAGAGTCATCGAAGTTTCCAGAGTAATCGCTGGTGCCCGTGTGTCTTCCAGAAAGAACAACAATTCGCGTCGCGCATACAGTCAGATTGCACAAGCTCCGATGACAACAGACAAAGCACAGAACCATCGATAACATTCCAGCAAGTTCCAATCATGCAAGCGCGTCTTGCGCCAATTTGTTAATGGGTGAAATCCAGCCCCGAGAAAAGGATAAACAAGTACTCGTGTCAATCAATATATATCTCAACGTTCTGTTGAGATTCAATTGAATGCCATGTATAATTTTGTTAGGGTCAGCAAGCTGGCCGTGTGAACGCACTACTCGACGCATATTTCCCAGTACGTATTTACTTAAGGTACGTACTTGTCTGTATGAGGAATGAAAAAAGAGGGGGAATATAAACACGATGAAACCAATCAGGGTCCATATGATGATAGTGAAAATACGCCATTTTCGAATATACATGCAGCCGGGCAAGGAAAGACAGTTCTTACGAACGATAATCAACATAACGAGCAGGTCAAACAGAGTTATAGGCGTCCCCTCACAAACAATGCGTTCGCTCAGCCACTATACTGCAAGTTCTAGATGAGAATGACCTGCACGCTTTTATTCAAATACACATCCATGCCACAGAGCAATCTGCTTGATAAAAAAATTGATTCCGGATGTGGCATTGCGATAAAAGAATAAAATCTAATTCATTGATTGAAAAGAAAAACAGCGCATGTTATGCATATAATTCATTATGGATGTATCCTCTTACAGGGCAGAACTATTCAAGGAAGAAGTTCAATGCTTATCGTCCTTACACACGGTCCGCTGTGTCGACGCGCAAGACAATTTCTTGGCTACTAGCGAGGAAGCTAGCGCTATGATAATCATACAGCACTCGCCACCAGCGCCTTGTTGTTCTGCAACAACCCCGTCAGTTAGAAAATACCGCGTGTCTCTTTCCACTTTCTTTCCAATATTGTTCTTCTACGCTCCACTTTGTTATCAGATCAGCAGCCAGCCCGAAGCTACATCTCGTCAACATTTCCCGGCTGAATGTACACATCGTATAACAGGAAGCTGTTGGGACTCTGGTTCGTGTTCGTGGTTCCGGGTCGTGCGTCACACAAAGGGTCGCTTGCCTATACGCCGCCCGGAGCGCCTAAAATGTGGTAGCTGGCCTGCACTACACCGACAAAATCTAACCCACGTCGTCGTCCGTCTCTATCGCCGAGAGATGTTTCTTGTTGAGGGAATGAGGTCGCGAGGCGGAAGGAAACGGAAAGCGGGTTTATTCTACATATCTACAAATGGCTCCATGGTTATGGGAGCACACTACATCCTAGTAGGCTACTTGGTTGAGTCGAAGCACACTACATGTCGGAACCCACTGCATTCCTGAGCAATGGGCACTTTACATGTCTGAGCACACAGCGCACACAACACCTAAGATGTACGTTTTCATGAAGTCGTCTTCCCCAGGTCACTATAGACGAGGAAATTCAATGACCTTACCGCGGCCAATAGGAATGGTCGAACTGTTCGCAGCATCGCGCCCACGATGTCGCATCACCCCGCCGCATTCCGCCTCTGATGTTGCGTCTTCGCTCCCACACATGACGCAATGACGAGGTAATCGGGAAGCAGCAGTCGACGCCGCTCACACGGTCGGTCGTCGACTCCTTGCAGCTTGGGCTGCAAGGAGTCGGTTTGCGGTTTCATACGAACATAGCCAGATGGCAGCTGCTTGACAAACTCGTAGGCTTCGACAGACGAGGCTTGACAGCGGCGTCGAGTTGCTTGAACAGAGGCTCTTGACCACTTCGGAAAGCTGAGGCACCCTCCCGCTGGAATGCTGGGCTTGTCAGCAGATCTGTAACGCCCCTCCCCCCTCCCTCGCGACCAGTCTCGCTAAGAATTATTTCAGAGGAACTAGCGTCTGCAAAAACGGAGCAACGCAAGATACGAAGAGCCGCTGACTCACGCCATTCGCATCGTCGTCCGCAGCGGCTCGTTCCGCCAGGGCCTGGTGTCGGGCGCCAAGGATGTCGTGCTCCCGCTGCTCGAGTGGACGCTGCGCGGCCTGCCCGAGCTGCGCAAGAGGGCCTACCTGGGGCGATTCCTCGTCAGGGTCGAGCTGCCGCCCGAACTGGACGGGGACGTGGACCTGCAGGCGCTCTACGCGCAGGTATGCGCCTCGTGTGTAATACGGGAGCAGCACTTTGCGCGGCTCGTGAAAGCGGCGGCTGGTCTATAGCGCACGCGCCTTCCGTATAGAGGACCAAGCTCACGCGGTAGAACGGAGTGTCGTAAGAACGATTGTAAAAGACTGGTCGGGCGATCTGCGCCTCTGAAAGTCATGCCTTCCGGAGGACCGATGGATATGTCCACTCGGTCGCTTTACATAATTCTGACCTATGTGGCGAGTGGATTGCTTGAGTGTAGGTGTGTGACTGCACAGTTCTGACGAATAGAAGCTATTTCTTCCGATGTCGACTTTCTGGAGGTGGCGAATCCAATCAAGTCTTTCAGAGTGGATAAGGTCTGCGAATTCACCAGCTACAATTCGTAAATTACACTATGCGCCGTAAAGTTTTAATAAAACACAGAACTTGAGACTATTTATATTTAGTTGATTATGCATTTAGATTTGTCGCGCAATGTAATGTCCGTCTAGTCGAGTATTTCAGCTCAAGAAGTATAACAGTGCTATCTACCAGAGGCGATCTTTAAAAATTATGTATGGTCTACAAAAAAAATACGAAGACTAACACCCCCGTCGAGTCAGCAACATCGCAAATTTCGAGGTGTTATTTTTCGCGCGCGAGTAGACTGGCACTTCTCAAACAAATATGGTCTGAGCAAGCGGCACGCAGAACCAGAACGCTGATCAACGCAGTACGAAGTGGCCATGGAGCAGTTCAAGGAGGCGCACAAGATGAGCGAAGCGCTGAAGGCCAGCGGGCTGAACACCCAGGAGCTGCGCAGGGACATCTCCCAGATGGAGCAGGAGCGCGAGCAGCTGAACAAGAAAATTGCCAAGCTTCGCCGTAAGGTATACCGTATACCGTCTTTTAATTAAACTATTACATTCTTTTCTTTCTTTTTTTGTGTGTATGTCAAATGCGGGACTAACGGAAGAGGGACGTACGACAAGCAAGTGGCACTATCGTCAGTATGAATGATTTCATTCGAAACATGAAAAGACCTTGGCGTTGGATGTTACTACGTGCATGTGGTTTCTCTGTTCCCTCGTTCGACGTTTAGCATTACAGCATAATATGAATCGCAACTATACCAACATTAGCTTGTGAAAAGTTTCGATGCCACTGTACGCGTGATCATCGGTCCCGGTTATCACTGTAGTACTTCCTTGCTGCGAAGCAGTCGATATTGAGCGAAGCGGCGTCATTTCCCTGAGCTACGGTGATCCAGGCCTGCTATATACATATGTCGCTTTCTTCCCGAGAAGCTCGAGCATCGCAATTGGCTTTGGATGTAAACGGACTGCTTTTGAAGTGAGGTGTATATTTATGTGAAGGAGAATAGGTTGTCAAAAGCGTGCGACTTCTTCTGCTTCTGCCATAAATTACTGCTTCTGCCCAGTGTAATAGTGACGTATAACACGGTGCATTCGCTTTTGAACCCGGTAAACTTATTCGATGAGCAGTCGCGCAGCATTGTCACGTCACTAACAAACGATGCTACTGCGCCCGTACCGAGCAAAGCGAGCTTCTGCACCCATCAGCGCGGGTCGTGACAGGTTAGCGACATCGTGGGAATACCTTCTTCGGCAAAGTCGTGTCGCTCCAGAAGTAAGACGACCTTGGTTACGTCGATGGCTGGTGGAATACAATGTCCTTACACATGTCGATTTGTTCGGCTAGGGGTGAAAAAAGGTACCGATCAATGAAAATTGTTGTCGCGAACTCGTCGCAGGTTGAAACTCAGCGTAACAAGGACGTCCTGCTGCAGTTGGCCAAGAATCTCCGCGAGGAACAGGACAGGGCGGAGACGCTCGCCCAGCAAAGGAACAGCCTGCGAGACGCGGTGAGTTGCGGCCTCGCACGTGATCCCGCATTACTCGAACCTGCGAACTGTTGGCCTTGTATATATGTAGAGCCTTGGATAGACTTGGAAAACTTCTATGGTAGTTGTAGTACGGCGTTTGCAGTCGGGACGGTTGGATGGAGGCGCTGCTAGTAGTTCGTGAGTTCACTGCGCTAATCGGTACGAACATTGCGCTTGATTTGATGAACAGACAACGTGTCAGCAAGTGCATCTGTGTTCGCAAGCTATCGGGCGCAAAAGCTTAAAGGGACATTACACACAAATCTTAAAAACATCGTACTATGGTAGGTTAGTCAGTCAGAACCCTCTATACATATATACTTACTTGCGTGGGAAATAAGGGCAGAGTTTCTCTTTATTGAATTTTGCGCTTGAACTGCGAAGCTCGTGGCATCGTACTGTCTTCGCGGATTCATAACGTTACCGCGCGTTCGGATCGTTCCTGCGCAGGCAAACGAAGTTGCAACTAGCAAATTTTGACGATCGTTTATTCAAGAGCGTAATTTAAACATTTTTTTATTAATAAACAGACGCATAGTCTCGGCCTGACGCTGCCAAATTTATGACGTGATCAAGAGTTTGCGCGGGATGTTCAAACTCACATCAACGTTTTTCTACGTCCCTTTCTGACCTACCAAGCTGCTTCTCCAAAGTAAGTCTCACCTGATCGCAACACAAGCCGTAGACGTACGTAGGACGTTTCTGACGAGGGTGATAAAAAGAGTGACAGGACGCCTCGTCGCTAAGTGGAGCTACGGCCAAGTCTGTCCTGTCACTACTTCTGTTGTCCTCGTCCACAACGTGCGATGTCTACTGCTCGTAATGAATCGCCAACAAGCCCACATTCGCCATCTTATAGCGTAATAATCACAACCTCCCAAATTTAGCTCAACGCCGAAGACCATGGCAACAGCGAAAGCTGAAAACGGGGCAAGTGCAACCATGAGAGTATACGTGCTGATACTGCACTCTACCTTTCAGTCACAGTCCCAATGTTCATGACTACCACGGTCTCCGTCACACTGAAACATCGTGCAATTCTTTCTTTTTTTTTTCAGGATTGCCGATAAGAAAATGATGCATATTTAATACACCGCCGACCATCATCTCTGTACTTCTTGTTGTGTCACTGCAGCTGAACCACTGCGAACAAAAGATCAACAGGCTGACGCAGCAGCTAAGAGACCTGCAGCATTCGGGAGCCGGTGCAACACCAGAAGGTATTTGTCAACCCTGAGTTGCAGTTATATTGTGAAACATACACTTAGGTTACGGGTTGACGCAATTCCACTATACTTAAGAGGAGGCTTTAGCTCGGGGCTAAGCCCGTTTTCCCCATTCAAATACATGTAAAACGCATAAATGTTTCTATATGAGACGACCGCTGGACCAATTTCAACTAAATCTGTTGCGTTTGAGAGAAAAAGTTAAACACAAACTCAGGAAGTGGATTTCTTAATTTGGGCCTCTAGCATTGTGCAAGAATTGCCGAAAGAAAGGTAAATTAAAGAAAAAGAACAAAAGCACGAAATTTACAAATCCGTAACTCCGCACCAAAGTCACATATCGGATTTCTGTAAATTGCACCTGTTTGAGTATCTAAAGCGGCCAAATTTGATATATCGGCTTAATATTTAGGTGAAATTGTTACAATGTGTACGAAGGATTTGCAAAAATCCTACTCACAAATAAATGAATGGTATACGTGAAAGAAATGTATGTAATACATCAATTATGTCCACTTTAGACGTCTTATGAGGTGTAGTTTACAAAATTGTGAAATCTTTATTTGTTACTGAGCTGAATTCTGGGGTTTTACGGGCCAAAACCACTGTCTGATTATGAGGAACGCCCGTAGTGGGGGATTCCGTATTAATTTTGATCCCCAGAGGATCTTTAACGTGCCGCCACTGCACGGGACACGGCTGTTATTGCATTTCGCCGTCAGCGAAATGCGGCCGCAGCGGTCGGGATTCGATCCCGCGACCTCGTGCTTAGCAGCGAAACACCGTAGCCGCTAAGGCACCGCGGCGGGTTTGTTAATGAGCTACAGAGTTGAAAACTTGATACTTGAGTTTTCTTTTCTTTTCTTTTGCTTTCTTTTATTTTTGCTATTTTGAAACAGTTCTTGTAAAAATATTGACGGCCTAAATAAAACATGCGCTTCGTATACGGTCACTAGATTACTTGTACTTTTAAAATACAACAAATGTCATGCAATTCTGTGCAGTGGTTGCAGAGAAAAACGATTTCTCCGTTTCGATGTATTTCGACAGGAACTTCTGAGCTAAAGCTTCCCTTTATTTAAAAAAAATTATTAAATGATTTGGGGCTCTGAGCAAGTATGGCTTACTATGGCGGTGGTGCGCTATGGCGCGACGTGCGTCAGAAGATTATGTAACTAGATCAATAAAAGTAATTAGCACATGTGACGAAATGAGCCAACAAAAAGCTGACGTGACACTGTTTACCTCAAAAGGAGTAAGGACAGGAAAAGTAAAACGAGAATTAGCGAATCTTCCGACGCTTTGTCTGGAATTATATACGTAAAGACGGCAGTAATTACATCAAGTGTGGGATCGAAAGCGTCATGAGCAAACGTTCGTCTCTTCATGCTTCGTAGGCCTGATGAAAAAGCTGGAGGAAGAGGTCCGAGCCAATGGCTACCTGGTGCGAGACAAGCTGCCCAAGGAAATAGCCGCCTGTCAAAACGCCATAAGAGACCTGCAGAAGGTGGCCGCCGAACCAGCAATGGGGCAAAACGAACTCAACAGGCTAAAGGCGAAGGTATGTGCAAATCGTAAACTGTCCAAGACAGGTACACTGAGCTTCACATGAGGTATGGCGTTTCCATAGTCGTCGTCTATTGGCCACTACCTCTGCTATGATAGCTCTCTGAAATTTGTGCTGAATATTGTGTAGAGTAACGTTGATGCAAAAAAAAAAAGGACAGTCGCAACAAAGTGCCTAACTCCGACCGCGCAAGAGTATTCAGAGGAATCGCTTTCCTTCGGTATTGAACTCCAAGCGGGATCGTAACGATCCCCGCACGCACGACAGTAGCGAAGCTGTCGCGTTTATTTTAATTTTTTTGTAATTAAACCAAAGACAATGTTACCCCCTAGATAATGTAATCAACATATTAAACTGTAATGAACAACAGTATTTTGCTGCTTTTTCGGCACAGGTCCAGGCTGAGAACCAGGAAATCAACGCTCTTTATGAGCAAAAGATGCGAAGTCAAGAGCAGGCCGATGACAAGTTGACGCTCTTCAGGCAACAGGTATGTGTAGCTATATTACGCGGTTTTGACATGCACTTATGTGTGCAGTTTTGCCTCAGTGGCGCTATTACAGAACGGTGGTGGTAATGGCGCGCAGTGCATGTTCATGGAAATCGCGAAATAACTAAAAGGCTCAAGTGAAGAAAGCGGATGCCAAGCGAATATTGTGCAACACGAAAATCTCTTGGAAGCTTTTGAACAAGTTAATTAATATTTCGTGTTTCCTAACGGCCGCCTCCGCGGTTTACCGTGTCAGCAACGAACGATGGCAGCTTGTGCATACATTACGATTTGGGCATTCTCCGATGCTTCCTGCGAACAAACCTTACCGCATACGTCCTTCGAAGAAAAAAAAACGCTTTCATTAGATCACTATGATAATAAATATGCATACAGTATAAAGCTACCACTCCCTTTGAAATACACGCCGAGACATCTTTGCAGATAGACAGACGCGCAATAGTACGACACTCCGTGTAACCACTCTTATATGTTCATTCGAAAAGCTCTCAGCCGTCACCATGATTTTCGCTATACTTCTGCGTCTCAGCTTCAGCTATACTTCAGCATTCTGCGTCTCGGACGCGGAATTTGGCGAAGTTCCACAGAGTGAGTTAAATGTATATTTGACGATAGCCCGTGGTCGGACCCAGTCCTCAAACGACGTCACCTTCTTGGGCCGGTAGCTTTTCCCGCAACTTCTAGAGTCCTTCGCATTCCCCCACGAGGTTATGAACATTTGGCGTTGCCTGTCTTGCGCGTGAATGGCATATCACTTGCGAAGCTGAATGCGGGCGGTCGGGGTCATTGCATGCCGTCGCCAAGCCAGAAGGCGATGATGTCGTCAGTCACGACGTACCCTGCTCTTGCCTTGGTTAAAAGGATTTGTGCCCGTCGGGATAGCTCTATGCTACGCCGAGATTGCGACACAGCTAACCGGTAAGCAGTCGGCAGCACGAGGACGAATGCATTTGCGGACTTCTTCCGCCTTGCAGAGTACCCCCACCTGGATGAGTGCTTGCCAAGTGCATATTCTAATAAGAGTAATAGCGCAAAAGAACATGCACGTATATACACGACGTGCATACGCTCCCTTAATTTATCCGCAGGCTGCGGTCATCGCGCGCAAGAAGGACGCCGCCGCAGAGACGCTCAACGAGCTGCGACTGCAGGTGTCCCAGCTGGAGGCTCAGCTGCAGGAGAAGCAGAGTCTCGTCGCCGGCGGTGAGCAGGTCCTCAAGGGAGACGAGGTACGCCCGGGCAGGCCGTGCCTGTGCCCAGTGTTCGAACTTTCTGCACGCGCCGCAGTTCAAGAAGTACGTGAACGCGTTGCGCGGCAAGAGCAGCCAGTACAAGCAGCAACGCCAGGAGCTGGCCGAGCTGAGGGCCGAGACCGGTGTGCTGGCCAGAACGCAGGAGATCCTCGTGCAGAAGGAGCGGGACCTCACGCACAGCCTGGTGAGTGCGCGAAACTGCTGCGACGCGGTGAAATCGCTTAAACACGTGCACAGGTTGCTTGAAAGCGGGGTTATATTACTTGCGACCTCGGAGACTGCCGCTGCGGCGGGTAATGCTCGACCAAGGTATACGGAGACTTGCGTGTAGGCTCCCGATACCAAGGCGACCTAATTTTAAATTGGATGTTTGGTACGTCCCTCCGTCTTGCCCATCAAAAGTGCGCTGAATCTGTGAACTGCTTATTTTCAGACCTTGATGCAGTAGACGTGCTCTCGAAACTGCGACTGGATCACCTTCCTCCGATTAAGAATGTTTTCTTTATATTAAGCGCCAACAATACAAGCTCTGTATATATCGGGTGCTTCTTTTTATGCGGGACACTTCTTTTTAAGAAATGTTGTCATGTCTGCGCCCCTGTCGATATTGCTGAAAGGCTACGTGGCTAATCGGACATTAGGAGCCAGAAGAATTCACCGATAATTTGCCTAATTAACTAAAATATGATAACTAACTGTTGATTACTAACTTTAGGGCACATGTATTTGTTAAATTGAAGACGAGGAGTAGTGAAGTCATGACTGGTTAGCAGAAATCTTACAGTTAGCACCAGTCTCGATATATGCAACATATCTTAATGTTGCATATCTTTTCTAGTTCTACACTAACGCCCATGTATTTCGTAGCACATTTTAGTGCTACGAAATACATAGGCGTTGCAGTTATGTTTCCTGAAAGCGTGCCTATAACAGATGGGGACGATTGGGAACGCCGAGACATATTTTAGCTGGTTTTGAGGAAGGATATATCGAAAGTCCTAGGATTTCTGCAAAACCGATATGACTTCACTACTCGTCGGTTTCAATTTCGCATTTTAACAGCCACCTCTACCTTTTAGAACCATTGAGTTTTTTGGCGGTACCGCGATTCGAACCCAATACCTTCTGCGTAAGAGGTGGCTGCTCTGCCACTAATAGGCCACTTCTGCGTTCGGCGAGGCGGATGCTCTATTATTTAGCCACCGCTGCGCTTAAGCGCAGCAGTTTCCTTTGTGGTAGAGCAGCCGCCTCGTGTGCAGGCGGTGCTGGGTTCGAATGCAGGTACCTTAAGAAACCCTAATGGATAGAGTTATAGGTGCCGCTGGCCTGGCCGCTCGACTCTGTGAAAGGGTTTTCATCGCGAATGGAGGGCCCCATATTTCTGACCCCCCGCCCTCTGTCCAACCAACAGTCTTGTTGTAAAGCATCTTCCATGGCTGCTGGGGGCAGACCAGAGCTGTAGCCGGGTACCTACCAGCAAAATGGGTAAAAGCGTGTCCCAGGTCAAGTGCTTTGCCATTACGCGAACTTAATGCTTGGAAAAAGAGGTATGTCCCCGGTCCGAGGGTGTCCCCGCCTAATTAGTTCTTGGAATGCCACACGGGTAATTACCGCCATATGCGAAGACGTGGGTTCGTGTCCGACCTGCGGCCAGTTGCTTTTTTATCCACTTTCATTTTCCATTGATTTATATTTATTTAGTTCAATTAACAAGTACAAGTAATTTCCCCTATGATGTCTTTGTTGGCTTCATACGATATGACAAATAAAAAATCGGGCCACTCAGTTTCCTTCCTTCTCGTTCACATATATATATATATATATATATATATATATATATATATATATATATATATATATATATATATATAGAGAGAGAGAGAGAGAGAGAGAGAGAGAGAGAGCAAGATAGAGAGGGAGAGGGGGCACGGACGAACACGCGACAGCAAAACATTTCAATGAACAGCGTTCCCCTTCTCAGTACTACGAGTGGCCCTGTTCTGTGAGGGTGCAGCACGCTTTTGGCATTCACGTTTTAAGACATGAGCCAGCAGTGAAAACGTTACAGGTGACGCGTACATTGAGCGTTCTGTGCATAGTGTCACGTAAGCTAGCTGTTGGTTGTTTGTAGCCCTTACAGAAATTTGGTGAAAATTGATTCTCGAATACGGAGAAAACTAAGCATATTGTCCACGCATAGAACGCCAAGCTCAACCTTCTTCGGTGCCTTCTTTTTGACACTTCTGGTTGTCGACCCAACCGCAGCAAAACTATGGGTATATAGGAGACACCAGCTACGGAACAAAGCAATCAGCAAAATCTGGAACACTATTACTTAGGTACAACAAATGTTAGTATCATTGATCCCAATAATACGACCGCTCTTTGTATAGGGCAAAACCATATACTACTGCATCTTAATATATCAAGCCACGCCATCATAACTTCCAACATCGTTCTTGCGTTCGTGCTTGAACTGTACGGTTCGCGCTTCATTTGTGTACTACCTATATATTACGGTTTCGTCAGTTGTTGAGTGCATCATACATCGTCAGCGGCTTACCAGTTGTACTGCTAACCAGGGTGATCGTGCCGTCGCAGGAGGCGCTCGAAGAGAAGCACGGCGTTCGCGGCTACCACCGGCTGCAGGGAGCTCTGGAGAACTTGTCCGGCAACAAGGCCACGCTAGACGAGACAAAGATGGCGACACTCGAAGATATGTCCGCCATGGTGACTAACCTCAACAAGCGAATCGCCGAAAGGAAAGGGCGCCTGGCGCCGGCCATAAAAGACCTCAGACCACTCCGGAAAAGCTACCAGGTAAAAGCGGATCACACTGTCAGTATACTTATAGGAAAGCATTAAACAGTGGTGCACTTTCTAGACAGTCCTTGCACGTCTATAGTTCTGCAATACCAAAAAAAGTGACTCGCCATCCCAGCCCCGCGAAAATGGATGTCAGCGAAGCTGTTGAAAACCACTACTACAACTGCGGAGGAGGTATACACAATGCTTTATTGCACAGTTCCTCCTCCGGCGCATTATTCAGCCACAGGAGAATGTAGTCGTGCGGACTCCCCCTGTGCTGGAATTCCACGACAATACGACCAGCGGCAGCATGCCGCCGCTGGTCGTATTGCCGTTTCTTTTCCCTCTGCTGCCCCTCGTATTCACGCTGCTCCTCGGGAATCTTTACTATGCGTTACCTACCCATAGCGGTGCTACAACAATGAAATCAGTTGCTAGGCTAGTTCTTTTATATGTGAAAGGCTAGTGACGTCACTCCCAACGTCGCAAGCTGCCGTCACCGCAGCAGCTTGCGCCACAGTAATCTTTACCGGGAAACGTAAGCCGGGAGCGCTACGTGTTTCGAATTTCTAGCAGGAGCGCTTTATCATCAATCATGTGGTTTGAATGCTTCTTTTGTGTTTGTTCTCTATTGAAATAAATGCTGCGCTGTATGTTGTAGGCGTGAAACCAAAGAATGTGTGCACTTTTCGCTTCAAACGCTGAAGGCTTTTTCTTTCTTTTTTTTCCTCCGTGAGGACGCCGCCGCAAAAGATCCCAACCAACTATAGAATAACAGCTTCGCTGTAAAATATGTACCACGCGCCTCACACGAACTATACGAAATGTCAGTTCTGATAGAACTGCGGCAGCACGTGCATCCGGAGGCATCGTGACCTAACTCATTCTATACCAGTCCCTGCCTCCACAATACAACGGTGAACGTGGTGCCGGCACGGAACGTTCTT
The DNA here is from genome assembly GCF_023375885.2 of Dermacentor andersoni. NCBI lineage: Eukaryota > Metazoa > Arthropoda > Arachnida > Ixodida > Ixodidae > Dermacentor > Dermacentor andersoni. The sequence goes on from NC_092815.1 coordinate 136,154,483, forward strand.
GTGAAGGGTCCTTACAGCAGCAACAGGGAAGCAATGCGCTTCGAACCCAACCTCATCCTTTACTCAACACGGAACAAGCACATGTCCTTCGCAAAGTTCAAACGAACACTCTTCTCACGCCACTAATGCTCTACAACTTCGGTTGGCGTCGCACAGCTCACTGTCCGGAGACAAAGGCCAGATACAGAACACATTCTGTACTCATGTAACACTGCCATTACCTCTCCTTGTTTTCCTTACCCTTCCCCTCCTTCCTGGAGTGATTTGCTTCACTCGGACTCGGCGGATCAACAACGGGCCTTAGCGGAGCAAGCTCTCTTCTTTACTGGGCCTTAGTGTTGGCCTTAAATAAAGTTTTTTTCCTCCTCCTCCTCCTCCTCCTCCTCCTCCTCTAAGTGTAACGGTCCGCGACATCACCAGCCCGCTTCGTCTTATTCTCTAACAGACATGTCCTCTAACTCATTTTCTGCACAGGACGTGACAATGGAGTACGATAAAAAGAAAGCAGCCTACGACGCATGCGCAGCAGGCCTGGAAAGTAGTATGACAAGTTTGGAGCAGGTACGTTCATTTATAGTCCCTGTAAGGTGGCATAAATTCAGTTTTGACTCAGCAGTATAAGTGGCGTTATGAGGGACAGCCAAGAGCGTTATGTTGCCTTCCTCTTCGACTTCGCACAATAATTGACAGAGATGGCGACTTAAAAGAATTGCCTGTCAGCACACGTCCTAGCGCGCGGCGGGACACAAGAGCCGCGCCAACGCCAACGCCAGCGGCCAGCGCCAACTTCACGGTGGGCGTACCCGCAACGCAGGAAGGGATGATCCTCGCCCATATATATTTTGTTGATATATCTTGTTGTAGATTATCCTCGCCTATTTATATATAAATTGTTCAGCAAACGTTCGGATCGATCGACTGCGCTCGCGCTCGCCGACAATGATAGCGAGGGAATCAAATGTAGGCTAGGGGGCGGGCGCGACTGGAGCAGTATGCCACTCGTCGATTACATGCCCGCTAACGCTATCTCTAAATTTTCATGGCGACGAAATCCAATAGCAAAGACGTACAGATGTGCGACCAGAGAGATCGCACGTTTAGTTTGTGGCCAAGATTGCCGGTCCTCTCGCATTCATTTTTTCAAAGCAAGGATATGGTGGGGGAACGAGTTATGTGCGTGGTGACCTGCTGTGGTCTACAGACGCATACGATTAGCGACCACAAGGTGCACTCTTCATTGGAAGCCCTATGAGGCTACGCACATATAGCTTTTATTAACCGAACTTCTTGTTCTTTCTGATTCCATGTTCTATGCACAAGGAAGTGTCCAGCCTCCGAAGTGAGCTGAACAGCGAGGAATCCAAGCTGAACTTCCTTCAGCACAGCCTTCGGATCCACGAAGTGCAGCTGAACTTCCTCAAGGCTCGTGGCGTACTTGGAAATCCTGCAGCCGATGCCGGGTCCAACGGCCAGACTTCCCTCAGGTAGGGACACCATGAAAGTACTGCCTAAGCTATATACGATAACAAATAGTGGCGTGCGAGCAAGAAGCCGCTGCTTCAGGACCAGACCTGCAATCTTTCCCGCACTCTTGCATTCGCGTTTTCTGCCAAGGCGCCAGCGAAGGGCAGAAACGTTACCTACCATAGCACTAGTAGGGCTGCAGTATGTAAAAATAAATAGATCAATAATGAGCATAATTAATAACAATAATCATCCCACAATTAACATTCATTATCTACGCCGGGAATAAGCACGACTTAATGTGTTAATCTCGGTATTTGCGGTAGTGAATACGAAGTTTCCGACTAAATGTCTTCGGCCAACACTGAATGACAGGCGACAAGCGTCATTTGTTAGTTTAGAGCAGGAACACAGGCGGAAGTTTGGCACGCGACTCGCTTTCTTTTGAAAGCACGGTCAGAGGCTACAGACCGATGCAAGATCTCTGGCTGCATTGCTGTCACACACGTGGTGTAAGGCAAATGAAATGTATGTACGTTCATGGTTATAGGGGCCCTGAACCACTTTTTATTGAAGTTGATAAATGCACTTGAAGTTAAATTAGAGTATTTCAGAAATAATCTGCCGCAAGAAGTTTTTCAGTGCGTTCACCAGAAGCGGAGTTATTGGCAATCAAATGTTTATCGTTCGCTGTGCTTCCGCTCCTTCAGTGATTTGCACTGAGAAGGCTACGGCGGAGCGGAGTGTGCCCGCAACGCTCCGCCTACTGAATGTCATCGTGACGCGCAGTTCAAATTTGATTTTGGATGTTCACATAGACGCCACTACAGTGAACTCTCGTTAAAACGAACTCGGTTAAGCCGAATCCTCGCATAACCCGAATAATATGGGAACGTTTGTTTGGTTTTCCATAGACTCAAAGCAAAAAAAAAGAAATCCGCTTAAGACAGACCGCCTCAGACGTGCTCTTCGGTTAAGAAGAACATTCGGAATGAGCCCACCACCGCTAACGATCCCGGAGGCTAGGGTGCCTCGATGCACAGCGCCCGGGTGCGCGCGCATCAAGGCACCCTACTAAAGGCCTGCGGCACACATCGCCCGTGGACAGAGGCGAAAACAAGAAGACACAAAAAGAGACTAGAGACGTTTCACTTCGTGAACGCGGGTGACGTGCAAGCGTATGGGTACTATAGCGCATACGAAGCTATCGGCTTTTGGCGCGCCTAGACTGTCCATATCGCAGATCGTATTAAAGACAGGGCTCGCGCGGCCGCGCCATACACAGCAGCCGCCAGAGTAATACGCCCACTTGTAGACATTTTCTTACTAGAGAGTTTTAGATTAGGGGACGCAAGCGGCTTGCGTACGCAAGAAGTAAGGGCCACGGTACTGCGCATGCGCAGACACCTACGTCCGGATCTGCGCATGCGCAATACCGTCGCCCCTAGTTCTTGCGTACGCAAGCTGCTTGCGTACCCTTATCTAAAACTCTCCACTGACTAAAAGCATAGTGTCAGCGCGCACAGGCAAACACGAACACATCACACTCGATGACCGCGGACGCTCGCTGTCAAAACTCTGGCGTGGGGAATCGCGGCAGCAGCAGCGAGCGAAGTGACCTTCGCGCTGTCTATCGCTTCAGCGCAAACTAATCGGCCAGAACAAAGCGCACGCAAATCTACCAGCCAATTTGGAAATGACAAGGAAATGACAATTTTCCTTTTCATACAAGTATACTGTATATGCAATTTTTGCGACTACGACGCACCAAACGCGGTTGTCCACAGCAAGCCGCAGTGCGCTCAGCCAGTGGACTCGTCGCGGCATCCCGCGGCGGCCGTGGTATCTACGCTGCGTAGGACGCCGATGGTACATGCAATTGCGGCTTTGCTTGTGTGTACGGCTTTGCTTGCGGCTTTGCTTGTTTGGCCTGTGTACGACAGTGCCAAAGTGCGCGCTCGCGCTCAATCTTCCTGTCTGGCTGTGCTACACGGTGCGAACCGGCTTTGTCCTTCACCGACTTATTCGACGGATGACAGCCACAACCAACCTGCACATTCTGAAGCGCTGTCAATAGCCCAATACGAAGCGAAATCTGCCAAGGCGTCTAGCCAGGAGCGGCCAGGAGCGAGCGCGCGCCGCCAAGCGTGCTGGTGGCCTGACCTTAGGTTACGCGTGGTGCGAGGGTAGTTGAATGTTCATAACTAGTCGAAATTAACGAGACCCACGGCTACGACACCAATAAGCAGCTGGGGTGGCCAAACTTGTAATTCCTACGTGGGTGGCCGCTGCCGAGCGTGAGTAAACGATAGTCTGCTTCTTCCGGAAGGACGTAACATTCTAAAGCAGATTTTTCCTTACTTCACACTTCGCTGGGAGGAAAAAAGATCCCCCTCAGCGATGCCGAAGCCTAAACCCCTCCCCTTCCCCCTTCCCTGAATATGTCATTACCAGAGCAGTTCTGTTACACATCATTTGAGGTTTCTTTTGAGCTGCCTCTACTTGCTCGCTTAGAATTTTATTGCGGCTGAAAGCTTACAGCATCATTGTTGGTGCGGGCGTGCACAGCTTATCATATTTTCGCTTTACTTCTGCAAATCCTGGCAAAAAGGCTATGGAAATGCTGAGCATTGTCGAGTCATGCGTAAGCATGGTTTGGCTTGGCTGTTACTTCGTTTTTGATAGCTTTGCTTACTTGCTTTTCCTAGCTTATGCGCGTCTACCCATGGCTTTTCTGGTGGCAAAGAATGCTTAGGATTTAGTAGGCAATTGTCAGATTTTCTCGCCGCGTCCGGCCCCTTCAATGCAATCGTACCAATTGAGCCGGAACGCCGGACATGAGTGCGCCTCGACGGAGCAGAGCGGTAGAAAGGCAGCACCAGTAGCTGCACAGTAGCGCGTGAGGCTTTGCGTGAGGGAACCAACGCGACGCCATGTCACCATCACTGTTGCTCTCGCAAGCCTCTGTTATGATGCGTGCATTCCTTGTCCACGCAAGCTCTTGCCGGCGTCCTGACTGCGCCTCGGTAAGGCCCAATGAAAGAACACCAAGCGTCTCAGCGCGCTCGCTTGCCCGCGAGGTGTTCATAACTCGAAGGACGCTCAGCAGCGTTCAATGGGGCATTGGGTCACCCCAATATCTCAAGTTGGCCTACACCCAAATTTCAAGATGGCCCATCCCCAAGTTTAAGTTGGTCCGCCCCCAAATTTACCTTGGCCCACCGCCAGATTTCAAGTTTGCCTATATCCCACATTTCAGTTAACCCACCCTCAAATTTCAAGTTGGCCTAACACCAAAGTTCAGTTGTTACACATCCAAATTTTAAGTAGGCCCAGCGCCAAATTTGACCTATCCCTAAATTTCAGGTAGCCTTCCCATGCATTTTATGAGGAGTCCTATGTATCTCTATGTATATTATCTTTTATTTTTTTTATTTTTTGCTTTAAATTCTTTATTATAAAGCTACCAATCATCTTCATGTACACTATCATAAAAATTAGATGCCTTAATTTTGCAAATTACGCATTTTTGTGCACATTACACTTTTGGTGTGACAGAGCTTGGGAGCTCGCCAAAGAATGCTTACGCATTAAAACAGGACAAGCGCATTAGAAGCACCAGCGGCGGCTACCTCATCCGTATTTTTTCACTTCAACTTTCTTTTTATTTCCACTGTGAACACCATGTACAGACAGAATATATTTAAATATATACACAGGAAAAAGTTCATTACGTTTTCTAAAAGAAAAGGATGTAGCCAGCTAGCAACTATTTCTGATGCTATGGATAGCCTATGCTTAGGGAATGAATATCTTGCATGTTCACCTCGCTACGAATTGCTTTGCACACATTTTTGACCATGAAAAATACCTGCAGACTGCAGTGTTCCCTTCGGCAGTCTTTTATCAATGGTGTGTGAAATTCACGCGAATGATATGTGTCTCGGTATTGCTTCTTTTTCGAGTAGGCAATGCTAACGACTCATGAAAAGAAAATCTTCTAATAATTAAGGTACAGCATTTATTAGGGATGGAAACATCACGATTTGCGTGCAGAGGTCACATATATATAAGAAGCCAACAAACATTGACACCAAGGACAACATAGGGGAAATTACTTGTACTTAATAATTGAATTAAAGAAAGGATAAATTAAAGGCAATGAAAGTGGATGAAGAAACAACTTGTCGCAGGTGGGAAACGACCCCACGTCTTCGCATTACGCGTGCGATGCTCTACCAATTGAGCTACCGCGGCGCCGTTTTCTCATCTACTGTCTTGGGTATTTATGTTTCCTACAAGAACCCTGGGAGTGTTAGCCAGCGCCACCACTCACAAACCTTGTCGGTGGATGTGGAACATCCTTTCCGCCGCATGCGTCACGAGAACGTGATCTTTTTGGGTGAAGGCAACTGGTGCGTGTGTTTGCGTATGTGTGCGTGCGCGTGTGTGTGTGTTTTTCAACCAACGACATTTTGTCGCCGCAAGGTTTCCTTGTCTCTGTTTCGTGGCGGGGCTTTTCCCATGTGACATCACTTTAGGGTGTGGTTATACTCACGTTCCTGACGCGCTGAAAATGAATCCCGGAACTTTTCCCAGCTTTACGCGTAAACGTGCTTTAAACGAGGGCTTTTGGTCCGTTTTAAAAGCCGATTTGTTATAAGGCCGACAAGGTTTTTTTTTTCTGTCCGCCAAACTTGTCCTGCAACAAAGTGGTGGTGTGTCTCAAATCCCCCACCTTTAATAATTAGAGATAGTCGTCGCTAAAACGTACATGCGGTATACCTGCGACTAGATAGCGCACTTTTACGGATGGATTTTCGAAAGAGGCGTAAATTACCTTGATGAGAAATCGCAATGTCTATATAGTTAGCTAATTAAATGATTTACTCATTCACCTTTTTTAATTATTCGTGTTAAGGACACATGCTGCAATTATGTAATTCAAGCCGGGAAGTAGTAAAATAATGCACGGGAGACCTCAGGATTTTGCTCTCGGAGGCAGAGCATGATTTTCCATTTTCGTTTGGGATGCAGGACCGCACACGTTTACTTGGCACGCAATGGTGCTACGAGAGAGGGGGGGGGGGGGGGGGCGATGGAGGGGCAGAGTGTGAGAAGGGGTTGTGTATGCACCATCTGCACCACTAAAGTATCGCAGGTTAGGAATAGGAAATAAGAGGATTGGGTTGGAAGATGTTGGGTGAGAGTAGAGAAAGGAGTATAGAGGAAAGGAAAGAAAGGGGGGATAGGTGAGGGGATAAATGTGAAAGTTATATTAAAGGTGTGGGTGAGAAAGTGTGAAATAGAGAAACATACTATCCGCATCCACCGCCAAGGGGAACGGCTCAGCAAGCAGCGGGCATTTATTGCACAAAATGTAAAGAAAAAAAAAACTAAATTAAACGAAAAAGGAAATTCTTTCTTACTCCGTCTTGAAGGGATTGTTTAAGTTCTTCTTAGATGTTCATTGCTTTTCTTGTTGACAGATCCTTGATTCTTGTTGGATCCATTTTGTGTTAATTGTTAGGTCCGTTGTTAATCCTTGTGGTAGTTGTTTGGTCCATTGCTTGTTCTTGTGAAGTTGAAAGCTTTAAGCTATTTGCTTTTGATAGTTGTAGACATTGCGTTAGCGTGTATATATCTGTTATTTTCTTGTTTTGTTGTGGTGATATTGGCGGTTTGACGAGAAATAGTGGTTGAGGAATCCTCACCAATAATGGTTTTTATGCACTATTTCTTTCTCATAACCGTGTTGGAATATGTTCGAAGACGTTGTTTTCATTTTGTTTTCACTATTTCCGTTAAATTTGTATTGTTTTAACACTGTATCGATGGAGGGGCAGCAGAAATTATTGGAATGTCAGCTGCCTCCCCTTTGTAGCCACCCTTGAAGTGATTTCTGCCTTGCAGAAATTCCAAAACTTGCCGCACTTGCGAGATATCCATCCATAAGAAGGTAAATGTACTGCGAAATACTCTGGAGTTCTGGTTGTTTCCCAAAAGCGTCCCTCTGGCAATTCGAGACGATTTCAATTAACTGGAACATTAATGCATGTGTAGCGAACTTTGGAGACGGATACCTGGAAAGTGGTGCTATCTTGGGATTTCGGCTAAGTAGACAGGCTTTCGCTACTGCTAGACTTTAATTTCGCAATTGTAATATGTCTTAAAATCGCTAATTTGCGAGGCCGAATCAAAGTCTACGCCCCTGTTTTTTATTAGCCAAAACGGGTATTTATAGATGTACGTACTGTTTTACGTACCTTACACTATCCACATAGTCCCCACACCGGTTCAGACATTTGTCCCATCGCAGCATTAAATTTCAGATGCCCCTGTGGTAGAATTCAGCGACGCACGCGGCCTCCCCGAACGCTCATTGTCATGGAAGTCCTCACGGCATTTTGCGAACTCGCAACACTACCACCTCACACTTCCCAAAGCGAGACACCTTTCCCCAAACGTGGGCTGCATTTCCCTGTGGATTTCGATGGGCGTTCGTCCCAATCGTTCCATAGAAAACGAATCGCACTTCGTTGCTCGTACGCCCTGGACGTGAGAAGCACAACCGCCATCTTCAACAACTGACAGCAGCGCCGTGCCGCCGAGCTACCGGCAGATAAGGCCGGGCCGGTCCAGGAAAGGTCCAACGCTGGGAATGGATATGTTGACTTCGCATTTACAGCCGTAATTTGGCTAACAAAAGTAGGGGCAAAGATCTTCTGATTAGCCCTCGTACTTTATTTGCATGTTCACAATATACTGGTCACAGTCAACTATAGTGAACGGCAAATTGTGTACTTGAATACGTTAAGTTCGGTGTTTAGGGTAAAACATCCTAAATACATCTGTTCTTGTTGAAGTTTGACCACTTTGCCGGCATACAATTTGAGGTCATTGTAGAGCGAAAAGAAAAATTAATTCAGGTAATCTACGTGAACCTGTCAAATTGTTCTTTATGACCCATGCTGTTTCGAGAAGAAAACATCTTTGAACTAAACAAGAAAGGAGCAAGAAAACTTGCGCACAAACGCTCGACGGTGATTGTAACCTAAGCGAATAGCCGAAAGCTTCTGGAAAGCTGCTTGCTTTATTAAAGGAACGATGCGCTTGAAGGCGTAAACTTGTTGCAATTGTAATATTTGGGCGTTTGCTGTTTCATTGCGTAATTCCGTGAATAATAGAGCCGTTAACCACTACATCTGTAGCGCTAGTATAGACCCTTTTCGCGGAGCAGTGTGCTCTACAGGAACGAGATGGCGCCTTCGGCAGTGCGCCGCAAGTTGCCTCAAGCGAAAGCGCACCGATGCGAAACCACAACCTCTTCTGCCTCGCTGCTGTGCGATCGGATGTCGCAAATTTACCTGGGTGTTCGCTATCGCACTGTGCTCAATTCATGCTGCAAAACGTAGAACGGTAGAGGACGAACGTCTGCAGTAGTTGGCTGCTAAAATAGTGACTGGAATATTAGGGATGAAATGAACCTGTGTTGCCAAGTTCGCGGACCGCTGCTACACAAGGACTGGACTGCCTCAATTGTCGGCCCATCGCGATGCACGGCCTTCCTCGAAAATAAAGAAATGCACTCATACGCCAGCATTGTGTCGCTAACCTTCAATGAAAGAACCTCAGCTCCAGAACGTCGGCAAAAATGTGTACCGCTCGTTACACTGTGACAAAGGAAGTAACGCAGCTTCCAGGCATTGTACACATTTCTCGCACGTTATCTACACACATCCACCCCTACTCACTTGCCAACTTGCGCCTACTCTATCGCCAACGTATAACGAATGAGTGAATGGGCACACTCTTGAATTAATGTGCCGAAGCATGGGTGACGGCGACTACACCAAATGCGCACGAATATTCGAAGCTGAACGTTTCACGACGGTCCACAGAGTAAGCGAGCGACTAGCGATAATATGTCTTTGCAGCAAGCTATTAAAAGTGCTGAACATTACGTTCCAAGCGTTGTGCTATCACGCACACCTGCTAGCAATTAGGCAAAAAGTGAACAATACTAACGTTACTAAGTGAGAAACATGACAAGCCGTTTCTCCAAAGTGTTCGCCAAATAAAGAACCAATAGAAAAAATTCGCAGTTCCGCCCGAAAGGCGAAGCAGCGATTGCGATAGCAAATTAGTAGACAACAGTACGAAGTAAGTATAGTTGTTTTATCGGCCGTATAACCTTGTAAAAATTCGGTTACTAACTAAATTAACAATGATAGAATATCTAAGCGTGACTCAACTAGGACGTAAAAAGAAACAGACTCACAGAAGCAGCGCTGTCTTTGTGTGTCTGCTTCTTTCTACGTCCTTGTTCAGTCCCGCTTACACATTCTATAATGGATTCAAACCAACTAGCCCGTCAACGTGTTTTAACTAAATTAACCAGCTCGGTGTCACGCCCGCACAGGTAAACATGAACATACCTCACTCGATGAGCGCGGAAACTCGCTGTGAAAATTCTGGAGTGAGGAATCGCGGCAGCAGCGAGCGAATTGACCTTCATGCATGTCTCGCTTCAGCGCGAACGAAACGTCGAAAGCACAGCACATACGAAGCTACCGGCACTACGCGCAATCTGCAAACATCGCGCAGTCGCTTTGCAGACGAGGCCCGCGCGGGCGCGCACTTTAGCCACGTCGTAGATCGTTTTCAAGACACACCAGCGCCGGCAACGCGTCCCTACGGCTTCCGCAATTCGCGTGGCCAACACCGTAGTAGACGCCGCGGTTGTCCCCGCTTTGTACGGAGCGGCGGGCGAGGAGGACAACGAGGCACCGTAGCAGCCGCCGGAGAAGAACGCCCCTCCTCCATCGCTTCACCCCCCTGCCTCGCGCGCCACAGGACAGGGCACGCATCCGGGTGGCGTTCCTCGCTCATGCGCGCACGATTGAACCGCGTTCGCCGGCTCACCCTCACACGCTTTCACTCATGCGGTATCTCACGGCGACGGCGACGGCAGATATGCGCCTGGAGTGTCCATATATTGCCATCACAGTAAAACGCAGTGATGCTGTTTTAATTCATAAGCGAAACGTTTGGACAGCTTAAAATACATTTCTTACCCCGCTTCTAGTACACCACCTCAGCTCGATTATGTATACCGTATATATGCTGCTCGTGCAGTTTGGACAAGGCGTAATGAGTTCAGAAAGCGCTTACATGTCATCTGATACCGTGGCCAAAGCTTTGTGTCGTCCACCCAGTCACCGTCTACGGCATCCGCCGAAACACAGGTTTGCTGAGCCGCAACGGCGTCATGCAAACACGGAGGTAACGCAGGATGCTGAGGCAAGCAATGGACGCGTCACGTACCACCTGACAGCAAGCAGCAGTATGGAGGGACTTTAGGCATAGAGTTTCGTACAGTTGTTAGGCTGTCCTTCCCGAACGCTCCACCACAGGATCTAAACCATCAGAAGCCGCAAAGCTGGCGACGGACGCGCCGCGCAACTCGGTTGCACAAGAGAGCACGTGCCCTTTGCGTCAGCGCTAGAGTGTTCTAGACAGTGGTACAGTGCACCAAACGGCGCTTTCCCGCTGAGGCGCCGCGTGTGGAAAAACTGCGCGAGGGCGCTGCGAGCGAACTGAATTAGGGTGGAGACGCGCTTCGCGGCATATTCAACGTAATTTCGCTGCAGGTGCCGAGACCGATTGCGCGCGTACGCTCTTATAATGGTCATTTATTTCAACTGAAAATTTATATTGACACAATTTTGCTACATATACGTTTCAGGCATGGGTTATACAACTCGACGTCTTCAGTTTTGGTGTCGTTGTCAAGTGCACCGTCTCCTAGGAGCGCGCATTCGTTGCGCGGACGCTGCCAGACACCCAGTTTTTCTCGCAGAAAGTCTGTGCAGTAAAAGATTTACGGTTTTACTTGCTTTGGTACGCCCACGACTCTTGTCGGCCGGTACCAATTGTAGCTTTAGCCAGGTGAACTGCTATATTTAACATTGTTTTCTAAAAGTAACACGTAATTTTGCCACAGAAGCTGCCTATCTGCAAGATGAAGCTGCGTAAGAAACTTTTATTGATATCGTGTCATTTTACGAGCGCTTCTTGTTGGTGGAATATTGATCAGGGACAATTATCAAAGAAAACAATATCGTAGTGAAATAAACCGTGGCGCTAAGAGATGCAGATGACCAATACGCTTCTAGGTAAATCTAAGGGTACATAGACATATACATCCACGACATATATGGTATGGTAAAACTTTATTCAGTACCTTTGGAACGCGTGTCAGCACGTAGCGCGCCGCTCCCACGTCGGCACAGAAAGGCCGAGCCTCTCTGCTGCGTCGCGGGCCCGATGGACAGCCCAGTGGTACCGTGCACTAGGAGCCTTCTAGTTCACTGTACCATAGGGGTCCTTCAAGATCGGGGCTGCTTAGGGCAGCCTCCCAGTTTGACGTGACGCCGCGCGCGCGCACACGCGCGCGCACACACACACACACACACACACACACACACACACACACACACACACACGCACACGCACGCACGCACACACACACACACACACACACACACACACACACACACACACACACACACACACACACACACACACACACACACACACACACACGCATGACGCCATGTATGCAAGAGAAAAATTATAAAACTTTCTAGGTGCACTGATTGAAAATTGAAAACTGACCGGAATAAGCATGTTTCTTAGCTGCACCAGCCCCAGGTGAACCAATCGACTTTCCGAGAAAAGGAATCGAAGATATTATTGGACGTTAATATACGAACAACAGCGTTAGGGAAACGATATTGCCTATGTACTCAAAGTGAATCGGGGCGACCGGGAATCGAATGGTATTTGCTACTGGAGATCGTATTCGAATTCAGAGTTCACTATTAAAAATTATCGAATAGCCCTTTCGGTTCGAATGTAACACATAACAGCACTTTTCACGTCTCGAAGGTGAGGGGCCAATGCAATTGCGAGGACTTTTATTCCAAATCATTGCGCTGCTGGAGGGCTGTGGCTGTTGCGCAGAGGCGCACCAGTTTTCAAGAGAATTAATGCACGGGTGCTAATCGGTTCTTCTCAACAAGTTCCTAGCTGTCATTCAATATAAACGCTCCATTGTGGGGCAGCCTGTAAATCTGCTGACTCGGGCAAGGAGAACATTTCTTTGACAGTCTCACCATGTGTGCAACCCGTTGAAACTGGGAGCCTAATGCGTACCACACTAAATTATCTTCTTCAACGAACACAGCACATCTGCAAATATCTCTACGTGTGTGTTAGGCATACCGTTCCTTTATTGCTTCATTATTGTCTTTATGATAGGGCACCGGATAACTGAAAGGAACTGTTTATTATACAGGAGCTACTTAGTTGAGCGGACGTACAGTTCGGAACGGCATTAGTATGAAATATAAGATAAGCGTAACATGCTTTTCTCAGAAATCAGACCCATTAATAATTTATTTCGTTTACACACCTAGGAAAAGTCCGAAGGACGCAGCTACCTTCTTCTTTTGCTTTTTTAAATAAACAAATTCTGGCGTTTTACGTCTGGCGATATGATCATGAAGCACCCTGTTCTGTTTTCACCATCTGGGGTTCTTTAACGTGCACCTAAACAGAAGTACACAAGTGTTTTTCCATTTCGTTCCCATCGAATTCCGCGACCTGGTTTGAACAGGTGAGCTCGAGTTTAGCAGTCCAATGCCATATTCACTGTGTAGCCATTAATTAAGCGATCGCACCGTTTTCTTTTTTTTTAGCATTGACTAAAAGAAAATATTCACACTGCTTACGAGCCAATGATTAGCATATATAATGACTACGTAACAATGTTGTAGGCGCCCAAGGTCTGACCGCAATAAAAGAGCCTGTACCAGTTACTCCATATTCTCTTATGTGAAGATGACAGAAACATGATTGGAATGTTGCACTGCAGTTCTTTTTTTTTTTCTATAAGAATACTTCCCATAAATCTGAGTACAGGGCGCCAGATGGGGCAGATATGTTTTATTTGTTTGAAGCGGCAAGCAGGAAGTTGCATATGTTTTTCCATCTGCGTTTCGGAAGACATACTGATGGAAAACTATATGCACAGAAATACACGCGAGAGATATATGCTGCTTGAAGAACAAGAAAAACATTTTTTCTCCATAGGGAACCATACAGGAGCATAGTAAAATGAAAGCCGACATTGCGGCCGCAATGCACGTGCAATCGCCGAGCGGCACTTAAAAAAAGAAAGGAAGAAAAAGGGAGAAGGAAAGAAGACAAAGAAAGGCATCTATACCTATAATATATATAATATCATTTATGATGATGATGATGATGATGAGGCATAAATATATGTAATATGCAATTATAAACACTGTTTGAGCGGTATGAACGCATATACCACCACGTGAAGTAGTACGAATGGCCCTTCCGAGAAGTATCGCCAGCAGTTCCCAACGAAGCGACCTCGATGCGGGCCAATCCACTTCAAACGAAGTGCCGCCACAGCATTTTTCGTCGTCGCGTGCCTCACTGCCGAGCATGCGCCGGCCCAGCCGCTTGTCCCACCCAACCGTATTGTAGTACACCCTAGTCAGCGCCTTGGCATCGGCGGTGAACGCACGACCACTACTAAAACGGGCCAAAGAGCCAAAAAAGTTATTCACTCTAGCACACCCGGTATAAATGACCGGTTGTTGCTGATGTGAATGTAAAAAGCTTTTGGAATGTCTCCTCCTGGGAGGATTGTGCTTCCTACATACAAATTGTGCTGACCATACTTTTCGTGTTATATGTTGCATTACCGCCACAACTGCATCCAAGAGTGAGAGGAGGGTCAGTCAAAATATTCCTACATGTTTAATCTCCTGTCTTCTATAAAAGAATAACATTGTTGAAGCAAATAAAGCACTAACTCTTTTTTTCTTCCTTTTTGTCTCTCTTTTTTTTCTGCATGCTCTCAATATCGATCCTTGTCACCCACCTTTCCGGGCGTGCTTTCTTTTTGACATACCCGGTAATCTACTGTCGGGGATGCAATGCGTGTCTCGGCATCCTAATAATGAAACTAACAGAAAAGTAGTGGGCACACAGTGCCAAAGAAATTATTGCACAGGTAAAATAATGCCGATCCCATGACAAGGTTCCTTAAAGGTGTGAAGACATAGCTTTTCGTGACTCAGCCGTGACTTCCAAGAATTACACCAAGAACACTATAGCCAAGGCTTTGTACTTCTTTTGAAGAGACTATGCAGGGTGATCACATTAAAGTATTACGGAATTTTAAAAAGTCGCCTGTGGCAGATAGCATAATTCTTGTCCTTGAGTTGTATTATTTGAAGAGGTGGACGTTACTGGCGCGAAAAATCAACACATATTCAACTGATTAACAAAAATTTACTAATTAACCTAATTACCCTACAGCACATATTACAATTTATCAATTGTAGCCGGTGAGCTTGCACGACATATCCACTTGAAATGAATTTTCAGGATGACACCAGTTTCGAGATATTTCCCAAAGTGTGGGCGTTCTGGTTACTTTTGTCATTCAGTGCATAAAAGAGCGTTTTGGTAAAAAAGTAGGTGAAATAGTGCATTTTTAGTGGATTTTATTTAATTAGTTGAACATATGTGCAGGGCTGTTCCTGCAGCAGCCGCCTAGAGGCGCTCCATAGGGCCGTACCATTTTTAGCATGGGAGTACAGGCATTACCCTTCAAACGTGGAAGTTCTTTCGTGCTGTTTTGATTATCTGTGATTTACCTGCTGATAGGCAGGTGCTGCCCTTCAAGCCCTCTGTGGCTTTCACAGGCTTGTATGTTCTAACTGCCACTCATTTGATAGTAAAGTGCTTATGCTGGGGCTGCTATAGCAGCAGACATTTTGTGACAATTAAAGGAAAGTTAGGGGGCAGAGCTTCATTTCCACAGGAAATTGTCCGCTAGCATAGTAACATTTCTGTCTCTACAATCTCAGCATGGTTTGAACAGTGCTTACAAATGCTACACTTGCGCAGAGCCCAGCTGAGTCACGAGATCGCCGAGCAGGAGAAGCGGGGCAAGGCCCTGCGGGAGCGCCAGAAGGAGCTGCGCGAGAAGCAGTCCTCACTTCGCGCGCAGACCGAGCAGTGGACGCACCTGCAGGCGCTGCTCAGAGCAAAAATGGCCGCTGTCACATCTTCCACTCCGTGGCACCAGGGGGCACCACCGCTGCCCCCAGGCAGCACGGCGGCGCACACTGACACCACTTCAAGGGACTGGCTCGTCCTGTGAAAGGTGGTCAAGATGGCCCTGAAGTGTGGCGACTTGCAGTTTGCAATCAGCAGCCTTGCGTGTTTGAATATCGCGCAATGCAAGGTCTACAGACTAGGTGTGATTTCATTCATTACATTAGAGCAAAAAAGAAAACTGCAAATGTGTGTGTAGAACACTGGGTTGTGTCAATGCTGTTTGCTGTGCCACCATGTGTCACTGTTCGCAGTGTGGTTTAGAAGTGTAGAAAAGCAGGAAAGAAAAAAGCTCAGTGCTGAAAAGAAACCTTGGTTTTAGTTGAACCATCTCTGCAAATTCATGACTATTGTGTTTATTGCATTCAGGCATCCCCCCCCCCCCTTTGCCCAACTTATGTAATACCCAGCCAGAGGCCTCTAAGTGGTAATAAATGATGAAAACCTTTCTTTTTGGTTGTATTTTGCATTTGCAAGCTACACAGGTGCAGACTGCTGACCGAGATACAAAAGCTATATGCTGTATAAGATACTATGCTGTGATATAGAATAGGTGCTATATAAGATGAGCAGAGTGTTATTACAAATGGCATGTCCTCCCCTCTTGGTAGTACCCATCTGGAGAGAAAGAGAACAGGGAAAGGGAACCTAGGGCAAGTTAAAATTGCATCAACAGAGAACTCCCAGGCTCTCCAAGAGAACCCAGGATTCTTTGTTTGCTTTGAAAGGTAGACAACATCCTAACTTGCTCGCAGGGCCAACAATAAACAAGCAGAAGGCAGTTGCACATTCACTTACAAATTCGCATTCTATACAATTTCTACCGTTGAACGAATGAACCACTCACTGCAGTCATTTGGGGGCTGTGGTGTTCTGCTGCACAGCACAAAGCCACTGGTTTGATACTCAGCCAATGGCAGTTGTGTTCAAAAAGGAGCAGACTGCAAAAAAATCGTGTACTAAAACTAGTGTACTAATTCTTTGGGGGCATGTCAAAGAACTCCGCTTTGTCAACCTAATTTTGAACCTCCACCACAGCGTAAATCAGTCTCGCTGTGAATATAGGAAGTACAACTCAGTGCTGCCAACCTCCAAAGCCAGTTTCCCCTAACTCGGACAAAAATAGTTCTCTAGATTTCCCTAGATATATTGCAGAATGGAGTTGTTCAGTTTGTGAACAATTTCCATAACAATAAGTGTTATGTAAATAGACTACAAATTATATGTATAAAAATATTTCTAAGCTTGCCTTTAAAATATTTAAATAAGTTACTGCACTCAAGTTAAACTGGTGTCACAGTGCAGGTCCTTTTAACCTAAAAACAGAGCTTCGTGTGGAAGTATATTCACAGAAGATGTCAGCACGTTTATACTTTGTTCAATGTGCAAAACAAGACTTACACCAAACCTTCTTGAAATTACACGAAAGATGGGCACCGACTTCCCTTACAGATTATAACTTTCGGGACAGTGTGCCACATGCCTCATGAAGCCAATGTAAAAGATGTGCAATAAATGTTTCTTGCGTGCCGTGTACTGGCACAGCAGCATCACATTTATGCACTTGCACGTCATTTGCAGTAAAGTAAGCGAATATGCAGCCAATTTATTTGTTTTTTCTTCATGCCAATAGTCATAAAAATACTTCACCACTGCGACTCTGTCAAGGTTGCTCTGCTAATGGATGGTTTCCAGTAAATTTCAGTACATGCATCCATAGTTAGATGCGCAGCACCACGACCACCCTGCCATGCTCAGTGCTACCTTTTCGCTTACACCGAGAGTTGCCTTTCTGCATTGTTTGGCATTGCAGCATGCGTTTGTTTCACTGGTTACAGATCAATATTTTCTCCAAAGTGCACAGAAATCAACAGCACAACAGCAATAGCATAATAGCAGCGCTTTGTTAACAGTGCCAAGGGGATCCACAACCTGTCATTCGCTTGGCAAGATCACTGTGCCGCAGCACGATCATATTTCACATGGTAATGTACAGGTAACCTATGGTTACTAAAATCAAAACACACCTTCAGAGCAGCATTTCTATGTATCAGTTGTTCTACTGTCGAACGCAGCAGTGGTTTCTTCTAAGCACTAAATTTCCCTATATTGAGACAGACTTCCCCATTTTCCCTAAGCAAAGCTTGCAATCCCTAGATCCAGAGAACTTTCCTTGGAGTTGGCAGCACTGGTACAGCTCCAATAAGCATTATCATTGTTGTTAACCACTAGGCTTCTTCCTTACAAGGATGTAGCAGTATGTTTTCTAGTCTAAGAATTCATTGACGTATTGTTGAGCTGCCCAGTGAACAATACTGAACAATGCAATGTGTTTCTGTAGTACTGGAGCTGGTGTCAAGTTTCTCTATGACAAAAATGAACATGGTGAGGAAGGAGAAGAAATGGCATCAGCAGGCACAAAAGAAAGGGGGCTGTATGCAAACAGTCTCTTTAACATTTTACTTCCAATTCCAATGCATCTGACAGCTTCATCACTTTTCACAATATGAATGAAGAACGAAGAAAGAGGCTAATTATTAGTGCAAAAGGCTTCATTTAAAAACTTGTTACTATAACAGCATGTAACGAAAAAAGATATACCTGCAGGTCACTGAGAACTTCACAATTGCATACAATGTTACACAAGTACACCCGCGAGCAAAAGTATACGGACCACAGGGTCGCTGAAAAAACTGGATTTCTTTTTAATTAACCCACATAAACGGAAACTGACGATTGCACTTGAAAATTTGCAATGCCAAGTTTGGATTGCAGTCTGTCATTTCAAGTTGCATTTACAGACAGAGGAGAAAATTAGTTTTATTGCGAAATCCCTGGTCCGTATACTTTTGGTCACGGGTTTACATCATTGAACAAAAGTACTAAGTCAGAGATCATACATATGCAAATGTTATTTGGAAACAAACATGGCAGGTTCTTTAGTGTAGTACTTTGTTCACTTCTTATGGTGGCCTTTATTTCTTTGGATATGTATGTGGACAACATGCCACACAGCACTTTTCACACTGTGTGATATCAATGTTGAAATGGGTCCTGAGATATTGAAGGTTGCACTCTCTCTAGCAACACCAAAAACATATATGTCCTGTCAGGGCCATCTTTCACATTGTTGGTAATGAATAGCATACACAGCATCAACAAATAAAGTTTTAACACTGATTGATGGCTAATGATTATAATGAGATTCAAGAGAGTGCTTCTTTTACATGAATTGTAAATCACCTGCTGAATCCTGTAATCTTCAGTATATCATAAAATGTGCCATGGCCTTCAGACTATTCTTTCTTTATTATTTCTTAGCAGAATCACTTTGAACTGTCGATCTAGATAGATTTTAAGTACAGAATATGGTGTGTCACGTATAATATACGAGGCATTACACCATTAATGCAAATAATGGCTTGTGCAGAAGTGAAATCGGTGCAATCACAGAAAATTTGGGAGTGCATACTAGCTGCCTAAATTCTGAAAGGACCACTTGTTCACGAAAAACTTGAACTCGGTATAAACATTCAGCTTGCCACATGGCAAGCTCATTCTCCCTTCTTACCCAAAACAATTCACTGAGCTTATGTCAGTAAGCTCTGCAAAAGAGTATGTGCTTTCAATACCCTAAGAAAAGCTAAAACAAATTCATCAAGCACGCAGCCAAAAGAAAAAGTACCATATTTTAGTGTTTAACACCTCAACCAAATACTTACATACATTAAGAACACTGTGATGGACAAGTTATTCTCAAATTTTGCCTTTAGGCCCAGCTTCACTGTATTAAAGAAGGCATCACTGCATAGCCATACTGCTCTTCAACACAAAGCAGCAGCAATGACAAAACATTCAAAATCATATCTGGAGCTTTGGCTTGAGTGAACAATTGCACCAGACTGCTCTGACAAAATTTTGCATCTCCTGGGGGTTGCGATTTGAATGCAGGTTACATGCAGAGATAGGTTGCATGCAACAAGGTGTAGAACAATCAGTGAGGCACCATATACAGTGAGGACCATATACAGTGAGGCACCACATTATTTAAGCCAGTGCTTTACCACAGCACAGGTATTCTTATCACAACCTTGCATTTTAAAGCTTTGCCCTAACAGCCTACTGACACTCTTCTTGCCTACATGATCATGTGATAAACACATTGCTAATGCACTGCACCTCACAGTCAATCAGTTAATTTCTGCAAACAAAACACACTACACCCTTAATTCAGTCATTAGTGCAAAAGATGTCATTTGAATATTTGTTACTAAAGCAGTGTGTGGTAATATCAAAGTAACGCCAGTCGGACACAAAGAACTTCACGTTTACACACAAGTAACATGGCTAATGTCATTCGTAGGCTACAGGTCACTGGCTGCATATGATTAACACTAGCATTTGGGACATACAGCCATAAATGCTGCACTGGATTGTACGTACAAAGGACAAAGCACTTTCACAACACAAATGGTCAGCAACCACTCAACCACGATATTAATATTTTATAACACATAAAATGTTGGAGGATGTGCTGTGCAAACACTTGAATGCACCTCACAAGAAGCTAAAGTGATCAGGATTCCCAAAGCCCAACAGCATCGCACAAAAAAGTTGGGGGAAGGGAGGAGTCAGAGGATCGTAGGGATTTAACTGTGCTACTGCATTTGAACAATGCAAAACAAACTTTCCTAAGAACTACCAGCCTGGGAAGGGACACTGCTTAACATTGGAGCAATTAGCCAAATATTGCACGAACTATTTTTTTTAATCTGCAATTTCGTACAAAAAGTGCGATGGCAGGGTGCATAGGTAGCGAAAGTAAATTGGGGGATCTGGCATTTGCCAACTAGGGAGGCACAGGGGTGTGTCAGAGCACAAAACCAGTTGGAACAGTGGGATGTCTGGTCACGTTAGCTAGTATATATAACTTGGAAAACAGCCACGAGAAAGGATAGAAGTCAGAGTTGCATATATATATTTTTTTCAAGAAACACAAAGACCAAAGCATACAAACTAAGAAGGCACAGTAGCAGTATAGTGTTTTGGTATATTAGCTTTTCTCTTGCTGTTTTTCATCATAAGGATAAAAGTGAGAAAAATTTTAAGGTGACAGTATGTAAAAAAAAGCTAGGTGCATCTGAAAAGTCAGTGCAACCACCAGTCCTAATTCTAACCCATAATCCCCACATGTTGCACGTGGCACACTCACTACCACATATTTTACGAGCTCATGCTGTATGCATGAAAAACTAACAGATTACATAGCCTGAAACAGTAAACATTCGTGTGTGAAGATAATGTAAGCAGGTGCTATCATTGACTACTCTTCCCTTGACACATTGTGGCATCAATACATTGTCAAAAGATTGCGGTAGCTCAATATATGTTAACTAAATTACGGCAAGGCTTCGCACATTATTTTCCAATTTCTCTCCCATTAGTCATGACCGACAGCTTCGCCGAAAGTCATTGACTTTTCTGTCACTTCTGCTTAACGCGTTAATGCAGCCATTTTCAGAAACCGTATGAAAACCAACGTTACCTATATGTATCAGCAATAAATGAGTAAAATATTACGCCTTACAAATCACAACTCACTATCATGAAGAAGCATGTACAAATTAGTGGCTCACTTCTTTTAGCTGACTGTGCCATGAATAGGCATGTAGTACTACCTTACAGAATTGTCATAAAGTGCACATTTTTACTGCTGTAAAAGTTGCAACCATACCATACATGTTACTTGTCTATGGCACTAGTGATTACAAACTCTTCACAGTTTGTGAAAAATCTTTTTCACAAGGCACTTTTATTTCTACAAAACTTACAAAGCTCTTGTCGCTTTGCCAATAAACCCAATGTCGGGCTTTATCAGCAGAACAATGCATTTTTAGCAACTTCCTACATTGTACTCCTCAACTTTTGCCACATTTTGGGCTTTCCTTGCACAGAGCAGCATATGCCAGCTCAGTTAAGTAGATCACATCAGTGAGTACGTGGTACAAAAAGTTGTATGGATGTACAGGACGTGGGCTCTGCGAAAAACCTGAATTAGCAGACAACATGCATTTGCAGCCTGTAAAACAATAGAATGCCATGTTGTTCACACATACTACTAATGCAAGCAGAAAATCTAATTCCAAGCAGAAATCGCAAGCTGCAGAGACATTCAGCCGTATTGCAGATACCACACCCTGTAAGCTTTTGGTAGCAATACTACAGATCAAAGAAAAATATTGCAGGCGTACTTAAGCAATTTCTTTAAAGGTAGAAAGTCTGCAAGTGTTCCTATATATTAAAAACTCGTGAGACATTTTTACTACTGCCTCGTAATTTCATCATGAATACAGCGAACATTACAAAACATCTGTGAATGTGTCCCTCACAACGACATAGAAGCTGCAAATGACCTAACTCAATGCTGATTGTGCCAAGCACTCGTAGATGAAGACTGCAGATGCTTAGCAGCTCACTGCAGCAGAAACACTGGGTGGATCACAGTTTGTTGGCTCGCTGAAAAGAAAGGAAAAAAAAGAAAAAAAGAAAGGGCATGAGGACTCAGTGCAGCCTTCTAACCCACAAGCGTGTTAGACTGAGTCTGGATACATCGTGGAAGCACGTCTTCATTTTTCTGGCACAAGCTGCTAAGGCTGTCCAGTATTGGCAACCAGCAAATTCTTCTTGCATAATCTCTCTTCTCAAACCCACTGGTATATGCCTATCACAGCCTGTGTCTCTTAAATAGAACCACTAGAAGCACATCCTGCATGTCCAGGTTGAGTCCAACAGCAGAATAAATTGGAACATGAACAAAAACAAAGAAAACTTAAACAACACATGAATATGTGAATGCATGGCATTGCATTGCTGCATATCCTGGCCACACACATCAACTTTAATCCCGAAAGTTCACATGAGAGGCTACATGACACCAGTGTGTATTACGACAGATTTGCAAACATGGAAATTGAAATGTGCATTACAAGTCCACATAAACTTGCTCACATTTTAATTCACGCTGACAGTATATCACTTAAGCTTAAAGCCTGGCAAACACACCCTTAAAAAAAATCACATTCTGCGGTTTTACATGCCAATACTACGATCTGATTATGAGGCATACAGCAGCAGGGGACTTCGAATTAATTTTGACCACCTAAGACCCAGTGCACAGTACACAGGCAATTCTGCATTTCGCCCTCATCGCAATGTGGCTGCCATGGTCGGGATTTGATCCCACGACCTCATATTCAGAAGCACAACACAATAGCTGCTAAGCTGCAATGGTAAGTTCGCACCCCCCCCTGCCCCCCCCCCCCCCCTTGAACCCTTAAATATCTCTCCTGCAATTCTTGCAATGGTGCATCAGGCTATGACAATCTTGGCACATTTTCTTTCTTTTTCCCCTGAAGAGACAATCTGTGGGCTTTCTTGACTAATATTTTGACAACTTAATATTATTTAAATCTTACTCTCTTCTTTTCATGTGGCTATCTGCATGAAGGCTTAACAGTATTTCCAGTTGCATTTCTATGATACCTTGTGGCAGCACAAGATGTTATAGCCTTCAGGTAGCCACAATTTCGTTCTGCCAAGAATAAGATGCAGCATTTGCAATCATTCTAAAGACAAACATTGGCATGGTTTGGTCATGTGCCAAAGTTGGTGCACCAAAAACATGGCAGCAAGTACTACAGTACTAATACTCACTACTAGTTCATTACCATAACAAATGACCATGTTTAATTGTGGCAGTAAAGTATCTGAAAAGTGAAAAAAGAAAATTGATATTGCTAATGAGGCTTTATTATCTAAAAGCTGTGCTGTATGCTAGGAAGACTTCAGATTAATTCTGACCACCTACAGCTCTTTAACATGCACCAATACTGTATTTGCATGATTCTACCCCGTCACAGATTATAACGCACAGTTATATTACTGCCGAAATATTAAAAAATATAACTTGGTGTTGACTATAACTAAGCCTTAGTTAACGCCTACAGTGTTGACAATATTGTGGAACATACAAACGCACACAGACATGCACACACTTGAATCTTAGCGGCCAGTCACTATCAGAGTCTGATGACACCTCCTTTTCGCTGTCTACCGACCACAGAAGGTCATCTTCAGCACCACTTAATGCATTAGGAACACCACACTTCTGGATGCTGATGCAACCATCGCCCGCGGAAGGGCATTCTGCGCACCATGGACCCAGCTTGTGATGTCTCCGAGCGTCGCTTTCTCCAGACGACCCAATCAATGGCAGTATGGCTAGCTACCTTGCATCTGGCTTTTTTTTTTTTTTTTAAGTAGGAATCAGTTTCCTTTTTGATTTTGAGAAGAATTATTTACGATTGTAATGCGCATGCAAATTTGGATGCACATTTTATTGAAAAAGAGGTGTGCATTAGAATCGTGTAAATATGGTATGTGAACTAGAGTGGTTGCTTGAGCTAGTTGGTAATTCATGATCAAAAATAACGTACAGCGCGAAGGACAAGGACTGCGAAGACGACATACACAGTGCTGACTTCCAACAACATTTAATTGCGTTGCCACATCGTGTGAATATATACAAGAAAGGGCATGCGCATAAATGGCACCCCATGTGACTGCCTCTCATTTTCTGCGCATGCCCTTTCTTGTATATATTCACACGATGTGGCAACGCAAATAAATGTTGTTGGAAGTCAGCGCTGTGTATGTCGTCTTCGCAGTCCTTGTCCTTCGCGCTGTACGTTATTTTTGATCATGGTATGTGAGCATGGAAGTGCTCTCGAATTCTGATTTTTGTAAGACTAAAACTGCCACGACCAAGAATTTGGCTTGAAACCTTATGCTCAGCTGTAGGAAACATATACACTGAGGCACTAATAATATTGGGTCGGCCTATATTTACACTGATTGAAAAGCATTTAACATCCTGCTAAGATTCATACTTTGTGGGCTTGACACAAAGCAACACCTTTATGTTCTCAACTTATACAGTAGAACTTCAATGGTACAATCCTATTTCGTACGATTTTCCAGCACTGATGTTCATCATCAAAAACACAAAAAATGACCCAACGCAGTTAGGCTTCTTTTTTTACTGGTTAATACATCCCCAGAAAACATGATCTTTCAGCACCAACATTCAGTACATCATCAAACTGTGATTGTGATAGTTTTCCGGCCACTAAATTCCATAAGAACAAGAAAAGGCATGTGCCATGAACGATAGAGAGCAGTAGGCACCCATCAGGGCAGCTTCCCAGCATTAATTGCATGCCCATTTCATGTGAAAATGTCGGCATACATTGTTCCCTCTCCCAGTGACAGCAAATCTACTCACAGGTCACCACACATCACATTCACAGCTATCGCCGCCAACCCTATCGCTATAAGCATTTCCACCTATCTACCTGTTTCACAGCGTGTGTGGCGTATTGCTGTTCGAGGCGTACTGCACACTTTTAATAATCTATAACTCAAATGCACCACGATTCGATGCTGTAGGTGGTGCGAAGTGAGCATTATATTTAATGCTGGCAGCATCACATTCTACACAATATAAAAACGACGTGGTCTGGGACCGCTTGGGCCCTACTAGCTTGGCAACAATCTTTATAAGGAGTTAAAGCTTGCACCCAAGTCCTTCAATGAATTTTTTTCTGGTCATGACATTTATGTTGGACAGCTTACTATGCCACCCAAAGATGCCATGACATGTTTCAATTTTTTGTTTAATGGACACCGGCTATAAGCCTGCTCAGGCTAACCTGTGCACGTCTTCACACCAAACTGTGGAACGAACGTTCCCCATTGTGGCACTATAGTGGACAGCACAAGGAGCAGTGCATGCAAATGACAACCTAAAACACATTTCTTGAAAACCAAAACCCTTTTCATGGTGACTAGTAGTATTGCATCTATGTTTCATCATGAGAATATTTCACTGCCTTGGTAAAATGGCGTGTTAAGGATGAACCACATAGTGCATATGCTTACTATTAACGGTAATTGGATAGAAATCACTGCACTTAATGTGCATTTAGAGATGTTTTGGATAAATAGAATTGTGCCATTTGTGGTTGTCCATTGAATGCATCGGCTTCTTGTGCCTGCTTCCATAACGCTGTATTAGAAAACCCAACACAGCTTCCATTAAATGCACCCGAATTTTCCATTTTCCTTCTCTGGCCAACAGACGGCACCATCTTAATGACCCAGTGCTACATTACTGTTATTTTGTGTGGCATATTAAGCCATCCCAATGTTTCATCAACAGAAAAAAAAGTTGCAGTTTTACCCGAAGTATGCTCAGTGATAGAAGTATTAGGCTATTACACAATGTAAGGTACAGTTTTATGGGTTCAGTATAAATTGCAGTAAATGTTTGCTTACTAACTAAACACACATGGGGTCATGAGCACAATTACACTAATGAACAAATTTCACTTGATGACTCTGAGCATTTGCAGTCACAATGCTTGTGTGATGAGGAGCACTGGTAGCAGGGAGTGCACAAAGCGAATGTTCTGTACTGCCACTCGCTTTACCATTTAAACTGTGCAGTGCCTCCAACACTCAGCAGATCAAGTAAACTCCAAAACTCACGGGCAGTACATACACCATCACAGCCGCGACAGCACAGTACCGGTGATGGCAGAAACATGCTTCACATCTAATTTCTATCGAAACAAAATGTTACTAAATAAAACATTACCAAATGACCCTTCCTGTACTTTCTGTGCTTGAATGTGTAGTGTTGGGGGAGTAATCAACTTCACAGGAAACTTCATGCGTGTAGCTCAGTTTCTCAAATGAGAGAGGGTAGTGTGCGCATAAGTTGTTCCCAGACATCTATACATGAAATAAAGAATCTAGCTTTCTCTTCTTGAAAAGTCGCATTCTGAACCAGGAAAATCAGATCAGTATGTCTAGAGATCTCAACAGCTGGCTAGAAATTATTAACCATTCAGAATGACAAAGCCAATAAAGACTGACCCTTTGTCCCCAAGGCAAGGAAAATTCAAGATGCGCTGGTCTGCTCCAAAGAGTTCCCCATCTTGCAAGGTTTGTGGCATGTGCTTGCCTTTGGTTTCAGGCAGGAACAGGGACAGGATACTCAAGACCAGCGACATGACACCAGTGATGAGCATTGGGTATGTGGGGTCCAGGCGAGACTGCAGAACACACAAGGACAAATCGTTGGTAGAAATTTATGAAGATTTCGCGATTCAAGGCCACTGCGAATGGCTAAAGATCAATATTATTGCTCAAAGGATAGCAAACCAGCCACGGGGGACTGTAATTGCTTTTTAAGACACTGAAATCCTCCAACAGCCTGTAAAGGAATTATCTTGCTAGCCTGAATTCTAAATAGGGAGTTGCAGGAAGAAATCATGTTTTGATTTGTCACATACTGAATGCTGTATCAATAGAGGAGTGCTAGATGTACAAAATTCTTTCTGCTAAACTGCTGGTCGATTTCCCCTTAAATTTCACATTACTTACCCCCCTCTCCCTTCTCCCAGTTTTGTCCACAATAAATTCGAAGTGGATGTTGTCTGCCACAACGCCACTCAAAACATGTTGATTCCAATGCAACACAATGGTGTTTCCATCTGTCACAAGCTTTTATGAACACCATGTAGTTGCTGCAGGCATGACAGATGGCACCACTATTCCGTTGACAAGTAGACATCTCTTAGTGGTAACACCACAGACAACGCCCACTTTGGGCTTATCATGGATGAAACTGCTAAATAAAGACCGCAAATGTGGTATTAAACTAAGCTTCGTGTAAAATGGTACCTTTGTGCAAAATTTGAACAGTGATCAGCCAGCACTTTAGCAGAAAGTCGTGTATGCCGGTGCTCCTATTTACACAACACTTGGGATGTGAACAAGCAAGCATAAATTCAATTAAATTTCAAACATACTGATGCCAAACAATTATACATCCCAATATGAATGAACTTTTAACACTAAATTTCTTGCACAGGTGAAAGGACACTGCTAATGGCTTCTTCACTCTACAAAACCAACATAAAAGTAACAAACTCAGTACAAAGTCTAGCACTTTTCCTTCACTATGATGTAGCACCCAATGTTTTTGTGCTGATCTCATGTACAGTAATTTAATACTATATGCCATGGTCTCAGATCGACTATTATAAATCTTCCAATGCCACAAACCAGCCACAACACTACATTTTGCAGCCCAAATGGAACCTGAATGAACTGCCAGAACAACAGGAATTGTATATGCCAATAATATCTGGTGTCCTTGAAGATAATGTCCTTAATCATACAGAAAAGCCATTCTGTTGGTATTGAAAATGGCATCAAGAAAAGAAAAAAAGGGCTCTTTATAAAAATGCAGAAAATCTGCCTGAAACTGTAACTATGAAAGATCAGCTTACAATGGCCACACACGGGCCATAATCAGCCCTAATTTAGGGCTAAAATCGGCCCAAAAGCAGATAAAGTAAAAGCTTATTCTACCTATCACTTACCAAATAGACAATAGATGGGCTAACATAGAGGCTGAGGGTGCCGGCAAAGCGTAGAAACGCCAGGCCACGACCCCTGAGAACGGTTGGGTACACCTCAGCAGAATACTGCATGATGGTGTCATACTCGGCCGTCAGGCACACCCTCATTAGAAGGCTCAGCACCAGCACGGTGACTTGGGAACCTGAACAGAAGGTAAGTTCACAATGTGCTATCAACGCAACAGAATGAACACAAGCACTGGAATACTTATGTATGAGACGTGGATTAAAAAGATATATATGGGACTACAAAATGAATCTTTGGAGTACCATTTGTGTAACTGTAAGCTTTTTCATTTCCTGAAGGCAAAAGCACCTTTCTCATAAAGCGCAAAGCGTTAGTGATATGTAACAAAAATACTAAGTAGCTTTAACAGCTTGAAACATAAAATCATTTTAGTTATGGCACCAGCTAATTGTGTGCCTTTCCACCTGCACATCTTCAGAAAATGTACTTCAGGTGCGAGTGAATGACTGGGTTGTTAAGAATGGCGAGCTGCAATGCAGGATTGCCACCCAATTACGACTGGGGAACAAGACGCACATCCCCCACTCTCCGCCGCTTCAGCTAGGATGCGTTCGATGAAGCGGGCTTTGTGCTGAAAACCGCCGCCATCCCCTAGCCCTATCACCATTGTGCGTTGTGATGGAATGAGTTCGGCGAACGAACTGTGTATTGTGTCCAAACTCCCCAGCGCGGACCTGATCTGCTACGCGTGAGCGAGCTGCCGCGGGAAAGCCGTTTTTTGGTGCTTCTCACGCGCCGAAGAGGACGCAGGACAACGAGCTACCCAGAATGACTCCGAGGTATCCGGAACGGCTCCCCTCTGACGTCGGCTCCGGACATCGGAATGTGTGTGGCTTTGTGTGCGTAAACTGTTCTGCGGGGCGGCGGCGAATTTACAATGAGTAAACGAACGTTCGCGTCACCTTGTATCGCCGGCGGACCGAGTGTTTAAAAACGGCTGTTGTGCGGATGCTCGACACACTTTCTCTTGAGCAGTCATGTTGGACTGACACTCTTTTTCTTAAGCAGTCATGTTAGACTGATGCACTTTTCTCAAGCAGTCATGTTAGACTGATTTAAATACTGTAAATAAACCCATTTTCCTCGTTCTCGATGAGAAGCAGTTCTTCCCTTCATCAACGTCCTCAGCGTGGGTAAGTTGGACGACGGCATTGAGCCCCCAATCCTGACAGGGTCTATGATGGCCATAACTTTGAGAGCCACTGCCCTAATGGACTGTCATTTACAATACAAAGTAGCAACAGGTTCTTCGGACTTCTACCACCTTTTTCCGAAAAAAATTTGTTCCATAAACTTTGCAAGAGTTGAGTTTCGTCCTTGTTGGTACGACATCTTTTCTAGTGCTTAGCACAGAAACTTGAGACACAACTGGCAGAAGTCAAGGCACTCAAGTAATACCTTCAACAGTTGAAAATAGTGCTTATGTGTGTCTCGACTCCTGTCCGTCTTGTCTCAGGTTTCTGCTCTAAGCACTAGAAAGCTTGTTCCATTTCTGTAACAATCTCACATAAGGAAATCCCTAACAAAATTCTGATAATGTAAACAAGGGACTAAGAATCCGCAACTGCTTTGACCATTTAGAGTGACACCATGGACTGATTAAGTCCAGCATGATATGAGGTTTCCACGCATGAAAATGTGTATACATGATGGCACCATGTCATCAGACACAAGCACTCTTCAGACCTAGCATAAAAAAAAAAAAAGACAGTGATGCATGCTGCATTGCTTGCCCGAGGCAATTGTTGGCAGGAAGCACTCCATGCAATCAGTCCATAATATAAAAAGTTAATGCAGTTGCAGGCATCGAGTGCTCCACAAAAGAAGTTTTAACATCAACAGGCATCAGCCAGCAGAGCAATTACAAATCACAAACAGTACATTAGCTGCAGCATTAGTGGAGCGTGTTCTATCTTGGTAAAAGAGTTTGCAGCAACATTTCTGTGGGAACAAAATGCTTCAAGATGAAACCCCACGTAAGCAAGCCGAAAGAGTGACCATGCAAAAGAAAAAAAACACTGTCTAGACAATGGCATAGCAGATAGCTCAGGCCAGGGGTAATACTAAAACCACATGGTTTAATGAGTTCTGCCACATGCAGACAAACTCAACAAGGCAAGACCTAAGGTTGCTCACGCATTGTAACAAATTCCTGTGCTGAACCAGGACCAGGTGCACTTTCCAAAATAGCCCACAAACTTCTTTAGCCAGGGCACACCTCTTGCCGAAACCCCAGTCCACCATTTACTTTCAATTCCAAAGCAAATCCCTTTCAAGCAATAAGAACATCTTTCCACTCATCACTGGTTAAGGCACAGCCTGTTAAAACAACACACGAAATGATTACCATTGCTTTCACGATATGGAGGGCAAGAACCTCTTTAAATATCAAGTCCTAGTACGTGTGAATATTGCTCAACCTGAGGCACCTTCCACAGAGAAGCTAACACTGCAAATTAGATAGAAGGACTCCTAATACACTGGGACAATAAGCTTTCGGGGCTGCCTTACGGCATAGAAAAACAAACTATATCAAAAAACTGTAAATACGAATTGGGTTGTTGGCGTTTCAATTCAGTTATTAACACCAGCAGTTTCCAGTAAGATTTGCAGATTTTTCTGTACCTAGCCATCTACCATATTTGCCACCACATTCCTGATACAAAGGAAATAACATTCTTCTGTAGGATTTTGCAACTGCAGTGGTGCCGCTGATTGTACGATCGATTTTTGGGGGATTTGAATTTAGTTGCTTTTCATAAGAGTTCAGCCATGGAAACAACATGGAGGAAAGTGTGCAAACACTGTCGAGAGCTGTGTTG
Source organism: Dermacentor andersoni (assembly GCF_023375885.2). NCBI lineage: Eukaryota > Metazoa > Arthropoda > Arachnida > Ixodida > Ixodidae > Dermacentor > Dermacentor andersoni. The sequence goes on from NC_092815.1 coordinate 136,185,571, forward strand.
AAACTAAATATGTTCATTTATACTTGCCCTTTTGAGTCAAGCCAAATACTTATGAAACATCCTACGTACAACATACCAGACAATAATAAATGCGATAATATATTACCATCCTTACTTTCATTTAGTTTCTGTTAAGCTTCTCGCTGTTCAAGTACCTATCCTCTCCTGGAGAATATAATCATACACGAGCCTGAACAACAAATAAAAGCTTTAAGCCATGGTAATGATCTCGGATGTTTCCCTCTGAGAACATTCCAGTTTTGCTTTTGCAATATTCACCATTGCGGAAGAAAATGGACAGGATGCCAACAATGCCAGCAACACCCGTCACAATAATCATGGGCCAGCGACGACCAAGCGTGTCCAAGCCAAACAGCACAAGCAGCATTCCAGGCAGCTCCACTAGGGAGCCCAACGTGTACGAGAGGTATACATCTGTGCCAAGGAACGACGTGTTGTAGACGTTGGTGTGGTAGCAGCAGTATGTGAAAAACCTGAAAAGTGGGAGAAAAAAACTACATTGAGCACAGAATCGCTCCTAAAAGAAATCACTCATGATTTAAGCGGCTCGAAGAAGTTAGTCAAAAGTTTTGCTCCTCAATGGTGTCCCTATTGCGGAAGGAAATTTGGCCTCTCCCATGCACAGAACATTGCGGCACCACTCATGACGTTCCTCTACCTCATTGTGGATCATGTCAACTATAACTGCTAAGGGGGGATAAGTGCTAAAAATTCCATACACCGATAAAAAATTTGGAGGACGCTTAAGCTTCGTCTTTAAGAGTGGAACGCAATAGCATTCAAAGATCCCTGACTGCTTCTCACGCTTCCCGGCAACTGGAGCGAATGTAACAGTAATGTTTACCGGAAAACGCTGGCCACAAACGCTATGCACGAATGTGGGCTTTGTGGCAGAAGTTCTGGTGCAAAGCTTCATTCCTGTATCTTTAAAACTAGAATAATATAGCATGCCCACAATGCCGAAAGTGCGATTGAATGATAGGCGACTTGCAAAATAGTGCCGGCCCCCTTCCATACGTAACCGTGGCTGTACGACTCACTAGAAGACCTGGCTGGAGAATAACGGTTATCTCCACTGTTACCTGGGATGCAACAAGTCTGGCCTGTGAACATGACGACACATGATAGTGCACAGTCTTGTTTTTGTTTGGCCTCATTTTTAGTGCTGTTCATTTTTCCAAGTGATGTGCCAGCTAGGTCATCAACATACATTGTATGACTGCATCAATTCGTAAACGAAATTTTAGTTTTCTTTAATATCATTTTTAAAATAGCTTAAGTATGATAGCATAATGTGATGTGAAGTGGTTGCACGCCCTAGCAATGAAAAACTCTTGTCAGAAATTAAACAAAGTGTTGTTTCAGCAACAAAAAAAATGTGCATCCTTGTTAAATCATTCTTGTCTAGGGAGCGCTGGAAGTTTGCCTTTGCGTGGTGTACAACTTCCACACACACACACACACACACACACACACACACACACACACACACACACACACACACACACACACACACACACACACACACACACACACACACACACACACACACACACACACACACACACACACACACACACACACACGCACACACGCACACACACACGCACGCACAGAGAGAGAGAGAGAGAGAGAGAGACAGAGATGAAGGGGGAGGAGTGGTAGTTGTCAGTGGAGAAATTCCCCCAAAATAAACTTCTGGCTACGCTACTGTGCCAGCACCTATACAGCCCAGACCGACCGCTTCGATCTGGTTATTACTGGCTTTCCACCCTGACAGCAAAAAATAAGGGTAAACTTCATCATACCTTGGTCTCATCTCACCGAGGGCAAATCATTAGGTATGTTCTGCCATTATTATGGAGGTCAGTTATTTTTATTCTGCTAGGACTACAAGGCTTTGCCGAGCTGTAAAAATGGTTTGATTTCTAGTTAAGAGATGGTGCCACAGCATTGGCACTGGTGATGCATTGACTATGTGGAATGCTATAAAGGCCGAATTGTTCAGTGCATCATAAATTTACTACTCCGCTCTAGTAAGGTGCGTGATGACGGCGGCGAGAAAACACCAAATAGACACCAAGTAGACAATAAGATGTGGGAGAACATTTATAAAGACTTTCGCTCTTTCTAACATTTAAAGAGGCTGCAAGGAACGGCTGAGAAAGTGTACAGTTGAACTGAAGCCCTGCTGTCGTGTTCACATAAACGGAGCTCACGGTTACAATGTCAAAACATTTATTGCGTCAATTAACTAACTGTGGAACATGCATCAACAGGATGGCAAGCAGACAGTTAGTAGTTGACACAGCACGGATGAACATATCTTGGTGGGTATTCGGCCTATCCATTGGTTAAGGAGTGCTGCAAGAAACTACTAAAATAAAGTATATGTCATACGCTGTATTTGTCTACGAAAAATGTTGAGTGTGAACTGGGGCTCTATAACAGCGACAGCTCAAAACATATACAGTTGATCCCCGATATATCATACTCAAACAGTATATGGAATTATTGTGAATATTGAACAGTTGTGAAATCTTTACAACCCCATTCAAAGGTCTAGTGATGCACTAAGCATACATCGAGCTCCCTTTCATTGCCACAGCCGATAAAATGGCACTGTTCTGGCATGTGCTGTCAAACAAGAGAATGAATCTGAAGGGCAGTACATGTCATGGAGGAAAAATTAGCAAGGTGAGTGTTTTAGTTTTGCTCACTGTACATATGGATGACTCATGCAAACTATGTCGTAAGAAGCGAACAAACATTGACATCAATATATTGACCAGTTGCCTTCACCCAAAAAGATCACGTACTCATGACGCCTGCGGCAGAAAGGATGTTCCACATTTGCCGCCAAGGTTTGTGAGTGGTAGCACTGCCTAGCACTTCCAGGGTTCTAGCAGGAAACATAAAGATCCAAGAAAGTGGATAGGGAAACGGCACCATGGTAGCTCAATTGGTAGAGCATCACACACATAATATGAAGACGTGGGATCGTTCACCTGCGGCAAGTTGTTTCTTCATCTACTTTCATTTCCATTTATTTATAATTTCTTTAATTCATTTAGTAAGTACAAGTAGTTTCCCCTATGTTGCCCTTGGTGCCAATGTTTGTTGGCTTCTTATGATATGAATAATAAAAATCGGGGCCCTCGGTTAACCCCTTTCATCTCGTTCATGCAAACTTTGGCCGTTTGTTACTGGTAAGAGCAGATCACTACTCCGTTTCAAGAACACAAAAGGTCTCATGGTTCAATATGCATTCCACAAGAAAGCATGGATGACACTCAACTTTTTCACTAAGTGGTGCCGTGCATGGGATGCCAAAGCGGAGATGCTGCGCGCCGCCGGGTTAGTCTTGTACACAAGGGCTTACCGCCAACAGCATTTCAGAATTCTGTGAGCGGCCAAAATGAATCCAACCCCAACCTTCACTTGGACAAGTTTTTACATAACAGTTTGAATTTAACAAAACCACAGCATGGCACATACGCACTTTGTGGAAATACCATTGTGACAGTGGTGTGAAATACTCATTGCTGTGCAATCTGCGGGTCTGCACTGAACGCGTCTTATTCATACTCACACGGTTACACGAGTGGGAATGGACTCGAACGTTCTGCAAGCTGAATAGCACTTTCGAAACTAACAGCATGTGTGTAGTGTTGGCAGTCACTGACGCAGGTGCCGGAGGGGAATGGCTGAGAACGGAGGGACGTATCAGCCGCGAGGCGTAAGGGTACTGAGTGGCAAGCAAGAAGAGACACATGGAATTTTCGGGATGGTCGAAAAGCAACAATGGATTCCAATCAGTTCTGAAACTCACCATAACAATCCACCTGGCTCATCGCCCGCTTACTAAGATCGGCCATTAAAATGCTGTATTGTCATATTGTAATGTACACACAGCGAGGCACGTTCAAGCGCAATTTGCAGTACAAGTACACTGATGGGGGCATGGTACTTATTCATACAGGCTAGTTTGCTTCCACAGTGCATCCATTTCTACCTTATCTTGAATAAAAACGCACAACAAGCATTCTGATGTGCAGAAGGCACACTACAGTCTCACGTCTGGGCAATGCAGGCATTTATGGTTATGACGTAATAGTTCTACGGAAGCCCACAAGGTGGAGAGAAGTAAATTATAAAGAGAAAATGAGACATCCACCCTAACGTAGCTAAGTGCTACAAAGAAAACCCATACAAGTTCCTCGAAAGAACAGCTTCACAGCTGAAGAAAAATTCGTCCTGGTTCTGGACCAGGAGGAATTTTTCTTCAACTGCAATGCTTTTCCTTCGAGGAACCTGTATGGGTTTCCTTTATAGCACTTAGCTACATTTCGGTGGATGTCTCATTTTCTCTTTATAGCATTTAGGGTTATCATTATGATCAGTATACCAAAGACTATTCCCCAGTGCGAGCGACTTGCAACTTTCATGAGGGAAAAATAAGTCAACTTTCGTGCGTTCAACACAGCCTTAGCGTCTGACACAGCCAGTAAGTTCCCAATTTTCATGATCTGTGGAAACTGTCCAAGCTATGCGGAGATCTCAGATAAGCTTCAGATAGGGATACATTATATTTCAAATTATCAATATATCAGACTATCTTGCGCTCCCCTTTGAGTTAGATGTATCTGGGACTGACTGTAGTACGTCCCAAAAGTAACATGCCCTGTAAAGAAAAGTAATAAAGAAACAGAAAATTGGTAAAGGAACAGTGTTAAGAAATAACTGAACTACCAATGCATGTTAACTGAAGCCTGTTAACGTAACCAAACTGCAAAAAACTTTCCAGTGCGATTTCCAACAGCCAAAGACCGCAGCACATCTTTTCGAGCATTCTGAATGTCATAGTGCAATACATAGTCAACTCGGAAAATTACCATGCACACAGCATCAGCAGTGAATGCTTGCGAATCCTGGGTGTGCGGAACAAGTCCAGAAACGTCACCCTCTTGGCATCTTCTTTGGCCCCCTGAAATGTGTAACAGAAACAATCTGAATATGAAGTTAGTGCACAGCAACTTCACAATGAAAAAAGAAAAAATACCCAAGCTTGCAACCACTTTTCTCAATTCTTGCTAAAACTACATGGGAAACCAGGCTTTGATCATCAAGCAACATATAATAACTACACTTCCCAACATAGCCCAAGAAGGAAGAAATTATTAAGATATTATCGGTAGATACCCGAGAGACGAGCCGCCGCAAGAACGACGACGAAGTGGGTCTGTGCCCTTGGCGCGAGAAAATGTCGGCCTGGCGCTCTGGCTCCAGTCTAGTGTAAATAGCTTGTAAATAGCCACTTCCGTCTCTATCTTTCTACACGTAACACTCTGGTGGAGGTGAGCGATCCCCGTCCTCGCCACGGAACTCCGGAGTGGTCAGTACATCGAGCTTGTCACCATGCCTCCCGGTGACGAGACCACCTCTGCAACGGCTTCGGCTTGTCCGACTGCTCCCGTCGTCACGATTGCCCAACATCACGACCCTGGTGTGTTCTCTGGCCTGGAGGGACAGGACGTTGATGAATGGATCAAGCTATATGAACATGCCAGCGCTAATAACAGGTGGGACCCAACGATCATGCTCGCCAATATCATCTTTTATCTCGACGGCACCCCATGCGTGTGGCACCAGACGCATGACAACGAGATAACCAGTTGGGACAATTTCAAAGAAAAGGTCAGGGAACTGTTCGGCGACCCCATTGGCCGCAAGGTTGCCGCGAGAAAGGCTCTTGCATCTCGTGTTCAGACATATACAAAGCCGTACGTTTCATACATCCTCGATGTCTTGGCTCTATGCCGAAAAGCTGACGACGCTATGTCTGAAGCTGATAAAGTGTCACATGTCCTAAAAGGCATCGCCGACGACGCTTTCAATTTGCTTGTTTTCGACAACGTCTCGACAATCGACGCCATCATTAAAGAATGCCGTCACCTTGAACAGGCTAAGAGCCGCCGTATCACACACCACATCACGCGGCTACCCAACACTGCTGCTACGTCGACATGTGAGGGTCGACCACGTCAGACTACCACCTGTGACGACGTCACCCGTATTGTTTGCCGCGAGCTCGAGGCCGCCTGTCCACCAGCTAGCGTCGCGACGCCTCCCGATCCGCCAGCAACCACGATTGCGATGATTCAGGCCGTAGTCAGGCAGGAATTTGAGAACATGGGTCTGAACTCCGTGTGTACAACATCTCAACCCAACGTTCCCCAGTTCTCTACCGGCCCTCATCGTCCCCGACAGTCCTTTTCTGCCATATCTCGCCGCAACTGTCTGAATGGTGTATCCCTGATGACAGGCCGATCTGCTTCCACTGCTGTCACATCGGCCACGTCGCTCGTCACTCCACCTCCTCGGACATACGCCGCCACTTATTCCCGCACTTTTGGACCTTCTGTTCCCTATGCCACCCACCATGAACCCACTGTTGCTGATGCCCCTGCTCCGAACCTTCGCTACAGCTGCTCGCCCTCACCTCAACGCCGTCAGTCTCGTTCGCCCCAACCCCGCCGCTTTTCTTCACCGCCTATCGCCTCCCAGACCCATCCGGAAAACTAGGCACTGCAGCTTCTGGAGGTGAAGCTGCGTTGTCGACCTTGCCCTCAAATCCTCTGCTCACGTTACCAACGAACCAAAACTTTCTTGACGTTGACGGCTATCCTGTCACTGCACTCATCAATACAGGCGCACATCTTTCTATTATGAGTGCTGCCTTCCGACGAGGACTCAAAAAGCTCCTCACCCCAGCGTCGGCACGCGTCGTCCACGTTGCGGATGGCGGTACTGTGCTTATTATCGGCATGTGTATGGCACGAGTCAGCATTGCCGGCCGCCACACCCTTGTCCTCTTCATCATGATTGCTCATCGCCCCCACGACCTAATTCTCGGCCTCGACTTTCTCTCCGCGCATTCTGCCCTTATTGACTGCTCTGCCAGTACCCTTCGCCTTGAATTGCCGATTCTCGCAGAACCTTCTGACGCACCCCAGTGCCGCCTACGCCCCACCGGCTTTATTCGCCTGCCACCAAAATCAATAGCCTATACTGATCTCTTGTGTTCCCCGCCAGTCCCTCATGGCGAGTACCTCGTCACTCCTCTGCCCGACATTCCACTACAGTATGACGTTACCACGCCTCACAGTATACTTACTATTACTGCGAACCGCACTCGCAAACCTATCTTTAACTTTGAATTGGCAAAGCAAATTCTACCGCAACGTATTTGCCTTGCCAACGTTGATTGTCTCGGCGACAATCACGTGGCATCGTTATCAACCGATGCTTTTTGCGAGCTGTCAGGATTGGGGGCTCAATCCCATCGCTCGAGATCCGTTGCCAAGATTGGAGTCCGGCATGAATTCGAAGGTAGCTGGCCCATGCCGTCGTCCAACTTAAACCCGCTGAGGACGTTGATGAAGGGAAGAACTGCTTCTCATCGAGAACGAGGAAAATGGGTTTATTTACAGAAATTAAATCAGTCTAACATGACTGCTTAAGAAAAAGAGTGTCAGTCCAACATGACTGCTCAACAGAAAGTGTGTCAGTCCAACCTGACTGCACGAGAGAAGTGTGTCGAGCCTCCGCCCAACAGCCGTTTTTAAACGCTCGGTCCTTCGGCGATACAAGGCAGCGAATGTTCGTTTCGTCATCGCAAAACTAGCCGCCTCCTGCGACAAGGTGTCGCACACACACACGCAAACACACAGGTGCGAAGGACTGAAGCCGACGACAGAGGCGAGTCGTTCCGGGAAGCTCGGAGACATCCTGAGTAGCACGTTGTCCCGCCGTGGCTTGCTCATGCGTAGCGAAATCAGGTTCGCGCCGGGGACCTCGGGTACAATAGTTCGTCAGTCGAACCCGTTTCGTCACAACGGAGATGGGGCTCGTGGATGGGGGCGGTTTTCAGCACAAAGCCCGCTTCTTCGAACGCAGTCTTGCTGCAGCGACGGAGAGTGGGGGATGCGCGCCTTGTCCCCCAGTCGTAATTGGGTGGCAATTTTTCCTTGCAGCTCGCCATTCTTAACAGCGCCTCCATGGCCCGAAAAATCTCGACTGTCTAGCGCTGACAACCGCTAGGCAGGAAGAGAACGGCAGGTGGTCAGGGGGGGATTGATGTCTTGGCTCGCAGCGACCACTTGTGTATTGATGTCACCGCCCCAAAACATCCAACAAGGACAGACAACTGCAAAATGAACCCCACAACACGGCTATGCGCCGAGATGACGTGCATTGGCTCTCACTTTAGACTCGCTAGGCTTCAAAAAAAACAAAACAACAGAAGTGCAGAAACAAAAGATGCTGCACTTTGCTATGTCAATTTCTGAAGCAAATTCCTGCTGACGAATTCAGCAATCATGGAGGGAATCCTGCTAAATGAGAGAGGATCTTCTTCGCTTAATAAAATTAGCACTAGTAATCCTAAAATTTAGGCGGGACCCTCAAACGCAGAATTCAAATTAGCCTGCTCAAACCATCCGCATTGCTATGCAACTTTCCCTTCTTATATCTAACGGAGAAGTTGTACTCTTGGAGAGTGAGGCTCCATCGGAGCAAGCGGCCATTTTTGTGTGACATTTGATTGAGCCACGTCAGAGGACAGTGGTCGGTCTCGAAGATGAACTTCGCTCCGTACAAGTAACACGACAGCTTCTGTGCGGCCCAAACTAAACAAGCACATTACTTCTCTGAAGCGCTGTAGGCTTCCTCTCTTACATTTAGTTTACGGCTGGCATAGAGGATAGGATGCTCCTCGTTATCGTCGCCGACCTGACTAAGTACCACGCCCATACCTCTGTCGCTTGCGTCGCATTGAACTATGAATTCCTTTGTGTAGTCTGGCGCGCGAAGCACAGGGCGAGAAACCAATAGCGTTTTCAAACTTTGGAAAGCGTTCTCTTTGTCCTTATCCCAGTGTACATTACTCAGTGCTCCCTTTTGGAGGGCGTCTGTTAATGGACTTGCCATTTGCGAGTAATTCGGAATGTACCGTTGATAGTACCCCACAAGTCCCAAAAATGAACGAAGGTCCGTTTTCGTGTGCGGCTGAGAAAATCCTCCAATCGTAGCTATTTTCAGCTCCGCCGGCCGTCTCATGCCCTGACCGACAACATGGCCCAGATAAGTAACCTGCGAACAACCAAACCTACACTTTTCCGCTTTCATCGTCAAGCCGGCTTCCCTCAACCGTGAGAACACCTGTTTGAGGTGCGATACGTGTTGTTCCCAGCTGTCCGAAAAAATTGCCACATCATCAAGATAGGGCAAGGCGAACGCCTGCAAGTCTTTTAGGACAATATCCATTAACTGAGAGAAGCTAAACGGCGCGTTCTTCAGCCCGAAGCTGCGTGCGAGAGGGCGAAAAGTGCCTACAGGCGAGATGAATGCGGCATAGCGGCTGGCACTTTCTGAAAGGGGAACTTGCCAGTACCCCCGCACGAGATCTATAGTTGAAATGTATTTAGCAGCGCTAACTCTTTCAATTCGTTCCTCAATGTTGGGTATCGGGTACAGCTGATCCCTAGTGATGGCATTTAACTTTCTGTAGTCAACACACGGACGAGGGTCCTTGTTAGGGGTTTCTACCAGTATTAGCGGTGACGTGTAGTCACTCTCAGCGGGCTCAATAACTCCCAACTCTAGCATGCGCTGTATCTCTGCCTCCATAATCTCTCTCTGTCTTGGAGACACCCTGTAAGGCTTTGATCTTACTGGTTCGGTTGATGTCAGCTCAATTCCATGCGTTATCAGTTCGGTTCTACCCGGCCGATCGCTGAATCTGTCGAGATATTCCCCTAACACCTCTTTTAGCTCATCTAGCTGCTCGGGTCTTAGAGCGTGCGAGCTTACCGAGTGCTCGACTACTTCTTCTAGGCCGATTTCAGAGTTGGAGGTCGCCCTATACTCCTTAAACTTGGTACTAATGCCATCCGGCTCTTTGATGGTATAGTTAACGACTCCGCTCCGCTCTACATACGGCTTCATCAAATTACAGTGATATATCCTCACTTCCTTCCTGCGACCGGGCATTCTCAAAGCATAGTTAGTGTCTGACAGTTTGTGCAACACTTTAACGGGCCCGTCCCAGTGAACTTCAAGCTTGTTCTTTCTTGAAGGTTTGAGGATCATTACGTGGTCTCCGGCGTTAAACGTACGAAGCCTCGCATTCTTGTCGTAATAGAATTTGGCGTTCTTTTGAGCTACTCCCATGTTCTTTCCGACTAGTTCTTGGGTTGCGCTTAGCCGTTCCAGTAAATTTAGCACGTATTCAACCACTGTTGGACTCTCACCTTTTTCCTCCCACATCTCTCTTAACATTCTCAGTGGAGAACGGAGTGTCCTCCCATTCACCAGTTCTGCTGGTGAGAACCCTGTCGCTTCATGTGGAACCGTTCGCAAAGCAAACAAAGTTGCCGGCAGACAGTTCTCCCAGTCCTCCTTATGCTCGTAACAGAGCGCACGCAAAACTCGCTTAAGCACTGAATGCCACCTCTCTACACTGTTTGACTGAGGGTGATAGACAGAACTGTGTATTAACTTTACCCCGCACTTTTGCAAGAATGTGGAAGTCAGTGCGCTCGTGAATGCTGACCCTTGATCTGCCTGAATTTCGGCTGGAAACCCAACTCGTGCAAACACTGTTAAAAGCGCGTCTACTACTTCAGTGGAACTGAGCTCTCTCAAAGGGATTGCTTCTGGAAACTTGGTAGCCGGACACAGCATGGTAAACAAGTACCTGTAGCCTGATTTTGTTTTTGGAAGAGGCCCTACTGTGTCTATTACAAGTCGCCTGAACGGCTCTGTTATTAAGGGCACTACCTTCAGTGGAGCTTTCCATGTCTCTCCTGGTTTACCCGAACGCTGGCAGGCGTCGCATGATCTTACAAAGTTTTCTACGTCTTTGAAACAGCCAGGCCAGTAGTATTCCATAAGCAATCTTTCCTTTGATTTGTTTATGCCTAGGTGGCCGGACCACCCATTTCCATGACAGAGACTCAAAAGGTCCTCCCTATACTTAGTAGGTACGACTAACTGATCTAAAATCCTACCCTTTCGATCTCTGTAGTGCCGATACAACAAACCTCCTCTCTCATGTATCGTCACGTTGCGCTTAGCAATGCCTTCTTTAGCTGTGTCATGTAATTTAGCTAAGCTCTCATCATTCTTTTGCTCAGCTGCCAGTGACTCTTTATCCACACGTAAGAGCTGATCAAAGCTCTTTGAGGCCGGTGATAATAACGACCCTGTCTCGCTTGTGAGTGCGTCAGCTTGCCCTTCCTGCAGGCTAGAACTCTGACACTCAAGTGCTACGCTCTCGTTGAGCTGGTCAGCAGGCAGGCTCTCCTCGACTGTTCTTTTGTCCCTCGGGCCTAGCTCGGATTCGGGTATTGAAGTTATCCCCTTTTCTGCTTCCGCTGGAGGAGCGTGTGCATTTTCCACCGAAAGCGCCGCGATCTTACGAGCTTGGCCTCGGGTCAATGCCTGTACTATGCCCTCTCCCAGTTTGAGCCCTTTGTCACACAGTAACCGATTCGAACGATTCGAAAAGATGTAAGGATACTGCAGTGACAAAGATTTGGAAACTGCAGCCTCAGTCTCTAGCTCCCCGAATGGTCCATTGATTTTGACTTTGGCCATGGGCAGACACACGCTGTGTTCTTCTACAACCTGTTTTATCCATGCTACTTCTCCGGTGAAGTCATCTACCGCCACGTAAGACGGATGGACAATGTCCATCGTGGCGGCACTGTCTCTTAGCACTCGGCATGGTTTTCCATTAACTTGCAGGTCGTGAAGATATGGACTTAAAAGTTCCATATTCTCATCCTTTTCCTCCACGTAGGAGAAAACTACGCTAGACTTCTCGCAGTTTACAGCTATATGTCCCAGTTTGTGGCATTTGTAACAGCGCATTGGTCTAAAAGATTCGAATTTTCTTTTCTGTTCTTTTTGTGCGGTTTCTCCGTTAAGTTTCTCCTCGCTCTTTTCTGCGGGCTTTTCCGCCATGTCTACAGGCTCCGATCGTCTAGTCTGCGCACCCTTTTTGAACGGAAATGGTTTCCGCGGTCCATTTCGACCGTCCCAGTTTCCCTCCTCGGCGTTCAACTTTCTACGGGTTGCGTACTCTTCGGCTAATTCAGCCGCCCTTTCCACAGTGTTTACATTACCTCTGTCTAGCACCCACAGTTTCACAGCTTGGGGGATGGTTTTGTAAAACTGTTCTAGACACATGCATTCAATGATCATGTCTCTGCTGTCGTACGCTTCCGCGCTTTTAAGCCACTCGACTAGGTTGGCCTTTAAGCTATATGCAAACTCCGGATATCCCTCGCTATCTTTCTTGCCTGTGCTCCTAAACCTTTGCCGAAAAGCTTTGGCTGAAAGGCGGTATTTCTTCAGGAGACTAGCCTTAACTTTTGCATAATCATATGCATCCTGTGCACTCAGTCTGGCGATTACTTCCGCCGCCTCACACGGCAACATAGACAGCAACCGCTGTGGCCATGTATTCGGGCCGAAGTTCATCTTTTCGCAAGTCCTTTCAATATTGCTTAGGAACAAGCCTATGTCGGTCCCGACCTCAAATGGCTTTAATAGCCTGTCCATGCGGTACGATTCTGCCTCAGTTGATCGTCCCAGAGCGCCTTCACTTCCTTGAGACAACTCCAAACGTTTGCTTTCAAGTTCAAGTTGCATTTTTGTTAACTCGCGATCTTTATCGCGTTCCTCTCTCTCCCTGTTCCGTTCTTCTCTTTCCCGTTCTTCTCTTTCTCTTTCTCTTTCCCGTTCTGCTCTTTCTCTTTCCCGTTTCTCTCTCTTTTTGAGAAGTTCCAATCCCATTTCAATATCTTCCTCACTGGCCTGTTCGGAAATGATATGCAATAATTCTGATCTTAGCATTTCCTTGCGTACATCTAGGCCCAGTTCCTCACCAACAATCAACAACTCGTCTCTCAGCAGTGTCCTTAACCCCATGACTGCTGCTTTACTGCCTTGATTCTGCTCTCTAAATCTAGCTAGGAAAACACAACCTAGCTAACACACAACAATCTAGCTTCCCTACAGTTCTAAACAGAATAACCACAAAATGAAGCCTAGAGAGTCAAAGCAAGAATCAAGCACTCACCGCAGATACAGCACCATGTCGCAAAGTCCATCTCACCGCTGTCAGCCAGTTGTCAGGATTGGGGGCTCAATCCCATCGCTCGAGATCCGTTGCCAAGATTGGAGTCCGGCATGAATTCGAAGGTAGCTGGCCCATGCCGTCGTCCAACTTAAACCCGCTGAGGACGTTGATGAAGGGAAGAACTGCTTCTCATCGAGAACGAGGAAAATGGGTTTATTTACAGAAATTAACTCAGTCTAATATGACTGCTTAAGAAAAAGAGTGTCAGTCCAACATGACTGCTCAACAGAAAGTGTGTCAGTCCAACCTGACTGCACGAGAGAAGTGTGTCGAGCCTCCGCCCAACAGCCGTTTTTAAACGCTCGGTCCTTCGGCGATACAAGGCAGCGAATGTTCGTTTCGTCATCGCAAAACTAGCCGCCTCCTGCGACAAAGTGTCGCACACACACACGCAAACACACAGGTGCGAAGGACTGAAGCCGACGACAGAGGCGAGTCGTTCCGGGAAGCTCGGAGACATCCTGAGTAGCTCGTTGTCCCGCCGCGGCTTGCTCATGCGTAGCGAAATCAGGTTCACGCCGGGGACCTCGGGTACAATAGTTCGTCAGTCGAACCCGTTTCGTCACAACGGAGATGGGGCTCGTGGATGGGGGCGGTTTTCAGCACAAAGCCCGCTTCTTCGAACGCAGTCTTGCTGCAGCGACGGAGAGTGGGCGATGCGCGCCTTGTCCCCCAGTCGTAATTGGGTGGCAATTTTTCCTTGCAGCTCGCCATTCTTAACAGAGCTTAGCATGCCCATCGTGCCAGCCTCGGCCGCCGATCCCAAGATACAGAAAATGGTTGCGATGGACCTGTCTTCTGCACAGGCTGAAGACCTTTACCAAGTATTATTGTCCTACGGAGATATTTTCGACTTCGACGATCGCCCTTTAGGCCAGACGCTCGCGGTCAAGCATCGGATCCTTACTGGCGATACTACTCCTATTCACCGACGACCGTATCGAGTTTCTGCATTGGAACGCCAAGTAATTCAAAGCGAAGTCAACAAAATGCTAGACAAAAATATCATTGAGCCTTCTTCGAGTCCCTGGGCGTCCCCTGTAGTGTTGTTTAAGAAGAAGGATGGCACGTGGCGCTTCTGTGTAGACTACCGCCATCCGAACAACATTACTAAGAAGGACGTCTACCCGCTCCCATGTATAGACGACGCCCTTGACTGCCTCCACGGTTCTACCTATTTCTCTTTTATCGATCTTCGTTCTGGATACTGGCAGATTGCTGTTGACGATATGGACAGAGAAAAAACCGCGTTCATCACACCTGATGGCCTATACCAATTTAAAGTAATGCCGTTTGGATTATGCAACGCCCCTGCCACCTTTGAGCGTATGATGGACTCCTTGCTCCGTGGTTTCAAATGGTCCACATGTCTCTGCTACCTCGACGACGTCATCGTCTTCTCGCCCACGTTCGACACTCACCTTGAGCGTCTAACAGCTATACTTGATGTATTTCAAAAGGCGAAGCTGCAACTTAACTCGTCGAAATGTCGTTTCGGCCATCGCCAAATTACTGTTCTGGGCCACCTCGTTGATGCTTCCGGGGTACAGCCTGATCCCGACAAAACTCACGCTGTCCGAGACTTTCCGGTTCCGAAGACAGCCGCAGGCGTTCGAAGTTTTGTCGGGCTATGCTCGTACTTTCGTCGTTTTGTTCATGATTTTGCGGCAATTGCTAGACCCCTCACTAATCTTTTGAAGAAAGGCGTACAATTCTCGTGGGGTACTGCAGAAGCCGCCGCCTTCTCTCGTCTCGTCACTCTTCTCTCCTCACCACCCATTCTCGCCCACTTCGACCCTGATGCCCCTACAGAATTGCATACAGATGCCAGCGGTCATGGCGTAGGTGCCGTCTTAGCCCAGCGTCAGCGTGGCCAGGATCGCGTTATTGCTTATGCAAGCCACCTCCTCACACCATCGGAGCGCAACTATTCCATTACGGAACGAGAATGCCTTGCTGTAGTCTGGGCGGTTGCGAAGTTCCGTCTTTACCTCTACGGTCGCCCTTTTTCCGTAGTCACTGACCCTCATGCTCTCTGCTGGCTCTCATCCCTAAAAGATCCTACAGGCCGGCTTGGTTGATGGGCTTTGAGACTACAAGAATTTTCGTATTCTGTGGTCTACAAGTCTGGCCGCCTGCACCAAGACGCTGACAGCCTGTTGCGTTACCCTGTTGACGACCCTGACTCCTCCAATATTACCAGTGCTGCTTATGTATTCTCTGTGTCCCAGCTGCTTCTTTTCGCCGACGAGCAACGTCGTGACGCCAACATCAGAGGACTCATCGACTCTCCAGCCGACGCCACTCTACGCCTCTTCGTCCTCCGCGACGGTACTCTGTACCGTCGTAACCTTCATCCAGACAGCTCTGAGTTCCGACTTGTAGTACCTAAGCACCTCCGCTCAACCGTTCTAGAAGAGCTCCACGACGCACCAACGGCAGGACACCTCGGCGTATCTCGAACCTATGACCGTGTACGTCGCCGTTTTTTCTGGCCGGGCCTTGCTTGTTCCGTACGACGTTACGTTGCCACTTGTGAACTTTGCCAACAACGCAAGAAGCCTTCCCAGCTCCCCGCTGGTTGCCTGCAGCCGCTCGACATCCCTGCCGAGCCCTTCCATCATGTTGGCTTAGACCTTCTCAGTCCATTTCCAGAATTTACATCAGGAAACAAGTGGGTTGCAGTCGCGGCTGACTACGCGACCCGCTACGCCGTAACTCGCGCTCTTCCGACCAGTTGCGCAAATGACGTTGTGGACTTCCTTCTACATGATATCATTTTGATGCATGGTGCTCCGCGTCAATTGTTAACAGACCGTGGCCGTACGTTTTTGGCGAAAGCCATTGACGACATCATGCGGGCCTGCTCCATTCAGCATAAATTTACTACCTCCTAACACCCTCAAACGAACGGCCTCACTGAGCGTTTGAACTGCACCCTTACAGACATGCTATCCAAATACGTATCAGACGACCACCGTGACTGGGACCTGGCTCTACTCTACATTACCTTTGCATACAACTCTTCCCGTCTCGAAACTGCAGGCTTTTCCCCGTTTTACCTCTTGTATGGCCGCAAACCGACGCTACTACTAGACACCGTGCTTCCGTCCACCACAGCTTCAACTAGCGCTTATGCCCGTGATGCAATCGCCTGTGCTGACCATGCTCGTCAACTTGCGCGCATTCGTCTACAAGTCTCTCAAGACAAACAGAAGCGACGCTACGACCTCCGTCACCGTGATGTCGATTTTGCGCCCGGCAACCTCGTGTTGCTTTGGTCACCATCGCGTAAAGTTGGCCTTTGTGAGAAACTGATTTCCTGTTATACCGGCCCATATCGCGTGCTCCGCCAAGTGACCGATGTCACCTATGAAATTGTTCTAGCCACGCCCACTACGTCCTCCGGTGTGACAACCAGTGACATTGTCCACGTCACCCGACTCAAGCCCTACAACTCTCCACGTGCCTTGGATATTTAAAAGCACCGTGACGGCGCTTTTGACGCCGGGGGGTAGTATTACAATATTATCGGTAGATAATCGGGGCCTCCCCAAAGTGAGGAAACAATGCTGTGCTGTTTACGCTCGGGCGTTGCATTCACCAATGCAAATATTTGTTTGATTGGAATGGATGATAGCGCCATGTGCAATGCCTGCAGTGTCGAGGACACTATAGAACATCTACTGTGCTACTGCCAAACTTTCTAAAATGAAAGACATGACCTCTACACAGCTCTAAATCAGTTAGATAGAAAACTGTTAACCTTGAACGAAATCTTGAGACCATGGCATCACATATCGCAGTTACAAAAGATCACAAGAGTGTTGCTGCGATTTTTCAAAGCTACTGGATTGAGTGACCATCTGTGATCCGGACTGAGTGACCGTCAGTCATATAGAGCAGAAAACTTTTGCCACATCAGTGATATCTACAGTGGACTTTCTCTTCTTCTCTTAATATTTCCCTCCCCTTTTCCCTTCCCCCAGTGTAGGGTAGCCAACCGTGCTCACTCCTAGTTAACCTCCCTGCCTTTAATTTATCATTCTCTCTCTCTCACAGTGCACACCAAGACAAGGACAGGAAACAACGAAGTCATTTCCTGTCCACGTCCTGGTGTACCCTGTAATTCACAGTAACATGGAACACCAGCTAGCTCGATCTCAAACCTTGTTGTAGCTCATGCTAGAACTGCTATCTGAACCTCCGTGCACTTGGATTGACAATATTGTTACTCTTACACTATATGACACTACAAATGTGAATTAACTATGAACTGATTTTACACTACTGCAGAAGTTCATTCCTCAAAAGCAAAGTTTGAGCTCTCTTATCACCACAATAGCAATATGTTACCCAGAGAATAAAACCATGGGTCTTTCCTAAGAGGAAAGCTTTAATACGCCATTGTACCCCGACAACTATAATAATAATAATACAGTAGATTTCCGTTGATTCAACTCTGGTTAATTCAATCCTGACTGAAGGTCCCGGCCCGCACCCATTCAGTTCTATGGACCCAAACTTTCCCTATTTCGATCCTAAAATTAGCCTTCGCCGTATAATTCAAACTTGACCAGCCAGCATGCACGCACCTGACCCCTATGATAATCCAAATAGCCAACCCTTTAATGACAGGGTCTCTCTTGGCGGAGCTTAGGGGACAGTGAATGTATTGAACACACGTCATCTCCCATAGAAAACGGCTATTTTCAGCCTGCCGTAGGAAGACTTTCAAGCAACAGTGGAAGCTCACAATGTCTTATCACGGTATTTTCCCCATTCAAACGAGTCTTTCTTTCCCTCCTTTTTCTAATAAAATTGAATAAATGCTCGCCTATGGTGGCATTCGTATGCTCTGCCACATGACACAGCTGTATTGTGCAAAGCTGACTTAAAACCGTGCAGCAAAGCTTACCTTAAGAAGCCGACCGCCACTGC
This sequence comes from Dermacentor andersoni, assembly GCF_023375885.2. Lineage (NCBI taxonomy): Eukaryota > Metazoa > Arthropoda > Arachnida > Ixodida > Ixodidae > Dermacentor > Dermacentor andersoni. The sequence goes on from NC_092815.1 coordinate 136,203,743, forward strand.
GCAACACATTTTAGACCCTTGCCAATTTTTCTTGCAGGAAAGTGGGGTTTGCAATAGATTTCGACTCTGCTTAGGAGCTTTAATGTTATCTCTACAGTATTTTTTCTACTTTAATCACATAGGAAGCGGGCGCGTGCTTGATTCGGGGGCGTGTTAGAATCGGGCCAATCAATAGTGTGTTTTGAGGTTGTTTCTTTTTCTGCATCTTGCTTAATTCGACCCGCTGGATAACTTGGTCTATAATCCTATTTATGTCCCCAGCAGGATGGAGGCCTATCTCAGTGATCTCCAGTTACCTCTGTCTTGCGCCAGCTGACACCACCTTATTATGCCTGCAAATTTCCTAATTTTATCACACTACAAATCAAACCCCTCAGTTCCCCTTCTCGCATTTATTCACTGCGAGGGTCTCGAATCTGGCAACCTTGATGTCATTGGGTAGCATGTGAGGGTTTATTAGCCACGTGCCTGCTCTCCTAAGATCACACGTTACATGACACCATCGGGCAAAAGAGAATGTTCCACATCTGCCTACCTTCGCTCTGAGTGGCGCTGGCTAACACTCCTAGGGCTAGATCTAGTACACATAAATACTTAAGTTAGTGGACGAACTGATAGCCATCGCCGTAGGACAATTGGTAGTGCAATGCATGCGTAATGTGGAGGTTGTGGGTTCGGCTCCCACTCACTATAGGTTATCTTTTTTATCCAATTTCATTTCCCTTTTCATAACTTTCCACATTACAATGTAAACCACACTTAATTTCCCCAATGCTTTCCTTGGCTTCATTCTCTGTTGGCTTTATATGGCCATACCTAGTTCTCTGTCATCTCAGACAACATTTTCTTGCTCGTGGCACACCGACAACCATATGAAGGCTTAACGCTTCCAATCTCACATTTCTATGAAGTATTAGCATGCAGTCAGGAACGCATTGTATTTCATTAACATTGTACATTAATGCAACGTAATTTCATTAATACAGTATTCCAGTGCACTAATGTAATTGTGATTTCCTTTAATATATTGTGCACAAAATTGTAGAAATGCCACAGGGAGTGCCAATTGCAATGATTCATATCTGGCACAGGTAAGGTTGCTATAGGAAGGCCGAGCTGAAAACAGATGTATCTAGTGAACTGGAAAGCACACCCGATCTGCCTTCAGCTCCAGGTTCTCAGGGATGTCCCTCTTGTTGAAGAAGGCCACCTTGCGCAAATATTTGACCGCATCCTCATTCCGGCCCCGTGTCAGCAACCAGCTAGCAGATTCTGGCACAAACCTGCACAAGCAAAGGACTTAAGCTTTAAGTTCACAGGATGTAAAAATGCCAATAAAAGCAAAGCCAAACTGTACATGAAACCACAACACAAAGCCGTGACTTGTACACCACCAATGAAGTCATACAGTTCCAGAAGGTTATTGTGAAAGCTATCAAACATCACATAGAACAATGTGACTGACTATGCACTTACCAAACTATGCTAAAAAGTATTTTCTGTCACAAGAGCGACCCATTTTCCTCTCTGTGCAACATTAAAATGAAGTGCACACAAATGGTTGGAAATTATGCATTCCTGAAGGGATGAATGAAAGGTGATGGACAAGGAAAGATGCAGGCACAATAAAAGCACAAGGAGGTTCAAGCACCGTCACTACAGAACCTTACACCATATTTGGGTGTTTGAAAGTGCATGGACAGTGCTATGAAGATGGTGAAAAACAGCTTTGAAGGCAAGCTGCAACGTAATTTTGGACTGCGTAAAAAGCCAAGTTTAAGGTAACGTAGATGCAGAGGAGTGTCCATGCAAAATTTGATGTTTGAAATACGAGTGAAAGCATCCCGAAAAGTCTGCAAAAATTAACCATTTTTGATACTGAAAGGATATTCACTGACGATTACAATACTCCCCGATGCGAAATTTGAGCACAGTTGCGTACATGTTTTCCTTTCATGATACACAGGCTGGTGCGGACAATCTGTCTCAAGCGGCGCATTGCAAACGGAGCAAAATGTGGTGCGACTGCCTTGCTAATCGGGAGATCGTGAGAGCTGGAGTGTGGGTGACATATGGGCACGATTCACAGCAGCTGCCACAGACAGACCTCCACTCGCACAGCGCTTGAGCTCCACTCACGCAGTGCTCCACAGATGACATGCGCTACTCTGGTTCCATCTCGTAGCAATCGTCACCGCAAAGCCCATCTTGCACGGCACCGCACCTTTCTTCTCACGCTTTCGCCATACCATCCACCGCTTTCTGCCTCATGGTTCCACTGCACCGTCACCCTCCGCGTTCTTCCTTGTGCTCTCTTCGCTATCACCATCTTTCATATTCCACTGCGCCCCGCATTCGCTTTCATGCTTCGCTGTGTTCGTTTGCTTGGTTATGAGGGACCACGCCAATGCTCAGCACAGGAACAGGCGCCCAAAATCTGCACTCTAAAACCCTGCCTTTACCGCTCACCAGAACCGCATGCACGTGACCTAGAGTGTGGCTTCTCGACATGACCTCCGAAACTGCACTGGCACCACCTTTGCAATCTCTGAGGCCACGCTGCTGTAAAGTGCAAATGCTGCAGCCTCCGTGGGGTGCCGCGATGAGACCTCTTGCTGTAGAAAGATTTCGTAACTACCACGTGCTCTGATTGGTCTCTGTGGTTCTCTAGGCATGGCGATGTGAGCCAGCCTGAGTGCCTGGTGCCCACAGTGCGCTGAAAAATCTCGGACACAGAGTGCTGGTACTTAAGAGGAAGTTTTAGCTTGGGCCCAACTCTGACACGGCCTATTCAAATACAGGTAAAGCGCAAAAAACACTTTTCTTAGATAACCCCTGGACCGATTCTAAATAAATTTGTTGCATTTGAGCGAGAAAGTTAAATTCTAGTGACTGTTGGAAGTGGAATTTCGATTTAGGGCCTGAATATTATTAAAAGAGTTTTCAAAACATTGAAAGATAAAAAAGATATAGAAGCACTAAGTTTACAAATTAACCCTTTCGCTGTCACAGACGTACCGGTACGTCTTCGCGCTTCCCCCCCACAGTGTGACCGACGTACCGGTACGTTCTCTATCGTGCGCTCAAAATTTGGCGCCTGAGCGCAAAGCTGGCGCTCCTGAACTGGCCCCTCCATCTGTTGACTCTTTCTACAAGTTCGTATTTTCGCCTCGACCTGTGTTAGTCACATATTGAAGAGTACGGTGCGACTGCCACTCACCCCTCTTTCTTTGCTGAGTGGCGCGGTGGCTCCGCGTTCGCTGTATCATGCGTCGCGCGCGTGTGGTTATGGGTTCGAGGGTTGTTCTGCCATCTCCGCGGGTTTGAAGGTTTTTATTTTTATTCTGTTGGTGTGTCTGCTACGGCGCGTCAAGTTCAGAGGCACGCGCCGTGCCGTTGCCTCTCCGAAAAGAGTGACTCGATTGCTGCTTTCGCTCTTTCGCCGCACCCTCGCTTCCGACTTGCAGCAGTAAACGTAAAGCCCTTCGAACTTTGTTTTAGCCTTTTTCCATCTCCCTCTGTCTTCTTGATCACGCAACGTCCCATTTCTCTCCGTTGTGTGGGCGACTGAAAGCGCATCCTCCCTGCGCGCGGTTACTTTCGGATGGCTGAGCGCGCGGACCTTCGTCTGCTCATTGGAGCGGTGGCTCAATTCCGATTCAGAATACGAGCCGAGCTCGGATTCGGACTCGGACAGTCTCATGCGAGGAAGAGGGGAGTTCCGCATCGTCAGATTCGGATGTTGAACGGATGTTATAGTCAGGCTGATGATGATGATGATGTTTACTAACAACAGCTGCAGAACACTGAAATGTGCATATTGCAGTGACTATGTTGTTTGTATATACCAATCATAATCAAAAATAAATTGCTATGCTCATTCCCTGTTATGCTCGTTCCCTGAAACCAAGCCGACACTGGGGGGGCGTCACGGCCAGAAAGGTCCGACAGCGAAAGGGTTAATAGCTCTGCTTCAAGAACAGATGTGGTGGCTCTGTAAACGGCATCCATTAGGTCATTCAAAGCAGACAAATTTCATATGTCAATTGATATCTTTCGTGATTTTGTTACGTTGTGTACAACGGTTCTGCAAAAGCTGTATTTCCATATTACATTCTTTTAGGATTTATGTGCAACATATCACTTTTGTTCGCTTTATATGTACTATTAGACGCAATTCACAGAATTGTGATATCATTTTTCATTGCTGAGTTACCAGAGTTCTATATAGTCTCGTTTTCTGAAAATTTCTTATTTTTGCCAATTTTTAATAAAGAATTGACAAACTAAATAAAATATTCGGATCTAACAGTCACTAGATTTTAAGTTTTTATTTTAAATGCAACAAACCTCGTCAAATTTGGTGTAGTGGTTGCCGAGAAAAACAAATTCTCGTTTCACATGTATTTAGATAGGTGCACCCGAGCTAAAGCTACTTCTTGTGATAACACCACCAGGTGCAAGAATCATCTACTTAGGTGCTGTTTAAAGGCTATTAACAAAAAAATCTACTCATTTATAACAAATTTAGCCTTCAAAGCCCTTCAGGTGTTCAGAGAAGATGACAATCACGCAGCTAATGTGGAACCTTAAAGGGGCCTGAAACACATTTTATAGAAGTGGAGAAAGGCATTTGAAGTGAAAATGGGCTATTTCAGAAATACTTTGCTGCAAAAAGTACTTCAAAGCATTCAGCAGAAGTAGAGTTATTGACAATCAAGCACGGCCTCCTCTGTGCTCCAGTTCCTTCTTCAATGCCTTGCATGGCAAAGGCTATGGCGCAGTGGGGCATGCCCACAATGCTCCCCCTTCTAATTGTCATCATGGAGCGTAGTTTAAATTTAATTTTGGATGTTAACATAGACGCTCCGGCTTCCGCCTTTGGTGCCTACGACGCACTAAACATAAGCCAAACGCGATTGTCTTCCGCAAGCCACTGTGCCCTTAGCCAGTGGACTCGTGGCAGCGCCCTGCGGTGGCCGCGGTATCTACACCATGTAGCCAACTGCAGCTTGACGTCAGCTATCGGCCAATAGCAGCCGTCTAAGGGAACGACGAAACAGTGCATCCAATGGCGAAATAGTGCGTGTAGAAAAGAGTAAGGATGGGGCCTTCTGGTGAAAAGAGAGCGTTTGAGAGAAAAGTGACTTCGCAATCCACTTGCGAGCTCCATGCACCACGTACAACAGCAAAACTTGGCTGAGATGTTCACAGCAGCGTATGCTAATCATGGACTACGTTATTTCACCAAGCCCGAGAGGTGGTTCAGGGCCTCTTTAATGGAGTTACCACATAACTAGGGTCACACTTACAATGAAATTTAGTGCACAGTGCAGGTGTATATAACATGATCTTGTCTAATTTTATCATAAACGAGTAAATAAGCCGGTTTAAACTGACAGGGCAGTTTACAGTTGGCCCTGATGGTTCTGAAGTAGGTCCACGGCATTTTTATGAAACTTTGAAGCCCTACTTGGCAGCACACAACATAGAAAAAAGGATGCTCATATGTACCTCATGAAGACGACAACCAGCAGCAATGGCATGCTTGTACAGACAGACAGATAGGTCCAGTTCTGAATGCCATAGGCCAACCATGGACACAGCATAGAGAAGATGATGTATGACAGTGCCCACAGCACTATGGGTAATGTTCTCCAGCGAGGTCCTATGTATTCAAGGCCTGCAAGATAACCATAAAAACAAACTTATAATGTGTGTTATCTATAACTACTTTCACATTTCATTATGCCGATCCCATTTCCGTACATAGGATGACTGCTGATGACTTGCTGGCCTATACAACATAGATGGAAAAAAGTGTTTAGTACTTTCATATCAAATTAGATGACCCTAACTTCCCTCACTCTGACTGAGTAAAGAATTTGGAAATACACAGAGTTTATTCTTTCATATTTGTAAAAGAAGGCAATTGGGTTATACAAGATTTTCCAATATGCTGACTGACATAGTTTATAGCATCCCAAAACAAAACTAGGACTATGACCGTAGTGGAAGGCACTTGATTAATTTTGACTATAAGTTTATTTAAAGTGCACCAAAGTCTAAGTACACGAGCATCTTTGCGTCCTGCTCACATCACATGCAGCCACTGTTACCAACAATCAAACCCACAACCTCACACTCAGCAGTGCAATGTCACAGTCACCGAGCGACCATGGCAAGTTTCAACTACTCATGTAAGAGTAATACCCCAGATCTCAAACAAAATATGTGCTTTTAATAAATTACTTTTACTTACGTCAAAAGGTGGCCACAGAGCTAAAAGGCAAGTACAGTAAAAGCATGTAAACCAATACACACACAAAAAAAATTGCACAAAGTTTGTGTAGACAACCTCTTTCAGTATGTTAGCAGAAATTTCGATGAAACTTCGTAATTTAATCTTTAAATAATACAAGACCAAACATGCTCATCCCAGCAAAGTAATATAAATGGAGAATGGCTGCATGTGCCACATACCTCCTTCCTATATCTTCATGAGCATTAAGAATTTCTAGGCATCACCATTTCAAATGTACCAGCGTTCTTTGAGCAGAAGAAAATGATCACTATAATGGACAAACAGCCAATTCCTACCAATTATGTGCAACCAATTAAAATTTCAACACACAACAAGTGCTCTGCAGGAGAAAACTAACTGCCCTCCCCCCCAAAAAAAGAATGTGTAAATCAAAATTAATAAACAATCTTTGTTTATGTTAGATGCGTCCCATTTGTGCTTCATTTGCCTAGAAGAGTACACACTTGTGCCACATGGTAAGCTTCCATAGTTTTGTCAAGGTAAAAGGAAACATCCTTCTGCCCATTTGAATTTCACTCACAATAAATGAAAACTGAGTGAGTGAATAAGTGAGTTACCGAGTCCAATCAGGCCAATGCCCCAAATCTCCTTTTCCGGCCGAAGATAGATGCTTTAAGCAGTGCCACAAGGAAAATCATGAGGAAACGTCAGGAGCAGGTACTCACTAAGCACATAAGGATCTTCTGAAAGTGGAATGATGCACATTCCCACAAGAAAGCGCAGAATGGTGAAGCCAACCAGGTTTGTCACAAAAGATGATGCCAAGCCGGCCAGCCATGCCAGGGCATAGCTTAGAACTATCGATGGCTTTCGGCCATACCTGCAAAGGCAGCCAGATTACACAGCAGCTGGAGCAATCAGAATAGCTCTGCACTCAACATCCTCATCTACCATTTTCAAAACAACTTCGGCATCAAGGTACACAATCCTTTTTTACCTAGCTGTTCCGAAGGCTACATCACAATAACTGTGACTGCTGGTTTTGACTTGGCTGCTTATGTATTCCTGTCGCCTACAAATTTACAAATTTGTTTCCCTCACTTGTTTGTCTAAAATTATGTCCTTGTACAAACCAGCATCAATACTACACGCTCTTTCAACTTGCAGAACTGTTTTGGACACTCTTTAAGACTTCAAACATAATAAATGCATTCTGACAAAACATAATATGGCATATATCACTCAGTTGGCATGATTACAACTAGCGAATAAGACAAGATATTGTGCACGCATTATGTGGAAATCTAGCAGATAATAATAAATGCATCAAGAAAGCATAACAATGCGTAAATGTAGGCTGTAGAAGGCAAAAGCAGAATGTAAATGAATGACACTAACCTGTCTGCAATGAAGCCAAAAAATACTGAACCTATGCTGGTTCCAGCGTAGAAAAATGTTTGTATGTAATATGACAGATGACTTTGGTCGCACACCATATTCAGCTAAGGAAGAAACCAAGAAGAAAGATTCCATAAGTTTTCTTTATGGACGCAGGTTAATGTTGATGAGAGGCTTCGTGACCTAATCACCATTTCTTATCACAATACAAACAGGTGAGCTAGTTGAGACATACTTATGAGCAAATCACATAAACAGGCAGTGGATGAGGTGAATCAAAATGCTGTGCTGACTGCTAACTGGAAAATTGAATTACATGAGATGCAGCACATGTACAGACATAGGAAACGAAAGAGGAAAGCCACCTGCATTGACAACCCATGTACTGATAATCCAAACTGAATTCTAAAAACACTCTCTACCACATTCTTTCTGGGCATTCCAAACTAGTAGTATTTCTTAGGCTTTGGAACACTGAAGAAAGCCATAATTTGGTCTTGACCTTATAAAGCATTTCCAAGCCTGAAGGCTTAGTAGGTGCAGTATGTGGTCACTCCAAGTGATCACAACATTATGAGCAGCCTGGCAGTCACTTTTGCAGCAGTTCCAACACAGGCAAGCAGTATTTTGGAAAGTAGTTGGCACGTCAAAAACTTGATGTGATTTCTAGCACTTATATTTTTCTCAGGCTCAAAAAGCTGCTCAATGAGCCTACATTGCTTTGGTCTTTGCCTTTAAGAACAAACTCTGCTCGCTGTGAGACGAATAAAATAGGTCTTCCAAGTAAGGCCTGCAATAAGGTTTACATACAACAGTACCCACTTTGGAAGCATGGTTGTGTTCCAAAGTCATTATTTCTTAAAGTCAGATCAACATCTGGAAGACAGGGTGTTATGCCAGTGACTACTAAGAAGGCTTAGTGTTACGTGTAGATGTGCCATTTTTTTTTTTTCAGAGAAAGAGCACACTACAGCATTATTCTGACCAGAAGCAAGTGAAATCTTCGACACTCTCGCCATTCACTGCAACAGGTTGTCTTGCATAACCCTATTGTCAGTATCTCCGCTTGAAAAAGAAAGTTGCAAATATCCCAAATAAGTAGAGCAGCAGTCCAGCCACGTGCAATCTCCAGGCTGCATTTTTTCCTTGTTTTAATTTGCTTCCATTTTCTTTTCTCGAGTATGTTGTGGGGATGCGCAACTCTGACGCGTCCCCTGATATGTTGTTTTCCCGCATGGCTCGCGTGGCCTGGCGCCCGCAGCGGTCAGACTGGTTGAGGCGCAGTACGAGATGGCGCGAGTGTTGCGCTGCTAACGCCGCCGACAAACGGGGGTTACTTGGGCGCCAAAAGACAAGGCGCTTCCTCTTTGGCAGCGGGACAGCAAGCAGTGCGGACATGCCGTGCCGCGCGTGCGCCGATCCATGCTTCTGCGAGACCGTCTCGCGTGGCCGCCTTCGAACGCGCCACCGTTCGCGTGACCGTACGCGCGAACGACCAGGCGTTGGGATCCAGCATGGGGCGAACATATTCGCTCGCTATCCGGTCGCGGTGAGTCGGACTTCTAGATTTGTCGCGCGCGCATTGGCATGTTTTGTGGGTAGCAACTCGGCTAGCTGGCATTGATTTTTGAAAGGTGCAATAAATGCCCTTGTGATTGTTTGCACTACTGTGTTGTCGTTCCTTTGTCCCAAGAGCACGGTGTGAGAACCCCACAATGTACAAACATTAAAAGGCCTGACTGATGGGCTTATTGGTCATACATTCTGACTGTGCTAATTTAGCCCAAAGCGGCACACTTAAGCTCGGCGGGTGATATCCACGGGGTGGTAAGACGGCGTTTGGCGACAACGGCTCAAATCCTCCCGCTCTCGCACAATGCTCAAAGACGGCCCGGCCTCGCTCTCATCCATGGCCAAGCTCGCACTCACCAGGTGAACGTGACGCTCCCATCGCCTCATTGAGTAATTACTCAATGAGGCGATGGGACGCATTTGCATCAAATAGTGCATTATGCATATATCAGTGGGTGGTCTCCCGTTGATAAACATGTAGATAGTGGTGCTCGTCCCTATCTGCTTTTTAAAGTGAAAGCTTTACTGACCTCATCGAGCCAAGTTTTGCTCGATGAAGTTTTGCTCGATCATCAATTTGACCTTCGTTTAACCACAGCTGCGCCATAGCCTTGGCAACGCATCACGTCACTCGCCGCGCTCAGCCCTGCTGTCGCCGCAGCTGCCGGCTTCGCGCATGCGCTCTCCTCAGCTGGGTCGCCACCTGACCATGTGACTCGCCATGCGCCTGGCTAAAAGGAGCGTCACGTTCACCTAGCGAGTGCGAGCTTGGCCATGGATGAGAGCGAGGCCGGGCCGTCTTTGAGCATTGTGCGAGAGCGGGAGGATTTGAGCCGTTGTCGCCAAACGCCGTCTTACCACCCCGTGGATATCACCCGCCGAGCTGCTTCACTGGAGAGGGTCAAGAATGCAACAGGCGTTGCACCGTCGAGATCAAAGTAGCGACCGCGTTTTTGCCCTGTCTGCTTGTGCTTCGACGCTTCCACATGTTCGTGGCATCTCTTTGCATGTCTAGCACTTGCGCTTTCCCTGTGGCACAACAGGCGTCGCACCGTTGAATGACGTGTGTCTACCCAAGCCTAATCACAGTCATGTCTAGCCACCGACATAGGCACAGCCGTCACACCTGGCTTAACGATGATTGTATACCTAAGTATAATAATTACAGCTAAACCAAAGGTTAACCAAGTGAAATCAAGACTTAACCAGGCTAAACCAAGCTTTTGCTATGCATATCAAGGGTTAGCTGAGCTAAGCCGCCACCAATTTTTTTTTGTGTCTGCCCACCACTTTCTGCTAAGTTACCATAGTCAAAACATATGAGCGCTTTACTAGGTAGCAAGGGCCAAGTCCTGTGCATTCTCATCTTTTGTGAAAATATTTTATCTGTTCCCTCTTAGAATATTAACCCCGATTCTTTTCTTGCTATCACAACCTAAACTGAGGTATATAACTTAATTACAACAACAAAACACACATACACACAGTTTCAAATGTTAATAAGTAGCACCAGGCTAGAAAGATAATAAGGCTTACTACACAGCAGCCAATGGAATTGATACCTGCCCAACTCAACAATAAATAACAGATGCAACAGTTTAAGTTCTGCATTTTCAAAAGAAAACCAGGATGAAAATCTTACAGCCTTGAATTCTTACCTCCGTAGCGATCGTTGGATAGAGGTTGCCAAAATTGTAGTCCCAGCCATTTTGGCAGCCCACCACATCCCACGAAGCATTCGCCTCCACAGTGCCAGCCTCAACAAGAGATGTTAAGTTCACATCGTACATACGACACTGGCTGAGCGTTCCCTTGCCTTCCTCATCAGGAGGCAAGGCCAGAGTCCTCAGAAGAGCGGACGTCAGATTGGATGCATTTAGCAGAGCTTGGGGAAGCTCAGTGAGATGGCACGAATAATGCTCGGGGATGAGGATGATGAAGTACTGGGTGAAGTAGACGAGCGCGCAAAGAGCGCCGGAAGGAACCACCAGCAACAGCACCAGCAGCTTCTGATAGGTGCCAAAGTCGCCTGCCCCAGATAGCGCAGAGTTAAAATCCATCTGCAAGAGATTGATTTGCCAAGGGAGGCAGCATGTCACAGATGTGCTGCATGACGATATTGATAAAATTATTAGTGCTAAGTGTTGTTACAAGAAGATAAGAAGGTAAAAACGCATTTACAGAGAATACTTGTAGATGAAGGGCAGATGAGTTATGGCCAAAATAGTGAATGGACTGCTCAAGTCCAAGAGCACCATTTCGCAGTTATGCTGTCATTAAGCAAGGGCAAGAAACATAAATGAAAAGCCACTATTCAGCAGCTTTAACATGTCTGAAGCCCCCTCACAGACAACAAAGGTAAGGTCAGCAACAACTCTCCGCTAGACATTAAAATATAAAATAATATATATAATAGATAAACATATAAATAATAGAATAAATAATATATAAAATACGAAAAAGAAATAGCCTTCAATCAGTATATTCAGCGAGTATGATCCATTATAATTTCACTTAGCTAAGAGTTTTTGAAAGGTATGTGCGGCTTACTATTCCATATGACTGTCGCAGCCATGATCTATTTCTGCGACTGGATGTAGTAGCTACCTATATCTTGGTCGTACAAGCATAAGCTAAGTGTATCATAAGAGGCCAACAAACAAAGACACCAAGGACAACATAGGTGAAATTACTTGTACTTACTAAGTGAATTAAAGAAATGAAAAATTATCAAATCAAAAGAGCATTGCATGCGTAATGCGAAGATGTGGGATCGTTCCCCACCTGCGGCAAGTTGTTTTTTCATCCACTTTTATTGCCATTAATTTTTCATTTCTTTAATTCAATTAGTAAGCACAAGTAATTTCCCCTATGTTGTCCTTGGTGTCTTTGTTTGTTGGCCTCTTATGATATGATTAATAAAAATTGGGTCACTCGGTTAACCCCCTTTCTTCTCATTCGTAAGCTAAGTGTGGCAACTGCAGATTCATAAGCAAACTAGCTGTATGCCACAAAGAAAGTGGTTGCTGCCAGAACAGATTATTCTAGATCGCAGTCGCAAGCTCTTGCACCTTTTCTGAACAAATGCAACAGACGCGAGATAAGCATTATGTCATGTAAGCCACTAAACCTTCAATTAATTTTTCTATAGATATAGTTTTTTTCTGTTTAAGTACGGTCAAACCCCTGCAGTTGCTTTTATGTTCTCTCGCTGGATCTGTCCGTCACATACTACAGCATTATGTATTTACATTTTCCTACATGTCAAGTTGAGCTTTTATCTCTGCTCTCTTGCATTCAAGCAGCTTTTGATTGACAGCCTTCTACAAAGGGGTTTGTGGGTGTCTGCCAAGGCTCTCTAAGGGAGGGACAGCTTCTACTCATGGCCACCTCTATCTTTCTGGCAGGAATAAAATGCTATTGTATTAGACTACATTGTACTTGATGTGAAAACAAAGAATGTACACTTGTGCAAGCAGTGTGCATTTCTTAAGACTGCGTCTATAAAATAAATTAGCTCCATTATTTCAGAACAGTCAGTAAAGTAATGTCTAGTGTAGCTTACCTACACTCTTGAGGCATGAAGAACTGAGTGAGAAAAGCAGCGCATGAACCTTTTGCTACATTTGTTTTGTATCAAGACAATCGGGCAGCCACTGCACACCTATGTTGGACTGTGAGCCTCTCTGGGTGTAACAAGTACACCTGCTATCAGGGGTGTAGCCAGCGTGCTTATGGGGCTTCAGCCTCCCCCCCCCTGAAATTTTTGCGTGCTGTCATGCACCGCCAAGCGAAATAACCCCCGGTGCCGAAAATCATTCCGGATTTTGTCTATAATGTCTTTTTCGGGCTCGAAAAGACATTGCGAACTCGAGCTGGATTTCGTGGCAACACCCATGCACCTGGAGTCACATAACGCAAGGAGACCCATTTGAGCACCAAGTTTCGAGGGAGTTTTGATGGCAAGCAGTCTCGTGACAGCATCTCACCGAGGCCGTGAAATCAAAGGAGTGCATGGATTTCAATTCCACAACATTATGGGTATAAAGTTCTCATAAACTGTTGATGCGAAAGGTACACTGACATTTCTAAAGTTATGCTTTAATGCTTTAGATATTCAATTCTGGAACTCTGTAGGTTTAATGTTCTTATAAACATTTGACGCCAAAGGTGCATTGACTTTTCTAAAGTCGTACATTGGACCATACAACCAGGTCCGATGAGATGAAGCGCTGTTGTGGTTCATTTGTGCTGTCATGTCACAGTAAACAATATCGACATTTTTTTCACCTGCGCCAAAGCATCCATGTCAAGACACTAAAGCCAGCAAAGATAACTATGTTCTTGAAGAGCAAAGGTAACTATGTTCTAACTATGTTCTGTAGCTATGTTCTTATTTATTTTTTCTACTTTGACTTTTATTCGCGAGGACACACTGAACCTCTTCAATTTCCTTGTTCTCACTACCCGCAGCTGCCAGAGCCGGCCAGAGTGCATGCGTTTTTCTTGTGTTGCCCCGACCACAGCGCGGCGCACTTCGGTGCACATTCTTTTTTCTCTGACCGAGTAGATATTGGCCTGGCAGAGTTTTGGGCGCATTCTGGCTAGCAGACGAGAAAAAGAAACAATGGTCGCTCGCCGCCATCACTGTGGGGACTCAACAGATTGCAACGTGTTCGCTTGAGGTCATCACCTTCGCTTCGATGTTACCACAACAACTCCGGAAATTATTTTGTTTTGCCGGTGTAGGATACCGAACACCATGCGTATGGTTCTCTGAGGACCAAGCATCTCATGTTTACTTCAATATTCCTTCAGTAGCCACATTAGAGAGCTTTAGAATAGGGGCCCCAATAGTATGGGGCCCCAAAGAGCTTTGCGGGTGTTGGCGTTGAGGCACACACAAGTGAAGAGCTTTAGAATACGGCTTTGCATTTGCGGATAGCGTCTTGCAATGAGAGTGCCACTACGGCATCAAAGAAAAGCTATTAGAAATAATTAAATAAAATATACCATTTTATGATAGGAATAGTAATTTTGGCTTGCGTGTATTCGCATTTAATTACAATTTAGAGGTTATTCTGTAAGCAGCAAACAATTAGTTGCGCTTAGCTTTGAGCAAACCTACGTTATGTGCCTCCTTCATCAGCCAAGCTTAGCCGTGTTAGGCCTACGAGCCATGAAATTCACAATCGAATTTGGAATTGGCGGCGTCTAATGAATCAATCTTCATAACACACACTAGTTGAGAGAAAGCGATAAGCGCAGTCACTTCTCCTAACTTGCGAACTTCATGCGTTACCACGAATCGAGCGCAGTTTGGTGCTAGGTTAGAGCCGTCGCTTCGATGGGTGCCGCCATGTTTGCCGACGCAAAGTTTTTGGTGCCGCTATTTGGGCTCCCGCTAAATCGGTGAAATAGTGTTCCCAACGCAAAACCCAAACGCAGTTTGCGTCTTGCGCATGCGCACTGCCTTCGACGCTATTTCTTTGGGGCCCCAAAACATTTGGGGCCCCTATTCTAAAGCTCTCTATTAAGTGCCCAGAGTAGGCATTCGATTGTGGCCAACATGTGTTTCTTTGCGTTTCTTCATTTCGGTGCCCCTGCCCCACAAAAAGAAAACAAAAGAGACATTGTTGCAGCGCAGCGAATTGTCGCATAGTGAAAGTTTGATTTTGTTACTTCTATTATGGAAAGTAATGGGCCACGGGCCTGTTCAGTTGCCGGATACTCTTATTATTGCGGTGGCAATGATATGGACACTCCAGGCGCATTCCTGCAGTCACCATCGCTGCCATGTTCCTACTAAGTCCAAGAGCGATAACATCATCACCGCGCACTGCACGCTGTCATCATCATCAGCCTGGTTACACCCACTGCAGGGCAAAGGCCTCTCCCATACTTCTCCAACAACCCCGGTCATGTACTAATTGTGGCCATGTCGTCCCTGCAAACTTCTTAATTTCATCCGCCCACCTAACTTTCTGCTGCACCCTGCTACGCTTCCCTTCCCTTGGAATCCAGTCCGTAACCCTTAATGACCATCGGTTATCTTCCCTCCTCATTACATGTCCTGCCCATGCCCATTTCTTTTTCTTGATTTCAACTAAGATGTCATTAACTCGCGTTTGTTCCCTCACCCAATCTGCTGTTTTCTTATCCCTTAACATTACACCCATCATTCTTCTTTCCATAGCTCATTCCGTCGTCCTCAATTTAAGTAGAACCCTTTTCGTAAGCCTCCAGGTTTCTGCTCCGTAGGTGAGTACTGGTAAGATACAGCTATTATACACTTTTCTCTTGAGGGATAATGGCAACCTGCTGTTCATGATCTGAGAATGCCTGCCAAACGCACCCCAGCCCATTCTTATTCTTCTGATTATTTACGTCTCATGATCCGGATCCGCCGTCACTACCTGCCCTAAGTAGATGTATTCCCTTACAACTACCAGTGCCTCGCTACCTATTGTAAATTGCTGTTCTCTTCCGAGGCTGTTAAACATTACTTTAGTTTTCTGCAGATTAATTTTTAGACCCACTCTTCTGCTTTGCCTCTCCAGGTCAGGCATGCTGTATGTGCGAGTGAAAACATAAGGGAAGGGGGAGGGGGGGGAGTGATGGTTGAGCCGATGATGGTAGTCAGCCTTGTGTGCGCAAGAGAGAAAAGCGGGGAGGAAGCGTGCCAACTTCCATTGCACGCGATGCATCGGGAAGAGTTGAGGGAGGGGGGTGGGCCTTAGGATTTTGTGATCTGTGGATCTGTGGTTGTGCAACATATTTATTTGCCTTGTTTGGCGCACTATATACATTGACTTTTGCTTAGATATGTAGATTTATTGGAGACTTATACGTATACCTAAATATCTTGTTCGGAGGTTTTGTGTATACATGCAGCGAACTTTGTTTCCAGTGACACTTTTTTGCCCTTTATCAAGCTGTATCTTTGCATTTGTATATTCCATTATATCTTTGCATTTCTAATGTATATTTTGCAGGACTCCTGCTTTTTATATGTGCTCTCTGTTGCGACTACAATTTCCGTACACTTACAATACACGACCGGTGACAGCTGCTCCTGCGAAATACACTAGAACGAAGGACAGCGCCATTGATATTTTTCACTGGACGTTGCATATATGTACAAAAAAAATTGAAACAATCTTCTTCATTGACAGAGTTTCATCCTCATCTTGTTCATTTCATGGCCTTTACATTTTTCACATCAGCGGCATGCACTGCTTTGCTGGTTTCGAACTGATATAGTTCTAAAGTTTGTGCAATATTGTCTTTACTTGTTAAGTAGACAAAAAACATTGAAGCATTCATATCAGTTATTTCTGGCACAATTTTTGGGACATTTGAATATGTTCTTTTATGCAAAAACACATATTTTACTTCTTTTGACAGTGTGTAGCATTCAGGAATTAGTTTAGAGGAGTCTAAAAAAGAGTTTAGAGAATTAATTAGAGGAGTCCGTGCTGTAACGTGAGCCCCCACCCCCACCCCCTGAACAAAATTTCTAGCTACACCAGTGCCCACAATGGTCAGCGGGTGTTATCATTAATTAACAGCTGCGGTTATGACCAGACAGGAAGTGATCATGTCAGAGTTGCTCTTTGGACAGGTAAGCCACTCTGCTTTAGGCAGTAAGCAAAACTTGCCTTAATAAACAAGCTTGGGAAGTCCAGCAACGATACCTTTTGCCGTTCGGTGAGAGTGCGTGCACAACAAAGAACAGCAACCCACTTGTAAGCGTACAACTATGTAATCAATACGCAAACAATACCACACTGTCTCTATAGCCCTGCTATCTGGGAAGGACATGTTTCACTTGTGGCTGTAAACATGCATAATCACAATGTCAGTGGTATGGTAGTAATAACAGTATTTCACTATAATCTTTGCCAGGTTTTGTGCCATTATCTTTTAGTGTCATGAGTCAAACAGTCAGATAATACACCAAGGTAAGCAAACGACTGCTGCATTCATAGTCCATAAGCATGTACATCAGAACAGAAACTTCAGTAGCTGCATGTTGCATATACTTTTTTTCAAGATGGTGTTATTGAAACTATAACAGGCCCCTATTCTATACGTTTTAGTAAACGCGCCGCAAAAAGAAAAGAAAGAAAGAGAGATGCTACAAGCTAGCTAGGGCACACAGCTGCGGAATCGTCAATTTGCGCCAACCTATATATACCTTAATGAGTGAGCGTACTTCTCAATTCACGGCAACAAAACGGTACTTTTACTCCTCAAGAAAAAGGGAAGTATGGTGAATCACACATTGGCAAGTAAACGTTACCATGAGCTCAGAAGCCGAACCGGATAGTCGCTCCTCAATGCGTGGGCGGCCGGCAAGAAAAATCTTGCGGTGCTTTCGATCGACGAGCCACGGACAAATTTCACAAGAAACCTGAATAACTTTTCACAACTGTCGACCTAAATGAGTGTTTGATACATGAATCCCATGTGTCCCTAGAAAAGCGGAAAAAGTGTGAAATTTCATGCAAGCTAAACGAGTGTTGTTGAATTTAGGCGCCGCGAGTATGTGTCTTGCTGCGTTCTATTTACACGCGAACAATGAAACATGAACTGCTCTCGATATCGCAGACAGCGCGGAATTCCTCTACATGCGCGCAGCAACCGGCTTTAAAGAGCTGAAATGTATTAAATCACGCGCGCTATTGGAGTAATTATCAATCGACCCACATAAAAGGGCCCTTCGGTTCTGCAGGCGGAGAACAAACGCTAAGAGCCTCGATATTTATTAACGAATCCAGGCGCTGCCGTTCTCGCGAGTTCAAAGTTCAGGAGTTCAAGTACGCGCGGATACCTCTCGGTCGGATCTCGAGGTCGGTCAGAATGAGCGATGAAGTAACCGTTAAGGCACGCGAGACGAATGAGAAAAGAAGGCACTAACCTCAGTATTTTAAGCAAAACCACTTTGAGCCGCTTGCTTGAAAAGTCCCAAACGGAGAAGTGACACTGCAGTCAATCTCAGCGGTTTCAGAATACGGCCATAGATACGGCTTTAAGAATATTTTCGATGTTAAGCAGACGACGGAACGATATCACATGGCTCTTTTCTCGACCGACGCCATTTGCGACGGGCTTCCGCTGCAGGGCCATTTTAGTAGGCGCGTCGCTTTCAACTTCCGTTTGTCGTACCATGGTGGTACCCATGTTCTTATAACTAAATCAGGTTGGAAGTCCTGATGTTACTTAAGGAAAGCTGCTTACAGTGCAGTTAATACAAACCTTTAGCACGTCCCGTTCAATTTCGGTTTCGGTTTCTAAAATGGCGCTTTCTTTAGGCACTGAAGAGGAAGCTTTAGCTCGGATGCTCCCATCTCAATAAAAGAAGAATTCATTTTTCTCGGCAACCACTGCACCAAATTTGACGAGGTTTGTTGCATTTAAAAGAAAAACCTAAAATATAGTGACTGTTGGTTTCAAATTCTTGATTTAGGTCCTCATTTTTTTATTAGAAATTGGCAAAAATTGAGAATTTTCAAGAACGAAACTATTAAGTTTACAACTTTGTAACTCAGCAACGAGAACTGATAATGCAATTCTGTGAATTGCCTGTAATAGTACATCTTAAGCGGACAAAATTGATATGTTACACATGAATCTAAAAAAACATAGTAATATGTAAATACAGCTTTTGCAAAACCTTTGTACACAACGTAACAAATTCACGTAAGCTGTGAAATGACATATCGAATTTGTCCACTTTTGATGTTCTAATGGATGCCGTTTACAGAACCGCGATATCTGTTCTTGATGCAGAGCTATGAATTTGTAAACTTCGTGCTTCTATTTTTTTCAAACTTTCGAATATTTGAAAGTTATTTTAACGGAATTCAGGACGTAAATCGAAAATCCGCTTCCAACAGTCACTAGAATTTAACTTTCTCTCTCACATTCCACAAACTTCATTAAAATCGGTCCACAGTTTATCTCAGAAAAACGTTTTTGCGTTTTACATGTATTTGAATATTTGAATTTTGCGTTGGAGTTGGGCCCGAGCTAAAGCTTCCTCTTAAGCGTTTGTCGTGACGTTACCGTTGTTGAACCTTTCGATTATGTCATAAAACAACGCGGACGAAAAATATGAGAAACAGGTATTCTTTATTATTGCCTCAGTAAGCACATAAAAGTAATAAACTTCTCTAAAAACGAAAGCAAAATCTACTATAGATCACTGCAGCAACAAACCAATACTGAACGTTGTAATAATACGCACTAATATTTACAGGTGGTACCCATTGTAACGTCCCGACCCACTCTCACCTCTGCCGACCCATCCCAATATCACCTAAAACAAAGAACAATAAACAAAACGAGCAGCAGGTATAAATAAATAAATGTAGACGAGGCGAGTTCCTGATGCACGCAATATATGCCACTGTACAGAACGACAGAATAATATAGTTACATATATTTCGCAAACCGCGATAAGACAGACAGCTCGTCCAAATAAGACCACAAACGTCACCACGAGCACTTATTCCAATATCTATGGCACTGTAACGAAGATTTTAATATGCATATAAGCAAAAACGCCAAGAAACTAAATTATAACATGGTTGTGCAACAATTCCTATACAGATCACGGTGATACAGATTAAAACACTGCTCTGCAGAAGGGAACAAGGACATCTCATAAACAATGGCTCTACAATGCCACAACACAAGTATGAATTCTTCAAATCTTCACAAACAGGGAAAAAAAGAAATAAAGAAAGAAGAGCCTTAGTAGTGTGGTGCTGAACAAAACAGTGCTAGTTGGTGGCCTTGAGGTTTAGCTTACAACTGTGATGGTTATGGCAGTCTGGTTAATAATTAAGCGGTCTGTTTTATAATTAAAGTGATTACTGCATATGCATGAGTAGCTTTTGTTAAGGAAGAGCGAGATAAAAGAAATAGAGGGAGGACTAAGACAGCTAAAATGAGAACATGTTCTCTGGAGTAAGATTATAGTTCTCGTTGATTTCCAAACATTTACAAGCACTATAATAAGAAAATTAGAATTTACTAGAATTTGTGCGGATCTTTCAGAAATCTAGTAGTGCTAACCTGTCCAGCAAAAAAGTGACAAGTAAAATTTAAATTCTGGGTCTGTACATGGAAAAACCCCGATCAGATCATGAGGCATGCTGTAGTCGGGGGCTGCGGATTATATGACTACCTGGAGTTCACTTAAATATAAGTACACAATCTTAAGTGACCAGTAGAATGTTACATCAAATAGTAACAGTAAGTTGATTTACTACAGTGCTTGTTGAACTGGTCGATACATCTAGGAGCAGAAGAAATGAGCAGTGCTCTTTCCCTGTCCTGTGTCATGCCATTCGTATATATATAGGTTGTTTTTACAAAGACTAAGTAATATTTAAAAATAGCCATTTTGAAATAAAGAGAGGTTCCTTTGGAGACGTGCCATCATCGTGGTGGTGTGTCACGGAATTAAGGGTGATGCAGGGTAATTAGCCGCTAATTAACATACATCATTAATTACTTTTCTAACATTTATTTTCAGCAGGCTTATCATAATGGGGAAATTGAAGCGAGCTCTCCCCCTATCAACTTTTAGAACTGGAAAAATGCGATTACCCGTGGAACTGCAGTACGGTAAATTTCGGATATCAGAGCGCCTGAAACAGAAACTGGGAGGCTGCAGCAAGCGCAAAGCCGCACCTCTTGAGCTGATGCTCTGCTTACGTCACCCAGCAGCAGGCAGCCAGAGCGCTGCGGCTCCAGGCTCTTCGCTGTTGGCGCTGCGCTGGCTTCCCATTATATACAGCCCATATAATGCTATCATAAATGTCATTCATTTAAGGAATAATTTAACGTTTCATTAACAGGCAAAGAAGCCAGATTCTCTTCATCAAATGCTCCCACATGCAAGGAGCTGTACATTTTTGTAGGCCACCAACTAGCTCTCTGGAGAACTGATATTTTGAGAAAGAAGTAAACGTACTCAAGTTCAATGAGAACAGAGATAAAATTTCAAGGGCACAAGGCAAGTACGATATATGTGTTTAAAAAGAAGGAGCCAACCTGTGGGATGTTATGTCCCATGATCACGAAACAAGAAGTGCAGCATCTCATCACTCTGCAAATACGACGAAAACACGCAGCTTTTACAAAAATAGCTGCAGTAATTGACATGATTTTCATGCCAAGTCGGACGGAGCATCAACATGTAGTAAAAAAAAAGGCAGGAAGTAAACATTGAAGGGGCCCTGGAACACCTCTAATAAAATTTGCAATTTCTTTGTTTCTAGGACTCTTGCTGAGGTCTTGTCATTGCCGGTACACCTGCTGAGCTGGCCAATGCCGCCGAATGCATTCAATTTGACAGAATCAAGATTTGTGACTTTGTGTCTCTGAGACAGCATGCAATGAATGAACCTGTTCTTACATCAGCAAAAACAAGAAAATCTACCAGGCATCACTAAAAAAAAAAAAAAGGCCTCAAATGCGTTAGCCAAATGCACTGGTAACCAGAGTTGCCACAATGAATGAAAATTGCCACAATCATAGTCAAGAAAAATAATGCATCAACTTGGCTTCCACTGGAGTTATTAGTTATCCAAACACCCCCTGCACTGACTGGCTTTGGTCTGCATTAGCTGTTAC
This sequence comes from Dermacentor andersoni, assembly GCF_023375885.2. Classification (NCBI taxonomy): domain Eukaryota; kingdom Metazoa; phylum Arthropoda; class Arachnida; order Ixodida; family Ixodidae; genus Dermacentor; species Dermacentor andersoni. The sequence continues at coordinate 136,225,629 of NC_092815.1, forward strand.
ATAAAGCAAGTGTATTACCCACAATAATTCAGAAATCGCAAGGCTAAAGTTTCAGTAGGGGCAGGCAATTCAAAAGAATTCAGTGCAGTGCAGCTTTGCACACACACTCACACGCAGCTGCCAAGAGGTTATAGCTGAAGGCCGTATTCAGCACTACAGAGCTGGGGGTGGGTGGGGGGTGGCATTCTGTAAAGGCTCTTTCACACTAGGCCAACATGACACCGATTTGATTCTCCCAGCTGTCGGCAACAGTGTTTTTTACCTTCGTGTCTGTCTCACTGTACTGACAACGAGCTCTACGCCGACCATCGGCAGATTGTCAGCGTCGGTACAGTGTGACAGAGGTGCCGACATGAAGGAAAAAATGCTGTTGCCGACAGTCAGCAGACCAAGACCGGTGTCGTGTTGGCCTAGTGTGAATGAGCCTTAATTGTCCACCTAGTCAACATGTCCATTTAGTCTGCTGCTGAAGTGCTGATTGGCTAGGGGTGCCTGTTTCCCCTACATGCATATGCCAGCCCAGCCAATCATAACTTCAGCAACTGACGAAATGAAATGTCCACTAGGTGGACACCTGCAGAATACTCCCCCCTGATGAACCATCGACGCACACAAAAGCAATTCACAAGAGAATCTGGTTTACGCAGATTGTAACCTTAATTTACATGATATTTTTTATAACCGATGCAGCACAGCCCCTATAAGACATCATTCACAGACTGCAAAAATCAAATATAGCAGCCTGGAGACACATTATGAAAACACACTGTTAGCACCACAGATACAAAGTGAATTTTTTTCTTCTTTGAGCGCTGTAATATACTGAGGCAGCTTATTGCAAAAGTGGGTTATATATGTAAATTGGTGGCATTACAAAGAACTAAAACAGAGTGAACAATGAATGAAAGCATTCAGGGCCCCTTTTAAAGGAAAAAGCATATGAAGCACTAGTAAAAAGAAGTGGCAGCAACTGGAACAGTTTCGAGCACTAATGGACAGGGACACAAGAAGAAGAAGTAAGACACATAGAGCGCTTACCATGTGTCCTCTTACGTCTTCTCTTTAAGTCCCGGCCTGTTAGCACTACAAATAATTCCAACATGACTAATCAACTTTTCAAATTTCCACCTTAATCAGCAGCAACTGCCTTGAAAGGCATACACAAAAGGCAAAATTTTCAGCAGCAAAGGCATTTATAAGCGTTCAATGTGGAACACATCGGTTGCACCAACAGAAAGGCCACAGTCTCTGAGACTAAGGCTACAAGCTGTGTAAAACTGCATTTTCTTGCACATAGCACGAGTGTTGTCTTGTGGCATATCATTAGTTGGTGATGTTTATTTTTTCTCCTATCTATACTTGGTCTACACAAATCTTGAAGGCAATGCATTGAAGGCGTCATTCCTTGAATATAACCTGTCTTATATGATAAAGGCAAGACTTATTTTACAAGGCAAGCACACTTGGTACTACTATGCAGCTTGACAACAGGAGGAGAGAGAAATGACAAGAGGAGAGACAACTACACTAGTTGTGTGAATGAAACACCAGATGTTTCTTTTTTTTTCTACTAGATAACCAGCTTGAGAAGGTACCTTGCATAGTACTTGAAACAATGCCCTACCATGCCCCACCGCAACTGAAACACAGAACGACTCCTGCTTTAATGTGGCAAGCTCAACCACCAAACAACTAAGTTTTGCAAAAAAGCCAACCTCACGATGTCATGGGGAAAATGCATATGTGCACGCATAGGGGGGAGCGCACAACAGCGAGGAAGTGAGAAAGGAGCGAAAGGGAAGGAAGAGGGACAATGCATAGCGGTTCGGAGGTCTGGATGCACAACTTCAAAGCATGCCTGCATGGCCTTGGTACGTGGAAACGCTGCCACACATCACAGTACACTAAAATGTTCTAATTTAGGCCCGTGCCTACGTTTTGCATCACAATAATAATATTACTACTTATTTCCTTGGTAATTGAAAGTCATTCCCTGCATTACATTCGTGAAAATACAGCATGTGCATACGGCAGTGTTTTCACATTACCAAGATGAAAATACTGACATGCGTGTTTCGCTATTTGACGATGGAAACTTGCAGCTGGGATTGTGCTGGTCTTGCTAACAAAGCACGAATAGAAATCTCGTACACTTGCTCAAACTAGCTGATCACTTCAGTCAGTGGCATACTACAGTCGAACCTGGATATATCGTATCTGAAGGAAATCACAAAAAGGTTCGATATATAGGTAATTCGATATGTAAAATAAAGATTCCGTAAAAACATCTTCAAGGGGATTTTACAGCTGTTCGTTCTACACAATGATTTGTTATATATGTGGGTTCGATACATCCTGGTTCTACAATATTGAAGATTTATAAAGCAATACTGTACTGAGGTGCTTATGATAGCACTCTACTGTACACAATAGGCCACTGCTGATGGGAGTGCACAAATGTGCAGCTACTACTGTGAGCCCTGCCACACATCAGCAGTGAGATTTGACGGCCACACACTTGCACCTTCCCACTAAAAGTGGGGTCCTGTGTACATTAATCACTGTTCAAGATATACCACCAAACCCTTTTCAGCAAGCATATGCAAATAAAGCGATCACCAGTGGGGGTGCCAAAACAGTTGCCCTGACAAAGGCATGTCCCCTTGTCAAAATATTGGCTCCAAGAGATATTTTTAGTTTCCCCAGTGTTTAACACATGTCACATCTCCATTTTTCTGCGAACCTTTGTCTTTGTATGTGCATAAATAAGTTACAGCGTTTTGCAAGAATTCTTGTAATTCATTTTTCTTTGCCGGTCCTTTTTCTCTTTTTTTTGTTCGTTTGCTGCTGCTGCCAAAGCATGTGCTATACTGACAGAATGAAAAGTGACAGGGAAATCTTAAGGTAGAACACGTAGTAAGCGTAGTTACTCGAGAGTGCGACATCACACTGCTATGCGTCTAGTCACTAAAGATGGCATCATAAACTTTCATCCGGGCATGAAAGATAAAACTATGCCAATGTAACACAAGCTTGAGACAGTGGAAACGAAAGTATGCGTATTAGCTAGGCCTAAGTTGATGTGTTTCATTCCGTGAGAAAACTACTATCTGATATGATAAAGCTTCGTTAAAAAGTGCTGTACATGACTGCTGATTAAACGATTAAGGAAACAAACAAGTGGTAAGTTCTGTTACAATGCAAGTATTACTAGACCTAAGTTCATTATATTGAGTTTATGTCTGTGTTCGAGGAAAATTGCGAAGTTGAATGTTGTGGAGAGTTAACCATTTTCTTTAACTACTACAACAGCCAACAAGCCTGCTAAAGTACAGTCCGAAAGAATCTGCATCTAAATGCAGGTCACGCCTACGAGTGGATATAGACTGCATGGTTAAATATTGTGCTTAAGCAACGCCAGCTCGCTTTACAGCAGGGGTCTCGAAGTCAAGTTGGGTCTCAGGCCACATACACAGAGCACACCTCCTTTTGCGGGCTGCACTATCCTGCTGCGATGAATATGTGAAAGGACAGACAAGAAAGCTGCCTAAGAATTGTGCAGGAAAGAGGAGCTAGCATGGTTGGGAAGGCCATGCAGACCACGCATGAGAAGTTAGTAGGCCACATGAATGAAACCCCTGCTTCACAGTTTTTAATTGTGCTAAACAGTATGACTAAGCAAATACGTGTATAAGTAGTTGAGCAATGCTTGTTGAAGGTTTTTTTTTAATTATTTTTTTTTGCAGGAACTGACACTCCGTGCCTTAAGAGGAATATACTTCTGAACACTGAGTATGTAACCTTGAGAAGGCCTCACATGCAACGCTGCCAAAGAAGACCTAAGAGAACCAGGCCAGTGAGCAGTATAACGATGAAAGCATGTTTTGCATAAAAATCAACTATAGCAAACCAGTTCAGGAGATCAGTTAGAAAAAGTGCTCGGCTTTCATACATTTCATACAGAATAAGATGTATACTGCCTCTATTTCTAGCCCCCTTCCTTTTGTTCACTGTAATGTAAACAATTCAACTGAATTAAAAAAAAAAAGTTGTTCTGTCAATGATCTCCATACGAAGCACATATCTGTTGACACTCTTAGAACTTCATTTCGAAGCATTAAGGTTGTGTTGTCCATTGTTGCTAGTAAGCTTTTTATGGGAACCTGACAGGAACACATGATCCACACAAAAAAGTGGCAATCCTCCTTGATGGCACAATGAGTAAAGACACGATTTGTGATACTGCCTAGCATAGTAGACGTAGTATTCAGTAAGACAATTCACTAGTTGTATCTCTCTCAACTACTATGGTAGTATTCCTTTAACAGAAACATGAGAATTCTGTTCATATTACCGGGAGTTCAACTTCACACATCTCAATTGAGTAAACGAGAGAAAGATCAGCAGCACTGCATAATCCTCTTCCAGGTTCTTTTTTTTAATTGTTTAGGTCCCCTGCACAATGTATGCCTCTCTTAGCAATCTCAATTTACACCTGTCCTGTAGCAACTGTCTCCATCCTATGTCTGCAAGTTCCCTAGTAACATCACTCACTTCAACAACTTCTCTGCTACCACTGAGTGTATTTCCCTCTCCTTGGCCAACATTTCATTGCTCCTAAAGTCCACCAGTTATCTAGTCTACACACCACTACATTTCTTTCTCTTAATCTTAATGATACCACCTACACCTGATTGCTCTCTGGTTCATAGTGCCTCCTACTTATCTCTTTGCATCATAGAACTAAGTAAAGGTCCCCGAACTGTTCCAACTGTTCGAGAAGTCTCCAACTTATCAGAGAACAGAGCTTGTCCTAAAAGGAGCCTACGGCACATAAGATAATAATATCGCCCCTCTGCAAAGTGCAAACACTGATACAAAAGGGGTATCCCGGGATGTTACGAGGTGAGCTACATCTCACAACCCAATTTCTACTTTCCTGTTTTTTTTAATACCAAGAAGCACAGCAAAAGCAGCAGTGATCACAGGTACTTCGCTGTCCATGCGGAACACCAGCCCCGATACTCCACATAACATGTCCACAGTTATGCCTCATGTGACACTTAGCAAATGTTGATGATATAAAAGGTGTACCCGCTGTTGAACAGACGCTCTCACCTTGACTAGGTATCTTTCTAACATCTGTGTTATCACCTTGAACAGTTTTCTTTCAAGCAAAAATAATACCATTACTGTGTACATTTCTAAGATTTGCACTTCCCTTCTTTTTTTTTTTTCTGACACTACAGGACACAACAACTATGAACTAAAATACTTATATAATGCTTCAGAAACTGAAAAACTGCTAAAGGACTGCAACTTCACGTTCCTGCAACATATGACAAGAGGTCAATCACAGGTTATTGTGTACTTTAAGCCTATAATGCTCTATTTGTGCATCATAATTGCAAACAGAGCACTGTTATAATAAAGACAATGCACCGGTTACCTCACAGGGCAAGGCTGTAAACACGAGGCACCTCTACCTCTATTACTTGCTTCTGAGCAGCTTGCTTATGATACCTCTGATGCCCCTTTTGTTCGTTTCTTTTTTAACTACATATGCCTTGTGGCAAATCCTCAAAATAAAAATAAAATAAAAAAAGAACTGAGAACCTAAGTGCCAAGCATATATAGCATAGAGTGTTCAAATATACAAATGAACATAATGCGCCATCAATCATCCTCCCTTTTCCGTGAGGTTGGTTCCCATGCCTATGGACTTAAAATTAGAAGGCACAGTCACACTTGCAAAGGGCAGGCAGCACTTCTCGCATTACCCCTCAAGGGCACAATGGTTGTTGGTGGTGGTCATGGTTGAAACACAATTGAAGCTCATTTCTTTCTGTTATTGAAGCACTAAACTAATGAAGCAACAATTCCCTGCCATGTTATTCACTAAATGGCAGTTGCAATACATCAATAAGCCCCCACAACTATGAATAAATCCATGTGGGCATTGTTAAGCTCAACGTTCCAACAGCCATCAGGATTCATTATGCGATGCGGGAACAAGGACCTGAGGTCTGAAGCCAGGGCTAGGATGCGGAGAAAAATTTGTACATAGTGAGCCAGGGTCTTAAACTTAGCGAGAACAATAGCCAAGCTGCAATAGCAAGCTGCAATAGCAAGCTGCAATGCGTCCTCAAATGTGGGTGCTCTATTTCTAGATTTCCTTAATGTCTTCAATAGAGTGAAGTGTTGGACCTGTGCTGCCAAAAACACAGTTTAAACTTCAAGCGGGCAAACAGAGAATGCATTTCTCTATTGTGCGAACTCTTGCTGGCAATAGGCCTCAAAAAAAGATTTAAAAAACTGAGTGTGGCACTACAATATAGCCACATTACAAACAGTTCAGCATGTGAAAGACTAGCGTTTATCTGCGCAAATACTTAGCGGAGGTACTTTTTTTTTTCATCAGCCAAAAGACAAAGTGCATTCTATACCACAGCACTACTGCAACGTCAGTTCACATAGAACCATCATACCCCATGCGACGCCAGCCGATATTGCCAGCCACACGGTCAAGCAGTCCCCCCAGCCTTCGCTCTCGGCCGCCAAGCCGGAAGCCATCGGTCTCCAGGCTAAAACTGAGTCTGTTCAGGCCCGAGCTCAGGCCAGAGCTCAGGCTGGGGCCCAAGCCGATGTCGAGTTCAGTGCGGTCAGCCGGCAGGTCACCGCCACTCTTGAGCTTGACGTGGCACTTTTCGACACGTAGCACTTGCCTGGATGCATCGGAAGAGGCAAAGCCACTGTCACTCATCGAGTGCCGGTACTTCTTGGGATCCCGACGTCGAGTTGGCGTGCTGTTTCGCCGATGTCGCTCCTCTTCATGCCGTGAACAGCTCTCGGCCAGTCTGAAAAGTGAAAGAAATTCCCCCCATGGTCTGGTAGGAGTTCACAATACTGTCGCAGAAATAGCTACGGCAGATTATGTTACAGCACAGTTGTGATGACCTTGTTGTGATCAAACTGTGTAAACTGTGTGTGGTTGATTTCAGTTATACTCAAAACGCATGCCACAGCTATTTAATGCAAGGGAGCAGTCATTACAGTAAATTGTACCGTCAACCTTGTAAACCGCATACATACTATACTGTTGGTCCTAGAACCTTCAGGCATTGCCTTCTGAAAATTTCTGGTACTATTGTTGTATTACTCGTTCATCATCTTCATCAGCCTAACTTAGGTACACGGGACAAAAGCCTCTCCCCCCAGAAATCTCCAATCCCCCCTGTCTCATGTCAACCAAGTCCACTCTAGGCAAGCAAGTTCCCTAATTAGAATTATGTACTTGTTATATTTTGTTAAACTCATGCTACATGAATGTGCCGTTAGGTAACAGCTGTTGCTTTGTATACAGCATTGCGTAACTTAGGAAAACATCTAGGTTCAAAACAAAAAAAAAAGAAAAAGAATAATGGACGAGACAGACTTCATTATTTGCGTGCGTCTCCCAGCATAACAATGTTGCTGTCAAGCATGGACCAGCAGATGTCAAGTAAAACACACTGCCAGACCACCTTTAAACTCAGTACAAAATCTGCACAAGGCACATTCTGCAGTGTGACGGAAAGTTCCTACCAGGTACAGCAATGCTGCACTTGGTGCAAATGAGCGGCAGTGCTGAGCCCAAACTGAAGAACTGCGCTTGCCTGATACAAAGCTGCGCACTAATGCATGTCACACTAAATGTGCATTAAACATCAGCTAGCGGGCACAACTGCAAAATGGTGATGCAGATTCCTTCCATGATTTCACTCATAAATACCGTATTTACTCGCATAATGATTGCACTTTCTTGTCAGAAAAATTGATGCTATTTCAGAGGCGCGATCATTACACGGGTTAAATTTCCCGTGAAAAAAATTTTTTTTTTTGTCCCGCGTTTGCTGCGGGATGCTAGTGTCCCAAAACAAAAATGGCGGCTGGTGGAGCAAGCCGAACGCGCCGAACGCAATTTTTTTCTTCTCGTGAGTACATTACGTGCATTGAAACAGTTTCTTCCGTATCAGTAATGAATAATTCGTTAATATCGGCAAGTTTGCAGCAATAACGTAGCCGTGTCCACTTTGAGGGGACAGAAACAGATGGGAGCGCTTAGCTGCCAGTGACGTAGAAACACATGGCCGGCATGCTGCGGAAACTGTGGCATCTGTCTTCACTACTATCCTAATACGGCACATTTCTGCTAAGGGTGGGCGAATATCTTAGCTGTGTTGCAAGCGTCGGCGTATGAATAGGGTACACCTTTAACGTATCAGTGTAAACGTGGCTACTATCGTTGCCGCTCGCGATTTGTTGCGTGCCCACGAGTGCAGATGAGAAGAACCGAAAGACACCTTTTTTGTTGTTGACCACAACCATTATAAAGGCTACACATAATAAAGGCAAGTTTGGTTGTACCTCTTTTTGTCATGGAAGTGGGGAAAGGGATGAAATGAGGCATCTACTTAAGAATGTTTGGTGCGTGCAGACCGCTTGGTTGTCTTGAAGAGTCGTTTGAGTAGCATACGACATATGGTAAGCGCGATCATTATTAGCTAGACTTGGCACACGACATATCGCTGCGGCAAGTTCGGGGTGCGATCATTACACGGGGAATAAAAAAAATCGAATTTTGACGACAAAATTCAGGGGTGCGATCATTACGCGAGTGCGATCATTACGCGAGTGCGATCATTACGCGAGTGCGATCATTATTCGAGTAAATACGGTATTTACTGACATTACAGCCTTCAGAAGGCTCCTATAGGAGAGGTTGATTAAGTATTGATTCTTACCTTTGCAGATTGATTGATTACGACAAATTTACTTAACTCATTCAATCATTTTTATTATTTATTTGTTTGTTTGGTTGGTTGGTTGGTTGGTTGGTTGGTTGTTTACTTATTTATTTATTTAAGCACCTTAAGGTCCATGAGGACATTATAAAAAGGTGTGGTAAAGTTGGAGCCCTAAATATACAGAAGCAGAAGTGTCCAGAGAGAGTTGAAAAAAGACCGGAGAAAGAAAAAAAACAGCCACAGAAAGGCCTTTGTACATTACCACAGCAACTACATTTGAACAATGGTGTAATAGAGGGCAGAGTGTATAAAAAAATATACACACATAAAAACAGAAAAATGGCCAATCAAGCAGTTTCACGAATAAAACCAGTGACAAGTTCGCTAGCAAAGATGGCTACAGTGCAAAGTCAACAACACAAATTTTTGGATTTTAACAACACAGAAGCCTCCCTTTGACGAGATCCTTGATTTTGGCCCCTGGGAGTGCAGCTTCATTACGTTAATATCCAAGCGTAAAAGTGCATGCAGATGTGTACCAACGTTATGAAAGGCCCTGCACCCTGGCTCACCCGGCAGTGGCATTTCCTGCGAGAGAGTGTGAGTGGAGACTAGATGCGCCCTGGTCACTGAGGGAGTCCTCAGAGCTGGAGTGGAGAGAGAATGCCAGCCGATGGCGCCGGTGCTCCTTGAGGCGGCTTCTCCCGGATGAAGCAGTGCCGCTGCCTCCGAGCTCTGAGGCAAGGTGGGCCAGGCATTCCTCCTCTTCGCTCGACAAGTCTCCACCGGCAGGCGATGACAGCAGCCGTCGGGGCGCAAACGATGATAGTGGAGAGCCGCTACGTGCCGCCGACAGCATGGATGCACCCCAGCAGCCATCGCCACCAGAGCCTGTGAGAGTAACGACAGCATGACGAGAGCTTCAGTGAACTGCCCACTTCAATTACAGAGATAGCATGGAAAACGCAAGAGCATGTGCCATATAATACATGTTGTCAGATTAAACATGCTACGCATTGTCACACTTATGCTGTAGCATGATACGCCCACAACATCATAATGTTCATGCATCTCAAATGTCGTAGCCACATGTCGAAAGAAAGGTGGGCCCATATTATCAAAGTATACATGCGAGAAACAATTACTGCAGCACATTCTCCCACATTAGCAGTCATCTCAGAGTATAAGCTAGATTGTACTATTGATGGCTGACAGCTTGACAGCCACGCCATTTGATTCATCAACAGCCTACGGCGCCTGTTGCATTCGCTGCTGCCAAGCGGTAATATGGTTTAAAAGGCACAAGTTTCCTCCAAGTCACAAACTGCTGTACCTTGAAGTTTAATGATGTCCATACATGACAAAAATAAACTACAGAATAAGTATACACAAGAAGAGGTCTCAAAGTGATGACACTGTAGTGGTACCTCTCATGTTTAAGCGTGTAAGCGAATGAGGTCTGGTGAGCAGATGAATATGAACCGACAAGTGCTGAGTACTGAGAGAATAATGAAAACAGCATCACAAAATTAACACCTTGACAAGATCATACAAAAGGCACGATTGCATCTGCACCCTGAACATATAATCAATTGTACATAAATGGAGAGAAACGGACAATGGAAAACCAAGTGACATTATAAATTGAACATTGGAACATACCTACATGTAACAACTTCAAGAATTGACATTCAAAACCATAAACTCAATGTAGGTTTATAAAATGAATATTAAATACTGAAGAGATAACAGACAGAAAACTATGTACATTCTAATCAGAACAATAACCACTTCGTTTTAATTCCACAGGGTATCAAAACCCATAGTTCGAATCCTTCAAAAGCAGTTGAGTTCCATAATTCGCTTGCACTTTTGTAAAGGAAAATTCTGCTTTGATGAAAATATCTTAGCATTTGTATACTGAGTAACTATTCTCTGTGGATAAACTGAAGAAGGTTGGCAATTTGTAATGGGCCAATATGTGGGATTACCTAAATTTACTTTTACTAATTCGATCCTCTGTGTACATAATGCTCGAGTATGCCGCTCTGTGCACATAACCTGCCAATAAAATGAACCCACACCAATGACAACTGATGACGTCGTTTGTAGTGTTCTGGTGTGATGCAATCCCTTAATATCAATCCTTAAAGGCATCAATACCTGTGTGTGTGCATACGAGCACATGAGTGTGTGAGTGAGCAGAACAGCAAAACAACAGGTGGCAGCAGCGCTGGTAGTGACATCTTGTGACGCTTTGCTCAACCACAATGTGTCAGAACTTTTATGTTATTGTCGCGCCGAAAGGGAGACGGAAGGTGATGGCACCTTTTGCTCCAAATAAACAGAGTCACTCTGCCACTCGTCAAATCAAAGTTGTATAAAGAAGGCAAGGAGAAGAGTGACACATCCTGCCAAAGACACGTCTATCCTTCCAGGTGAAACAAAAGATCTCGGCAGTCAGTGTGGTGGCAAGGAAAAGAGCTCACGTGATCGACGATGCGTGGGCCGTCGAGTTGGAGAGAAGCTGCCAAAGAGACTGCCGCGCTGACGCCAAGCCTCGGGCAGGAGGTCCTCTGAGAGACGGCGGGCTCTGGACGGAGCCGAGTGGGCTTCTCGCCGGGAGGAGGACCGCGAGGCATCCTCACGGCGGGGGGACAGTGCAGATAGCCTCAGGACCACCTCAATCTGTTCGGGTGCACCTCCTTCTGGGCGCACCCGGTGGCTTAGCAGCGTTGACCGAGGTTCCAGTACGCAGAGCTGTAGGAAAGAAGGAGACATAGGCATGAGCCATTGGTATGAAATAGATTTTATATTACTTTATTTTCTTCAAAGTGCATTGAAGGAATGCTGGAGAGAAACATATTGGGTTCAGCTAAAGTGGCACATTACAGGCTTGGACGCCAAATGTGAGTGTAGGTACTTTTTATTATTCTTCTTATTTTTAATTCGAGCAGAGAATTATATATGTCTTGCAGCATACTATATGGGTATCTAAACAAAAGCATGTAGGCCCTCCTTAAGTAAGAATTGAAATGGTGGCTTACACAACTTATTAACCATGAACCAATGTGTGTAATTCAGTTTGATCAGTGCACAGGTTGGCAACTCTGAGAATCCTCTCTCGAGTATAGCCCTCATTCCTGGTCAAAGCTACAACAAGTGGTGAATGTCCGCTGTCGATGCCGGAACAGCACGGTTTTGACAACTCACGAGGCCTTTGTGAGTTGGACTCCAGGTCCCAATACCACGAGTACAAGAAAGGTTACAGGGAAGGGAACTGACACACGAAGGGATTAAGACATGTCACCCATAACAGAAAAGCGATTTTTGGGATAGAAAGACAGATGATTTGCCTCAATGAAGCAAAGTAAGTGGGATCTCTGGTGTGGAGATGGAGTGATTGTGTCTGTCCACTATATAGTGCAGGTGTAATCACTAATGAATAGCTTATTGTAAAGCCAAAAAGTACATAAAAATGAAAGACAGGTGGCAGCACCATCATGAAATTGCTACACCAGTTTTTTATGGCAACGTGAATTTCGACAGCACCTGCTGGGACTAATTAGTTGTTCATCAACAAAGAATGATTAAAAATCCATCCAAAGTAAGCAAAAATGCAGTCAAGGAGGTTATGGAAATGTTTTAGTGCCCAAGAAAGGCCAGAATATGAGAACATCTCATGAAATCCCCGATGCTACACAGACACTATTAGTGCCATGCCTTAAGCTCGAAACTGTTTCTCTTTAAGTTGGCTTTAATTTCTTTCTCTAATAATCAGCTTTTCTCGCCCATGACAATGCATGCTGTTCTGAAATGTCAAATACTTAAAAGGGATTAAATGTTTCTCTTTGCTGCCTCTTTAACTAACTTTAACTAACTATCTCGCAATGTGCCTGCACTTTCTTCTCCGTAAGCATAGGGACTGTCATAAATCTTGCTTTTCACCATCCCTTCTAACAAATGGTGCTGCGTAAGTGCCACTCATTGCACCAGCAAAATGAAATGAGCATCATGAGTGCCTTAAATAACTCAATAGTTGATAAAAGAAATCCTAGAATTGCCTTAGCACATACACACATGCATAAAACGAAAAATAGTCACCTCGTAATTTACGACGCACGTCACAACTGTTTCCGGAGTAATGCCAATGCACCATCGGTCCATCACAAATGGTGGCTGAGAAAAAGAAGACCATCACAAGCTTGAAAACAAAAGCATTAAAGGCCCCGACAATTAAAGAAATGTTCTAAGTCTAAGCAAGTTGAAACAAGTAACAGAATTTTACATGGAACAGCGCCAACTATGTATACAGTCGAGCTTTGTTAAACGAAGTTGCATCTGACAAGAAAATAATTTTGTTATATCTGATATTCGTTATCAGCGTATATTTATCAGACACTAATAGTGGTGAGAAACATTTTCAACTTACTTCGTTATACCTAATAATCTGTTATATCCATGTTTGTTATACTGAGGTGTGATTGTATTTTCGAATAGTTGATAAAACCTTAAAAATTAAATTAAATTATGGGGTTTAACATGCCAAAACCACTTTCTGATTATGAGGCACGCCATAGTGGAGGACTCCAGAAATTTCGACCACCTGGGGTTCTTTAACGTGCACCTAAATCTAAGTACATGGGTGTTTTCGCATTTCTCCCCCATCGAAATGCGGCCGCCGCGGCCGGGATTCGATCCCGCGACCTCGTGCTCAGCAGTCCAACACCATAGCCACTGAGCAACCATGGCGGGTTTGATAAAACATCAATGGCAATGTCACCAGAATACGTATTGAACATCAAAAACTGTGCTTGCTAGAAGAACCTTCAACCATGTTCTTACAGCTGCGATGAGAAATCATCCTCGAAGCTCAACTACCAGTGTTGTACCACTGCCTCCTTACCTGGGCTATGCGTGTGAGGAAAAGGCCAGATTGGGCACACTCGAAGGTGACATTGCTGATGCAGCGGGCAGCTGCGTCACTGGCCAAATGCGTCTCGCCCGTGTCCAACTCCACGAATGCTTTCCACTTGTGTTCACGGGGACTCGCACCCAGCCGAACGTGGCTGCCAAACAGCAGTGTGAGTCGCAGGAGCATTGGCTCCGAGACAGACATTGGCACCGATGGCACTCTGGAGCCCAGGGAACCAAAGGACGTTGTCATTGAAGCAAAGCTTGCTGATCCCAGTGCAGATGACCCAAAGGTGGAGGAGGTGTGGCCATGGCTCATGGACTAGGAAAGACAAGAGCCCAATAATTAGGTCTGCATGCTATTGAGCCCGTAGAGCTAGTGAGTGCAGATTAGACAGGCATGCTAAGACACAGCATAGTACAGCATGGTACAGTCGACTTCCATTGATTCGACCCTGATGGGGCCAATGAAATTGATCAATGCATAACATGTGCTCAATGCATAAACTGTCCCCTAAGCTCTGCCGAGACAAGCTGCCACTAAAGGAGTTGCTATTTGGGTCACCATAGGGGTCACAGGCATGCATGCTGATTGATCAAGTTCGAATTATCTGGCAAAAGCCAATTTTCTGATAAAAATGACGAAAATTTCGAGCCATAGAAATGCATGGGCACTGGCCGGGACTTTCGGTCGGGAATGAATCAGTCGAAAAATCAAATTAACCAGAGAAAATCAACGAAAGTCTTCTGTATAATGGTTTGGCCGAGTTGCAAATTGTTAGCCACAGCAGATATTAGCTGCAATATAGGAGATTGACAGACAAGAAACAAGGACAACATGGGAGCCCTTTCTTTCAACTAATGTTTAACATTTTTCTGTTGCTGAAATGTTGTGCCTTTTCAGTTTCTTTAAATGTCAGCCTTACGTTATATTTTGATAACTTATTTACTGCCAAAAATTAATATAAACTTATATTTACAAGTTTCATGTCTTCTCACTGTTGTTCTATATAAATGGCCTTTGTCCTGTACAGGAGGTCCCAATTCAGTTCCTAATAATGGGAGCACCTTCTGCATATGCATCTTTTGCACACTACTTCAATACTGACGTGAATTATTGTGTGAACTTATTGTGATATACTTGCAAAGGCATAATATACAGAATATACACGCAACAACATTTACAGCAATCACACATGTGTACACCAATCTGAACAGTGGAAAGAAAACTAATATCAGGTTGCACCACTTCTTCTTAGACACAACTCCTTATCTTACCTCATAATCTGTACCTGTGATAGGATAAGGGTGTAAGATAAGATAAGCGTAGGAGCTGGCAAAATTTTTCAAGCTCACCTCACGCTGTGACATTTCAAACTTGCGTCTGTTTTCCATGGCAAGCTTCTCAATCTCATCCTGCAAATTTCACACAAACAACAGAAGTGTAAAATTTTTTCAAGACTAAACTGCAGGACTTTCACTACAATAAAAATATCAACAAAGGTAGAAGAAGAGTACCAATGGCACAAGGGTTACACAGTTGAGAAATGTAACTTCCCATCATTGTTGCCATTGCAGAAACTTCCTGCTAGATTTGATGGATTTTAGGCTATTTCAGTGGCAAAATGGCACTTTATGTGAATGGTAGATCCTTAAGAGGATTTCAAACTGAGGTTTTCTTAATTTTTTGTATAGTCACAAACTGTTCACTGAATTTTAACAAATTTTGAATGTTGTTTTAGGCAAAGAATGGAAATAAAGACTTGCAGTGTTTGTGTTTGTTAATGCAGGGATTACAACAAAACATTTCTTCATGAAATAATATGGCTCATTATTAATCACAAAAGTGTTTTTCACAAGTTAATCAATAAGCACTCTACTGACAATGTAAACAAATGTGTTATCGTAGTCCTAAACTCATCAGACGGCCCTTCGCAGTACTTGCAATATTACAACTGTAATTTAACTCAAATGTCAGATACTCAAAAACACCTCTAGGCCATAATTGATTGTCTTATTGCTCATCAAAATTTTTCAACGCGATTCTTACTGGGCATATGCATTTTTTGGTCCCTCCTTGGTCACTTCAGGACCCATGTGCAATAATATTTAGTGGATTATAGTGAAATTCATAAGTTGTTTCAGTGGAATCTCTTGTAAGAAAGAAAAATTTCAACATTTTTTAACCGAGCTCGAAGACTGAATATGAAGTGCGCGCGCATATGGTTGGAATAATGTATGCACCGGCATTTTTCTCATGCATTCGAAATTCTCAAATGGAATACTTTAATTTCAAACAGTAGTATATGTTTTTTTTTCTACATTTATAAAAGCATTCACACACCCATGCTAAATATAGTGCATGCCAGATGAATGAACGAATAAAGAAAGAAATACAGCAGTATGTTGTGCACACCACTTATTATTGTTTCATGTTTTGATCAAATGAGGAGTGAGAGTTGAATGACTTTTTTTTTTTGTCCGAGCGTTTCGTGGAAAAAGCAGAGCGAGCAAATGAGAGTCGCTCAGCTCCTACCATAAGTGCCAGTCTGTGTCCCAAGGGGGCAATGCCCATGTCCTTCAAGTGTTCCACGGTGAGAAGGAGCAGCCGTTTGCCCGAAATCTGCTGGCTGCGGAACAGCTCGGCATACTGCTCCAAGTCCTTGGTGGCATCTGTACAAAAACGTGTAAAAAAATAGCGACTGTAAGTATGGTTGAAGCACCAATACAAAAAAAAAAAGAGCGTAGGTTCAACAGTGTGAAAGCAAAAGGTGATAACCAACAGAGACAGAAAGAACTGTGCTTGTAGTAATGCTACATTCTGTGCAAGGCATTGCATACAGTGTAAGCTGGGGAACAACGGGGGGGACATTGCGTAGACTTGCTAATTTGTACGACTTCTGTCATTACGGCAAATTTGTAATTTTGTATATGAAATGATATAGAACTCTGAGAGTCAACACGGCGACCTTTTTATTGCCACTGCCTTGGATCAGGCTATTACTTCAAATTCAACTTTGTAGCTAAACATGATAAATGAGAAATGCTGTCTTAATGAAGCTGTGTTCTTTGAATTTGTCAATCTCAAATTCAAAGAACACAGCTTCGTTAGGACATCATTTTTCATTTATCATCTTTAGCTACGAAGTTTAATATTAATTAATGAATTTTGGGGTTTTATGTGCCAGAACCACGATTTGATTATGAGACACGCCGTAGTGGGGGGCTCCGAATTAATTTTGACCACCAGGCGATCTTTAATGTGCCCCCAATGCACGAGGCCATGAGTGTTTTTGCATTTCACCCCCATCGAAATACGGCCGCTGCGGCCGAGATTTGATCCCACGACCTTGTGCTCAGCAGCGCAACACCGCAGCCATTAAGCCATTGCAGCGGATGCTTATAATTTTAAAGAAAGATAAAAAAAGAAAGAACGAAAGAAAAAAACACGTCAGCTAGTATAAAGACATCCTTCTTGGACACTTCAGTAGTGCACGATGGACAGGTATTGACTTCTTGTATGAGTAAGAATTGGAAAAAATGCCTCAAACCTGCCCAATGATCAGCTGCCCTGCACAAATTGCACTCTAGAAATATACACTAACAATTAAAACACCCTTGAACAGGGCAAAAAAAGCTAAAAGAAAGGTAATTTTTCTATTACGTACCATCACATCCCAATTGTTGAACCCAGAGAAACTGAAATGAAAATAGGTTACCAAAGCTGTTATGGTACATATTGTCAAATCTGTACATGAAGCGATATGAAACTTCCAAAGAGTGAAAATATACTGTAATATTACAATGGGACGAGAACAAAAAGAAATTGCAGTAGATCCCACGAGTTGGAATTTATATACAGCGAAGCTTTGTGTGAGTGTATAAAGAATTGAAGCATGAGTACATGCATGTGCCTGCATGTGCATGCATGCATGCACGCAAGCACACGCACACGCACACAAGTGCAGGTGTGCACTAATTATACTGAGCCTTTTGTTAAGTGAAGTTGCTGACTACTAGTGAGAATGACCGACGACTTGAATGCATCATGGTTTCAGAGGGCTGCATGAGCATACATACTTAGTGTAATGCAAATCCATTTTATCCGCAAGACGTGTTTACTTCCTCATAACCGTGCAACCGCAAATGTCCGATGGTGAGCTTGCTGGTCCTTTTTTTTTTTCTTCCACCCGCAAGGCTGGCGCCATCGCTGTCACAAATACACGGAAGCGGGCGCCATCTGGTGGTGGTGCAAGGAACCTAGAGGCGTGTGCAGCGCATGTGCTCTGATGTGACTGGTTGGGCTATATTTAGCAAGAGAACAGCCAGGCTGCAGCACCCACGGTCATAAAACCCAGCAAGGTTCGCAAAGTAAAGCTTCACTTTTAAAACACAGTATTAGAACTTCCTTGTAACTAAACTTCATTTAAAGAAACCATCAGCCATTGATAGCCAGACGAAAAATCAGCAAGCAACAAATCAAATTAACAGGTATGTTCACTCTATAAGTACGGGTATCTACAGAAAAAGCATTCTAGCTTTTACAGGCTAAGTGATGCTCTGCTGACGCACATATCTTTTGCTTTTGCTATGCAGTACGCTTCTACAAATTCTCTTTCTTTTTTGGTGTTTGCATGTTTCAGGAACCTGGTATTGCTAAAGATAAGAGTGCATGTACATTTGTTGCAATGAGCATCTAAATGGCGACCATTGTTTATGTGCTGTCTTGCTCTGTCATCAAGACACTGCCCTGTTGATACCTGTACTTATAGTGGGTGCATGCCTGTAAATTCTATTTGCTGTTTGCTGGTTTTTCATTAGACTATACATGGCTGGCTTTTTCTTCAAACAATGTTTAGTTAGCAGTAAGCGCTAGTACTATTGTGTGTGTTTTTTCGCCCTCATCCTATCACGCTTCTTCAATATACCTCCAAGATGAACCAATTGGCCCAAATCAAGTTGCTACTATCTCAGAGTCAACCCAGCAAAAAAGAAAAAGAAAAGCACTGAACCAACATCCCATTGAACCAACAGGCTTTCTTTTTTTACAGAGAAGCTGTTACGGGAGTTTTGCAACAGTTTTCATGTGAGAAGGCGTGATTGGTATTAAATGTAAACGAAACGCAATGGGTTTTGGAGCCCCGAATTTGCTTTGAAATGTAATTATCAATGACAACAAAATAAAAGCTACCTTGCATAGATCTCACTACAATAGACAGCAACTCATATGTGTCGTTTTTTTCAATCAGTATTCTGCAATTTTTGTTTCTCATGTCGTATTATACCAGCTCCAGATTGAAGATCAGCTAGGATTTTGTACGGCTGCAACGGTGAAAGTCAGCACTGTGATGCTGCAACACAGCCTTGGTATTTTCAAAGGGTGTGAGAAATCACTTATACAGCTTAGCTTTCTCTGATGTATCAGTTGTCAGGTTGGCATACATCTGTGAAACATCTTTTTAATTTTATATCACTATATTATTCCTGCACTAGGACAAATTTTTTATCCTGACAATTTCACGGAGAACAATTAATTTTCCTTCAAGTGCGAAGCTTTCTTTAAAAAAAAAACCTGTATAGGTTTGCTTTGTATAGCCTCATCCTAAAGTCAGGTGGATGACAGTTTTCCCTCTTGGCACAACATTATTATAAAACATATTTATCACAAGAACTGGTACCTGTTTTTAGACCCATCAGGAGTCGCATCTTTCTTTTTCTAGTTAATGCAATGTACTAGCAATGTTTATATGTCATAGTCATGAACACATCAAATGTAAAACTCACCACATGATCCACACTCCAAGTATTCACATCATGAACATACAGCTCCTGAAATATAAATTTTGTTTGAACCATAATGCCACACTGTTGTTTTGCCAGTTATACACATTGAGTCCTGCTAAAAACTCAGCTATCCCTGGATGTAAAAACAAGTCACACTGCAGCAGTACACAGTTGACGCTGTACCAACTGTTATCAAAGTTCAGATGTTGAAATTTACATGATACAGAGAACAAATGTGTTGATTTTCAATGTATATGATAAAGAGAGTAAGGAGGAGCCCTACAAATTCTATAAATATAAAACTCTGGACTCTTAACAGTTTATCATATGCTTATAGCAACTTTCCCTTTTTTTTTTAATACCACTAGAAGCAAGAAAAAAACTAAACTGCTCAATAGTACTTCACATTATCCTTTCGTTTGCACAAAAATCCAACACTGTGGAGAAGCCAGTAACACATTTGTTGACACAATCAATCAATCAATCAATCAATCAATCAATCAATCAATCAATCAATCAATCAATTGACCTATCATACTAAATGCAACTTTTCCAAGAATAATGGGGTTCTTTCTTCAATGAGCATAAGCCATAACACAATGAAGGCTTGGTAGACAAGTGATCGCCAAACCTTGTTCCCAAGATACCAAAGATATGCAGTACTAACATCACTGCTTTATGCACTACTTTGCAGCATGAAAAAACACATTAGTAACAAGGTGATACAAGCAATATGATGCACAAACTGACAACTGCTTATTTTCCATCGGATCATATTGCGTATGTACAGAAAATTTAACAAATATACAACAAAGCACAAATAAACATCCTCCTTTGCACTCTAAAGTAGCTTGCAAAGCCTTAATGCTTCATCAAATGCTCCTCGTTGCAGGACTGCTAGCTTATGAATTAACTGCAGGAAATGCAATGGACAAATAGGTATACATCACCATGCAACCCCTGCGTCGCTCGAGAAGCTGTTCCTTCTGCTGCAAACGGCTTTCCCATTCTTCCAACTGCTTTTGCTTTTGACTGAGGTCACGCTCGGCACGCTTCATCAACTCCAGAGTGGATTCGATTTCCTGCCTGCAAATACACAGACAACATAATGAGCGCACAAATGCTCATGAGCTTTAAGTCCAAATACGTTGAGCACTATAGCATAGATAAGAAATAAAAGGTAGCTTGCCAACAATGAAAGCTCTGTAAACATAAGAAAGAGGCCAGAAGTCAAAAAAGCATAAGAATAAAGGGTGCATTGCAAAAAACGTCTAAGGTTTCTAGGCTTCTCAGAAAAGCTTCTGGGTATGTATAATTTTTTGCTTGAACTGTAACAAGGTGCACAGTTGGTGTCAACAGCACAG
The DNA here is from genome assembly GCF_023375885.2 of Dermacentor andersoni. NCBI lineage: Eukaryota > Metazoa > Arthropoda > Arachnida > Ixodida > Ixodidae > Dermacentor > Dermacentor andersoni. The sequence goes on from NC_092815.1 coordinate 136,246,477, forward strand.
GTACATGTTTAGAAGAAAGCACAAGATGAATAGCAAGACAAATAAATGCACAACTAGAAATTGCAAACCTTAAGAGAGAGACTGGCAGACTGACAAACCAGGCAAACTGGTTGTTGTCCCAGTGAGTTTAAGACACCTAGGCAATTTTTAGGACGGCCTATCATCACACCTTTCTGCACTTTGCAAGGCTTATGGGTGTGAGCCTTTTATCTTTTTCTAATAACATGCGTGATAAATGATTAGAAATGAATAAAACAGAAGTGATAATGATGATAAACTAGCTAAAGCCTTCTGCATAGAGCAAAACATTATTGACTGCATATCTGTTTTGTCTTCTATGCTGTCTGAATGCAAAATAGATTTGCTTGAAGGTGCAGCTGGGCATTATTTACAACACTCTGCGCCTGCACACAGAATTTTGACTACATCCTTGTCTTTACAATACAACATTTAGTTTTAAATTGAGTGCTACTCCTGTGGGTGTCTTGTTTTTTGTTGTATCACCATCACCTAGGTGCAACATCTCTTACATCTGCTCAGATATACCACCAAAGGAAACACAAATGTATGAAAATTTTCACACCCGTCACCTTGAAAAGATTTGTTCAAAAGCACTAAGGTTATGAATGATAAGAACCATAATTAAATATACTGATAAGAATCATCAACAGCAGTGCCTCACACAAGCAATTCATAGTAAAAAGTGAGTCACTTACTTCCAGACACTACGCTGACTTAAATATGCAGATGCAAGGTTACACAAGGAGTCTGAAAAAATAAAGGGCAGGAAAACAGATAAACTGGTGTTAACATGCTAATACAAATACACAAAATGCTTTCCCAAAGAACGCTACAGCATACACTTACAGTGTTTCATTGGCATAGAAGGAAAAACACTGTGTGAACAAAGTGAACACAGAAAGTTGACTTGAGCTACTGTAAGTTGTTTCCCTAAAATTCCACAGGTGTTCTACAAGCATACAAAAGAACTTCCCCAGCCAAGTAAAATGATAATTAACTTGACATTTACACCAAGGTTTCTTTGTACACTACCAGTGCATTCAACATGTCTCCAGAGAGCAGCACACACCACTAGCACCAAATGCATTTGGATATAAAAGTGACACCAAATGCAAACTAACTAACCACATCAGTGTGCGTAATACCTGTTGTAACCATTATGCAGAGAAATACCGGGTGTTTCAGCTAGCACATCCAAACATTTTTAAAGGTTGCCTGTGGCAGATAGCAAAATTCGAGTTCATGAGCTGGTCCACTCGAAGAGGCTGACATTACTTGCACAAAAAGTAACTTAACACCATTGCAATTCTCCGCAAAGTTCTGGAATTAATATCTCGGAACTGGTGTCATCCTGAGAATTCGTTCCAAGTGGATCCACCTTGCAAACACCATGGCTAGAATTCGTAAATTGCAATATGGGCCATAAGGTAATTTGTAAAAACTTAATCAGCGAATTTATGCTAATCAGTCAATTATGCATTTCAATTTTTGTGCAAGAAATACCCACCTCTTCGAGTAGACCAGGTCATGAACTAGAGTTGTGGTATCAGCCACAGGCAACCTTTAAAAATTTTTGAAAGTGTTCACTGAAACACCCTGTATAGTGCTATGACAAAAGATCACGCAACTTCAATGATTCCTCTGCCTATGAACTCATTTACTGCAACAGCAGCAGCACCTCACAATGAACACTGTTAACGATTCTACGATGCATACAATGTTGCCTCCGCCTGCTGCAGTAACTGCCTTCTGTGGTTTAAAGATACACACTCTAGGGGTGGGCAAATATTCAAAGTGTCGAATATGAATCGAACGTTACAGAGTAACTATTTGTATTCCTATTCCAAATGGAACTATTCTGTATTTTAGAATATTCGAAGCTAACCAAGTATTTCACAACAACCTACCGTAAAAGTGATGTTGCCATTCTCTGTATGCTTTGCTAAACAATGCATCGCAAATTATCAGAAGTGAAACAACGACAAAAGCTTTCGAGGCAATGCAGATACAAAAATGGGTAACGCAAGCTTTCTTTCTTAGCTTTGTGGTAGAATCCTACATGATGACCCTGATTTTGATTGCAGTCCGTCATTAATGTTCCTCGGAAGTGTAGTCATTTATCACTTTTATCTATGCTATAACCAATGTTTTCCTTGCAACGGGCCCGTTTACATGTGTTTATAGTCCACAAGTCTTTCAGCAGTGTTCTTTCTTTTTATTGCGATAGCAATTATATGGAAGCTCCAGGCGAATTTCTTCCATTGGTGCCACCGTGATGTTTCATATAAAGTCCAAATGTGGTCACATCACAGCCGTGCACCATATGCTGTGGATGCAAGTGAAAGCATGCAAGGGTGAGCTGAGTGAGGGTGGTGGCTCAATCTAGCCCGTGCAAGGAAGGAAGGCAAGTAGGAAGCGCACCATCTTCCATGGAGTGCAAGGCACCAGGGGGAGCAAGCCAGGGGGGGGGGGGGGGGCGGCTGCATATGGCACGGCTGAGTGTTGTAAGCGATATGCGATGGGGACAGAGTGCGCCGAATGCTGATAGCTTTGTGTGCGCTGCACTGTCGCCGCTTAGTTCGCGTTGAAACGAGAGGTGGCATGAAGGTCCATTTGTTCGCTGCTTCTGCAGCTCTTCCACACTCCAGTGTTTTGACAGCGACTGTCCCCAGTCATTGAGTGAGATGTGTTCATGTTTGTCTTTGCGTGTGTGTCACCATGCTTGTTAATATAGTTAGTAAGTGAGTGTTTACCAAGTCTACACACCCAATATCTACTATCCTTGCTTTGTATAGCTGTCTGGCAATTTGCTATTGCACTCAGTGCTTCACCTTTGAAAGTGTGACATTTTTCACAACTTCTCAGATATTTTTTTTTTGAAGAGGACAGACATTTATCTAACATTTCTTGGATAGTTAACAGCAAAGCAGCCATTATTTCTTGGAAAGCTTGTTTGCTACTAAGCTCTAAAACTTGTTGAAAAGCTTTAACTGCAGTATTTTAATGACAACAAATGATTTTGCACATGAAACTGATACTTTTTCCCTGATAGTTAGCTGTCACATTTTTGCATTAGTCAGTACAGGCATGGTACCTAACTATACCGAAATAAATATTCCTGCTGTAAATATATGTATCTGCAGTTGGCTATTCAATATTCAGTTCTTGCTATTCATATTCGAAAAAGCTGATATTCGCCCACCTCTAACACACACAGAAAACCATTGCTCTTGAGTGTCTGTGGTGCATAAAGCTTTGCACAATTTACTGAACGCAAAAGCTGGGTGATTGTAGCTCAGTGGTTAGTATGCCTGGTTGTCAACTGCACACTGCCGCATTTGCATGAGGTCAATGCCTAGTTAGTGGTGGTAGCGGGCAAGCTTTTGTTCTTGTTCACACACAGCATTGTCTTCGTCATGTGGTGAGGGTAAAGCTAAGGACGAGCAGGTAGCCTGGTGATGACGGCAACATGGTGACGACAGCATAACAAAAAAGACAGACAGGTGGATGGATGCAGCAAGCCCAATGTTTGCCATATAACTGCCATTTTAACAATGTACCATTTGACACGAAAAATGCCTTCATTACATCCAGTATTCCTTTCAAGCACATATTCATTTCATGCTAATATCAGTAATAAAAAATTTTATATCGTCATGAGCTTTCATAACAAAGGGCAGGAGCGGTAATGTGGCACCACAAAATGTCCTTGTTCTTCGTGTCGAAGGAGCTCCTCACAGACAATCTGACGAATGGTGGACGATAAGACTGTTGGAGAACTCATGTCCACACTGGCCACAGTCGTCACGTAAGCTAGCCGTCCAAATTTCGGTGTAATTCGACGAGTCTTCAGTGTTTCAAAGGTAAGGCAGTGCCGCATCACGTCTGATACGGTTTCCAAGTTGACTTTTCCAATGAGGAAGTTATATATGTCCTCTGAGATTCCCTTTAAAAGGTGTCCCACGTTACCTTCTTCTCACATTTGAGGTTTACGGTCTTGTACAGTTTCAGAACTTCCTCGATGAATGTGGTGCATGTCTCTCCGGGGACCTGAGCCCTCTGAGCCAACAGTAATTCTGCTCGTTTTTTTTTTTAACATCTAACAGGCCCAAGTAGTTAGTGCATCCACATGGTTGTCATACCAAACCATCGCCGTGCCAGTCAAAAAGAAAAGAACATTCCTCAGTTGGGAGGTAGCGTTCCAGTGATTGTACTGGCTTTCCCGCTCATAATGGGTGAGCCACTCGTCGACATCTTCCCCTACCTTTGCAGAGAATGTGCATGGCTCTTGGTAGTCCTGAATTGGGGATGGTTCTGCCAATGCAGTACTGGGAGCACCTTCGTCTCGAGGCATGATGGTGGCCGAGGGCAAAAGTCCAGCAAGGCAACGGTCTCTACGAAGATCTTGTACTGATGATTCTGTTGTCGGTAGTGGGAGTTACTCCGCACAGCTTCCCTAAATGTTACGTGCAGACCGTTTACTTAAAAATGCAAGGCAGATCAAGAAAACGGTTGGCGTTTATTCCGAGAACGCTCCAAAGGTAGCCCGCCAAACGTCATAGTCCTCTTTCACCACCGTCCGTCTTTTTGTCATTCCCGTTCTTATCCTTTGCTGTGAGAGTTCCTGATATTTACTTCGCTACACATCATAATTTGTTATATTCGTGTTGATTATATCAAGGTTCAACTGTAATGCATATGTAAGAAAAGGATTGTTATTGCAGGAACACATAGCATGCCAGCCCGGGAGCATGAAACTGCAGAAAAGCAATCATAATGACAGAGCAGCCTATTTTTCACAATAATAATGTCTTGTACAAACACAACGAGCAACAAGCACTGGCAGGAGACCGGACTCAGCATGTGGTGAATTTCAGCTGAGTTCCCTCATTATCAAACTACTATACTGGCCACTGTCTACAAGTAAGTAGTCCCTGGATAGTGCTGTTGCATAACTAATTCCAAGTACGTGCGTGTGTGCATGTGTGCGTGTGTCCCTTACCTTTCAATTTATGCTAACCAACAGTGCTGTAGCAGTCTACATCTCAGAGACTCCAGTGTGGAAAGAAAAACAGTCTTCGCTGCAATTCTCATTCAGGTAACCTTCAAGACCGGCCTTATTCACACAAGATTGCAACTTATGACAAGCACTTTCTAAGCCGAAAATGCCAGCAGCTTCCCTTATGAAAAAAAAAAAGGAAAAATGAAAAGGTGGGAGACTCACCATCTTCACTCATAGCATTCAAGTGCTGCAGTATGGTAGAAAATGGGGGCCGTTCCTACAAGCAGTGCATGCAAGAAACAACAAATTTAGTGCACCCATTCTAAAGGCCTGCCTCTTGTCTCTATTCACCAGAAAATAAATGTTTTGATGAAGCAAAGATTGCACCACTCTTGCTGCTGGCTACCATACAATCCCTACAATATTCACAGCCATGCCACGAACGAAAGCAAAAGTGCTTGAACATTAGTACAATTACAATAAATAGGATGCTTTAACTGACACGCAGGCTTGTCTGTGCTAAAACAACAGTACTGAATTTTGCGTGATCACCTGGGTTCATCTATTCTATGCTAAAGTGATGCTATTAAGACTATTGTACGCTACAGTGTGGATAAAGATGTGATCATGAACTGCATAACAGTGACACAAACATCTACAATCACGCTAAGAACACAGGCAACAGCAGCAGCTTTTCAAAAGAGACTGCAGCATGGCACATGATTACCTTGGGATCGGTCTTCCAACAGGCAGTCATTAAATTTCCGAATGCAGCAGGGCAGGTGCTTGGAATGGTGAGTCTCTGAAAAGTGGCAGTGTGAGTGATACAAAAGAAAAAAAAAGAAAAAAATAGATGAGGAGGAAGGAGAGACAAGTTGTGTATGTAACACTTTCAACACTTAATTTTAATATTCCCTTTCCGAAATAAAATTATTGCAAAATTTAATGACATTACGAATAAAAAAAAATCAACTATACCTCTTCCTTTTCGACAACAGCCCAAGCCACTTGAAATCCTTCTATGCCCTTGAAGGGAACTTCGTGGGTGAGCAGCTCCCAAAGAACCACACCGAAAGACCAGACATCACAGGTTTCTGATGATGGCAAACACTGGATAACCTGGACAGATATGCACGCTGCTGACAATGTGCACATGCAGATGGTGACTACCGAAATGGTCTGTGTACTTATAACAAGGAGTACACTACTCAGGGAGAAATTCTTGGCACAGTGGAGCCACAGACATATACAGAGAAAGGCAATTTTTTTTTTTTTTTTTTTTTTTTGCCACGGCTTAAGTGTGCAGTTACGCATCTTCTAGGCTGCATGCAAGGGAAGAAAAGTCAATTCAGCTTTCAGCACTCCCTAGCGCATTGAATGCAGAACACATAAATAGGGTCGTTCGTTTTTGGGTAGAACCCAATAATTCTCCATTTTTGCACCGCAAACAAAATTTACGAAGCTTGGGTCAAATCCAATTCTCCTCAAAATTTGCCCGTTCATACAATAAATGCAGGTGTTACAAAACTAATGAACGCTGCCCACCTTTTATGATCAAGTGGTAAAGTTGCATGCCCTATTATTATTATTATTATTATTATTATTATTATTATTATTATTATTATTATTATTAATCTCTATGTTTTGTTTGTTACCTCTGATACGAATTGAAATCTCCCACTCCTTTCCTAATGATGTATCAGGTTATATGTCTTCCCCAACTCAAGTATGCATTGGTGGTATGGAATGGAACTTCCAAATGTTACAGTCATAGATTAGAAAGAGTCCAGAAAAAGTGCATGGCAATTTACCACCATTGTTCTTGCACTGGCATTGGTCAATCTCATTGCACTTGCACTTTACACTCACTACCATCCCTTACCTACCGATAAATTTGCGCAGACGTTCTGTTTTTGTACAAGCTCCGTCACAGGAACCCGAACTGCGTTGAGTTACTTAATTGTGTTGTGCTTTGGATTCCGAGAAAAGTCCCAAGGCAGCACCAACCATTCCTCGTTCCTGCTTGTCACAGCAAACATTCTGCTGTGTATAGAATTCAAAATCTGTATAACACCTATTTCGCTGATCTTGATATTTTTCATCAGATGCTTTCGTCGTTCCATTCACAGCTTCGTATTGTAGTGTGTTAGTTTTTCTCAGTATATATATGTACGTATTCTCTTTTTACAGGTGATTTGGCACATTGTCAACCTGCCTGGTGATATGTCTTATGCTGCAGCGGCTTTTTCTTTTCTCGTACATTTAATGTTCTTGTGCATTGCATTTACATGTATTTTACATTAATCGTTTCTTATTTCTTTATTCACTTTCCCTTATGTTTGTACCTTTAACTGTACAGATCATTTTCATTGTACTTGTCCACTAATCTGTTCATTTTTGGTTTACCTTGCCTTTGTCGATAGATAAAAGCTTGCTTTAGCAACCTTCCATGTTCTTTGTTCTGTGCCAATATTATGGCCAAATGACTTTTCTGTACATGTATATTTTTGTTTTGCCTTTGTATTCCTTCTTTTTAAGCTATAGATTATGTTTATTTTCGTTAGATTACCTGTGCACCAGTTTTAAAGCCTCACATAATTTTTTTTTTTTTTCTCTGGGCACATAATCTAAAAGCTGGATTGACTCTCATTACTCGTTCATATTTTTTCTGCATCTTTCTGTTGTGAATTCTGTTCCTTTCTTTTCTGTGAAAACTGTTTCTTTTAATAACTGTAAGCTTCTGTTCTAATTAGATACAAAAAAATCGAGCGGACCCGATAATATACCTGCAGTATTCCTCAAACGATACGCAGAATGGATGTCACATTATCTAACTGCCATCTTTCGAAAATCTTATACAACTCACTCACTGCTGCAAGACTGGCACACCGCATTCGTGATACCTGTGTTTAAAGGAGGTAATCGAAGACAGGCAACAAATTACCGTCCAGTGACACTTACTTCAGTTACTTGCAAAGTCTTCAAACATATAATAGCAACACATACTCAGGTTTCTAGATCAGAACAACTTACTATATCCTAATCAACATGGCTTTAGGACCGGGTTATCAACTGTTACAGAGTTAATAGAAACAATTCAAGACTTTTGATAAATGTCAGAAGTGTGCTGAACATCATTCAAGTGAACATCTTATTCACTGTGAATTGACGTGTTAAGCTACTTTATGTACATTGACATTGTCCATATTTCATGTATGTAATTGAATTGCCCTCTCTGTTATGACCCTCTATGAGGGTTGACAGTATTAATAAATAAAAAAATCATAATTCCATGTGTTATTTTTGTCGTATTTATATTTGTATTCTTTTTTCCGTGCACCAACACTCTGACCTTATCGTTGTTCCTGGGCACGTTAAATAAACATCACTTATTATTATTATTATTATTATTATTATTATTATATAAATATGTTATGTCTTGCTTTTTCTTAGCATTCAAATGAGAACCAGCATATATAAAAATAAAATATGTTCAGCGCCTGCTGACGTTGAGTCAACGAAAGCGCATTGCTTCTTTTAGTAGCCACAGTTACAAATTACAACAATGACATATTGCACTGCATTTCCCACATGTCGCATGCATGTAAATGGTGACAGTGTGCTAGCAAAAGAATTAACACAGTGTGATGTTGGTGTGCATTGTGAACAGTAGCTGTGACATTGAGAGGATGTTTACCAAACTATGTTGCATACAAAGAAGGGTGACTGATTTGGTATTGTATTAATTTTGTCGCAATAGTGTGTGTGTTGGAAAGCAGTAAAAAAGGAGAACAGACCAGGATGACGGGCCCAACAAGTCTAGGATGGATGCAGAAGTTCTCCCAATGCATGTGATGATATATGCCATGTTAGATACGAAAAAGCAACGCATCCCCTTTGAAGCATGCCCATGTGCACTACTTTTTGTAATATTTTTTTAAAGAAAATGTAGAGATCAAAGTAACAAAAAGATAGCCACAACCCTCTCTATCTGCTGTTTTTATTAATGTGGTTGCTCCTAAATGTGCATTAATAATGCTTGTGAACAATTATTTCTAGGGGCAAGTTTGTCACATGAATTGCGAACAGCTGTCATTGCCATTACATGTTGCTGTGAGTAAGTTCGCTTGTTTAAATAGAATCTCTGTGTCCAAAGAGACACCGCAGCTTGTGTTAATCCTTTATGGACGTTATCAGAACAATCTAGAACTTTGTGCTACCAGACAACGAAACCCCCAAGTTCTCCCCAGTTTCCCTGTCAAACAACAAAACTCCTGGATTTCTCCTCGTTTCCCTCTTTAAAAATAACATCCGACTTTTACACACCAAATATCAAAAACTACAAAACCCAAAAATGAAGGAGCCTACATATAAACTGAAAAAAAAAACGAAAACAAAGAAAGGATGTCAGCATACTTCTGCTTCTCATGCAAAGCATTGTTTACACGAATGCTACCTGCCACTGTCCTTAAACAGTCATGTGCTTTCTCCACACTTTTAATAACCCAACTCTCCCTGGATAGAAGGCAAGCAAATGCAATCCCATAGATCAAAGTGAGAGGCCAAATACACTGTTATAAAGGGGCCCCTCATCAAGCCCATTTTAAATTTTGGTCACACAGGGGAAGTTGTAGGTTGCCATCTAAGGAGTGTCTTACTGCAATAACTTGTAATGCAATTGGCATTCTTTCGGAACTTCATGCACTTTAGGGACGTCTTTCATGCCAACTTGGGCCATTGGGTGTGTGCAATTGGGCATCTGACACTAGGTATGTGAACATTCTTGACCAATCCTCCAGAATGGGTATTCGCCATTGGGTAGGTGGCCGGATGTACGAGCAGAACAAGAGGCAACAAGTGAAGAAATCGGCAACAGGAGTTTGAAGAAGTCAGCTACAGATAGAGAAGCGAAGAAGTTGGCATCAAAAGCAGCCAAGTTTGGAGAAAGAAGTGAAGTGAACAGAATGGGGACCAGAGTGCGCATTGAGCTACAGAAAAGTGAAGATGTCGGCAACAGGAAATTGAATAAGTTGGCTACACAGAATTGAAGGATTTAGCAGTACGGTGTGTCACTAGTTTTCTTCAATGCTAATCGCATTTACGTCGGCATTCATTGTGAGATGGGTTCAGATGGTTGAGCTGTTCTCGCGCCATGCAGCGCTTGATACCTTACAGACACGATTGGCCCCGCGCGACCTACATGCTGCGTTTGTCTGTTTGTGATGCCCAGACCTGGTGAATGGACCTTTAAAGGATCAGTTATCACTGTGAGTACTAAACTGGATTGTATAGCAGTGGTACTTACCTATTGTGACTTCTGCCAGTTCACAGACTCATAGTTTAAGATCTTCAAGTTCAATCATCACCATTACCACCACCATCAGTCCATATTAAGGTCCAAAGCAGGCAGGACAAAGGCCTCCCCCAGTGGCTTCTTTTGTTGGTCGAGCCCAACATAGATATGCAAATTATAATCTCACCACTCTTCTACCCCCTGCCACTCTCAACTATGCTTTCCTCCCTTTGGTGCCCAATCCTTTTCTCTAGTAACTCATTGGTTATCTCTTCGTTTAACTATGCAAGTTACCATTTCTACGTCTTCCTAATCGTGTGAAATAGAATATCACCCACCCATGTTTCATCTCTAATCAACACTACTGTCTCTCGATCTCTTGTTATGCTTATCATTTCTTATTCCATCACTCAATGCATGGCCTTTAGCTTCCTTTGGAGTTACATTATCATCCTCAATGTTTTGGCCCCATAGATCATTAATGCACCAATTATTATGTGCATTTTCTTCAGTTATCCCCACAACTAACATGCTTATTAGGCATCAACAATCCGATTAATATTTAAATATTCATACCACAACATCAGCACCAGAAACAAGAAGCACACACATACACACAAAAAAAGGGGTACAATCAGCCCCGAAGAACTCACCTCAGGGGCCATCCAAGGCAGCGTTCCGGCCAGTGACATTCTCGTTGTAGCACCCAGGAAACGAGAAGCACCAAAATCACATATCTGATAAAAATAAAACAAGACGGCTCTTTCAGTCTCTGAACTTCAGAGTTTGCTCAAGCTCCGAACATAAGGAGAGCTGACGAATACCACTCATTTGAAATGGTAACAAGCAGAAAAAATTAATGTTTTAATGTAAAGTTATTTTAACACAATTTTCTCAGTTTCTTATTTTGTTTGTGTTATTTATTTATCCATTTTATTGGATGACCTACAAATTCCAGCATTTTATTGTACTATCAATACATAATTTTTTTTTTTTACTTCATTGCTTTATTACCCAACATTCTCGGACTCAGCCTATTTTAACTGATTGTGTTTGACATTCTAAAGCTGCCACCTGGACCATGAAGGATACCTTAGTGGAGGAAATTGAATTAAAGGGACACTAAAGCGAAACAATAAATCAGTTTAGACTAATGAAGCACTGTTTGAGGACCCTGCAGGCAGTCATTTCAAAAAAAATAGTTTGATTATTCGATGAGAAAATGAAGGTCCAAGTATCAGTATTTGAATTTTGCGCCGAAACCCCAGCGCCGGTACGTCAGCGTGACGTCAGGGATTCCAAAATTTGTTTTCGCATTTGGGCCTCGTTGGCTGAATAAAGGTTCCCGAAACTTGCCATGTTTGATATTTGGTTCCTTTAGAACACGACGTAGCCAATCTGTACCGCTACATACAATTAGTAGGCCTTGGAAGATGCCATTAAAATCGAAGACGTCACAGCCCCTAGGTGCGGGAACCTAAGTAGGCGTCGCCACCTGTATTTCGTTCTTGCGCTTTTTCTGGCTTACCAAACGTCTTATCGTTGTAGGAGTGGTGTTTTTGGTGTTGTAGAACGGCAATTTACCGATGCAGAAGAAATAATTTTTCACTTTAGTGTCCCTTTAACCTTGACAAGTTGGCGTCTTTTCTTTTTGTGTGTGCATGTGAGTGCACCTGAACATAAATATGCAGGCTTTTTTCCACTTCACTTCCATTGCAACGCACCTGCTGTGGCCGGGAATCTAACCAGCTGCCTTTTATATTCAGCTGCAAGACAGCTGAGCCATAAAAATAAATACCAGCAGCAGGTCTGAACTTATTTTGTTTAGTACATGTGATATAATCGCAATACGAAGTTCTTTCAGCAAACTCTGCTTAGAAAGACACTTTGGCAGAGGGCATGCACTTCTAGCAAGTGGAAGACTTGCAGGTCAGAAAAGTGGGGACTCGCCACACAAAACTATTTTTGAAGAACAGAGTATGTGGCACAATCCACTAGGTAACAATGTTATAATGTCTTATAAAGACATTCCACATATTATTTCTCGAGGACGCATTCCTTGTGCACTGTAGGACATACTTTCATTCTGTAATGCGTAACGAATGCTTTTTGGAAAAACAGCAAATGTAACATGGCTGCCTTCTGCCACTAGTTTGCGAACTGACAGCTTGAAACTGGTTCTCACGTCAGAATGCCCGACAAGGGGATATGTCTTGAACGCTGACTAGCTTTAATTCTGCTACTTCAACATGTCTCCTACAGTAATTAAGAAACAAATTGTGCCCTTTAGTTATTTAAATAATCAATCAGTGATTATCAAACATTTCCTGATGTCCACCAGCATAAATACTAATGTCTTGCTGAAAAAACAGCCTATTTATCTCTACTGCCCTGTACTTCGTTCCTGTGCAAACCACTCTGACTGCATGACACTTCATATGCAGAAGAGGAGACTCCTTACCTTGCACGTGTAGTCTGAGGATATAACAACTGTGGAGTGAAAAACGAAAAAGAAATGTGACTAGGTAAGATGTGATATTATTCAAATTGATTACAATTTTACAGTAACATATTGTACAAAGAAATGTCTCCATCAGTTTAACCATTTTGTTCAGAACAATTTCCTTAGCAAAGTAAATCACTATAAGTACCCTGGAATATACATAACACTTTTCTTGGTCCAAGCACGTTGACGCTATAACTGTTAACTGTCTATGCAAAGTTGTTCTTTTTAAGACGTTTGTTAAATTTTTCAACATCTGATGCGCTCCTTCTGGCATATAACACGCTGACAGTTCCAGCCTTAGAATATGCAGTAATAGTGGGATCCATACACGAAATTAAACAGAGAAACTAGAGAGGGTCAAAAGCAAGTTGTCCAATTTATTTTAAATTCTTACAGTCTAACATCTATAACAGAGCTATTGAGACAAATAGGATTACCTTCCATCCAATAGCAAAATCGTGTTTCCCATTTTAAATTCTTCTTTCAAATATTGAACGGTCACTAGAATGCCAACAAATTGGCCCTCTTCCCTTTAGCAACAAGTTATGCTACTAGACAATGGCACTTATTAGCAATTAGCCTGTTAACATCACACAACATCTGCTTTATGTATTCCTATTTCCCAAGAACAATAAATGAGTGAAACAATCTTTCTGACCAAAGAGTAATAAAGGACTCATTGTCACATTTTGAAATGCATCTCCATTCATGACATTGCTTACATGTGAGTTTGCATTCTTGCTGTTCTTTCTTATTGCTTTGTATTTGAGGAACTGTAATTTGTTTCGTACAGCAATGAGCTTCGTGATATTTATTGTTTGTTAGTTTCATATATTTACCACCTTGTACAAGAATGCAGTAACTATATATAAATAAATAAAAATGCAACATCACATCTCATTCACAACAACCTCTGCATCTTACTATGTTCAGCTGCCTATTAGCCATAAGCAATTCATCACAAGACTAGTCGCAAGAGCAGTGCTTACATTAAGGAACTCTAAAACAGTTTTCAAGATGGCTGTAAAATTGTGCCTGGTACTGAAGGGCACCACCTCGCATACATTACCCAATAAAATGTTTTTGATGTGCCTCGTATGAGTAGAGTTACTGGCACTCAAATAATGTCCCTGCAATGCCTCTGTAACCCTTTCTGTTGCTTGCTGGTTGCTAGTAACAGTATTTATTGTCAGGGAGTTCAATAAAGAAACTTCTGCTTGAACAACTAAGATGGCTGAAAGTAGTATTGTTCGTCAATTCAACTGTTGTTTTAATGCAAAGACTGAAAAGTGTGTATGATTAAAACAATGCTTGACAGTACAATAGCTTCAGCTAGAAATGTTCAAATCACGAAACCTCGAAATCAAACCAAATATTCAAGAAAAAGGATATTTGAATGTCGACTCAAATACTGAATATTTTCTCAATTCTAAACAAAGTGAAATATAAAGGTTATGCGGGGACCATACCTTTAAAAAATATAGGCACCATATACAAAGTGTTAAACTACAGCACCACACATCATTTTAAAGAGAAGTAAACATGGTGAGATTGTCCAAACAATAAATTGCTTTGCCTAAATCAAGAAAACAAATTTGGAAGCTGCCTAACGATGGGGCATCCTTAATGAATGACTGGAAATTATTGAGTGAAAGTCAGATACTCCATGCATTTGCTCAGCAACTACCGCAGCTCCCTTGCGGCAGAATTATTTGGAACAGTCAGTACTTGCATATGTATCTTTCCCTGTAGATTCCAATAAGTGTTGTTATTTTTTATATTCGAAGAGAAATGAATATTCGATGATATCAAATAGTGTATTCTTGAATCGAATACAAATCGAATAGCAAAGGCTACTATATTTGCATTCAAAATTTCAAATATTCGCATGCACATAGCTTTAGCACATCAAATTTTAACACATTAAAAGCACATTACATTACGAGAGTACTGAGAGCAAGTGGTAAGCCAACAAAATGTAGTGTCTATCTGTGCATTATTGCATTTGGTAATTAGCTGACTTCTGAATTTACTGCAATGATGAGTAGGTGAAAGCATGAACATGAAAGTTGAACATATAGAATTCATGGTTTTAATGTGTACAGGATAAAATATCTCACTAAAAAATTAGCATAGTCATTTGCAATGCACAAGAACTGCTTGTGCATACATTTGCTACCGTTGCTCCACACATGGCATCTGTGGCTGATGTAATCATTTAACAGGGCTCCAAACACAAATGATGACCGCCATAATGGTATCAGAGGTCTCCTCACAAGGGCCCCAGAGTTCCTTGCCATTAGGAAAGCCCAACTGAGTAATAACAGAACCTTACATGGAGTTTAGATGCCAGAATAAGGAAAGCAAAGCACAAGGTAAGAATGCAAAACCATAATTGGTAGGCTCAAACTGAAGTACAACAGTCCAAAGCCACACAAAACACATGGTATATTATCATCATGATCAACCTCATCCTCCGTGGGCTTCGTCTACAAGCCACCGAATAAAAGCAGTGATTCTGCCTTTGTCCTACAATATGTAAATCTGAACTTCCAAAAAGTTGACTTGTAAAAAAATTTGCTTTTTCAATGCATGCACCAACATATCAGTACATCTTCAAACCATACTACTGTCCCATACTACTAATAATTGACGCTTCGGCTTCCCCCTGGCTGTAGCCATACGCTCTAAAATTCATATTTCACTAAAAAATTTGGGCCGAGCAGCCTGTGCAAGTTCGCCAAACAGATTCGTCATGTCACTCAAGTGTGAACACTTTCACCTATGCATTAACTTGGAGATATGTCATGCATGAATTTGGGGGAGCTATCACTCTAAAAGGGCAAAATGAAAAAGCTTACCATTCTTAGATTTCAGGTCTCTATGAATGACTTTAATGGGTGCTTCTTCATGCAGGTAATGCATACCTGTAACAGCCAACAGATGGCAATTGAAAACTTATGATACAGGACTATTCAACAAAGAGTAAGTAGCCTACAAGGAGCAAACAAAAACGAAACCCTTAGGTCCTACATCACAATGATGTCATTGCATTTTTTTTTTTTGCAAGTCTACCACATATCCTTGCCACTTACCAGCAGCAATCTGAATGCCCCAGAGAAGAATCTGACCAAAGCTCAGCATGGAGTCATTCTCTTGCATTGCCAGAAAAGCATACAGGGAGCCATGTTCTGCATACTCTGCAAACACAACATAGACAAATGATGTCAGAAACTTGAATGCACAGCTAGTATCATTCACGATCCACCACAGGCGTCTTGGCACCCTGTAGCAAAGCGCAAGAACAGAGCTTCAATTCTCAGCTGCACTGGCTGCATTCTGACTGTGACAGAATGCAAAATGTCTGCTTCCTGACAACTTGACTTTAGTCAAAGAACCATGACTTCCAATGCAAGCAGTCCTCACCAGTTCTACTAGGTGTTAAAGGTAATCCGGAGTGCCCACAGTAGTGTCCCTAATAGTCAAGGTTCAGCTTTGAGGTGAAAAAATTTATTTATTGATCAATCAATCAATCAATCAATCAATCAATCAATCAATCAATCAATCAATCAATCAATCAATCAATCAATCAATCAAATATTTTTTTAAATATTCCATGTTGTAACATGGAATATCATAACTGTGTAATAATGTAACAGATAAACAGAATAAGCCCACAATGAAACCTTGTTAGGTATTCTGACAAAACAGCACTCACCTGTGATAATACAGAAATTCGGCGCCTTGGTAGCAGCCCCATAAAATGTTATGATGTTCTTGTGGCTTAGCACACTCAGAACTTGTGCCTGGAAACAAGCCAAAATACCCATGTCGGGACATTGGCACAGCTCAGAAGTTACCACCAAGCGACATGGGTGCATTTGGTATTAGCAAGGCACCTCTCAAAAGGTAATGCAGATCACACTGATTAGATTGCTACCCTCCAGGTTAAAATGTGCACTGAAAAAAACAAACATACCTGTATATAATGAACTTACTTGAAGATGCTGTATATGATGACAGCATAAGCACTAAATATTTGCTAGCCCTATAACAAGGCAACTGCATCAATTACACAACAATTGCATGTAATGGTGAATGGCTAAAGGAGAACACACCCATCAATTTGCTTTCTCACGAATGCATTTCATACCAGTATAAAATTATATAGACTACCGTGAAAGCAATGCACACAGCAATGTGCACTGGAGGACATGCTGTGTAATTATATATATATATATATATATATATATATATATATATATATATATATATATATATATATATATATATATATAATTACATATATAAGTGCTTTTTAGCGTGCTCAACCTGAAAAGATAACCTTCAAGGGAAAGGAGGGGGAGGGGGCTTTCTACAAAGTTACAATTCTAGGAATTGTAACTTCCCTCCCCCTTTCTCCTACAGTTTCTCCCCGCCATCACTGCCGAACACTTCTTGTCTGTAATTCACATGAAACGAGATGAATCAGTAGTGTTATTTATATAAGGTTAGCACTTCAGGCCAATATGTTGGGAGAAAAGTTAATAAAAGGCTGGCCTCACATGCAAAGGCCAAGGACTCCAGCAAAGCCATACATCTCCTGAGGTGAGCACATGGTATCATTTTGTTTGCCATATGCTTTCAAGCATTAAGCATTCCCAAAGCAAATGTCACATTGTTAATGGTTGCCTATATATTGCACGTTGACTGCCGCATTAGTGACATCTGTCTCATTCTCATTATGAGCTTCGCTGAGAGTCCCCCATCTCATTTTCAGTGCTCTGGTTCCAATGTGCAGTTTTCGGTAAATACAAGCTGGTCTTTGAGCTGAGAGTGGGCCAGTGCCAAACGTAAGGGCAAGAAAACTGGGGAAGTTTCACATTATCAATAGTGCTTATGGATACAGAACTAGAATTTATAAAGAAGGATTAAAATTAATTTAAGCTCTGGGGTTCTATGTGCCAAAATCACAATGTTATTATGAGCATGCCGTAGAAGGGAACTCTGCAATAATCTTGACTACCTGTGGTTCTTTTAATGTGCACATAAATCTCAGTACAAAAGCATTTTCGCATTTCTCCCCCCATAGAAATATGGTTGCCACAACCGGGAATCGAACCCACGACCTAGCGCTTAGCAGCACAATGCCAGGAGTCCGGGTCAGCTGACAATGACAGAAGAAGGGGAGAGGGGTCGTTGTCACCGCCTCATTGTTGGTGTGCCACTGAACGAACTATCACGTTCACCAATGCACAGGTATTTAATGACAAGGATTCTCATATGGCCTGAACTCGCAGCAACATTTACCTCTTCCTCTACTGTCATCCTTCAAAGTGTGCCTATTACATATCCCTTAAAACAGTCATATTGAAATTAAGCTTTCTATTTACTTCATTTTTTTAATTTGATATATCTTCTGTTGCAAGGCAATCTAATATCAAACATAAATTTTGCAACCGATGGGGCTTTATGGGGCATCTGTGTAAGCTGTGATCATGTTTTTTCCAAGTGGCTATGGAGGCTAGATGTCTATGCCACTCAAATGCATAACAATTAAGTTCTTTTTTTAATTTCTGGCAGGGTCACATGGGTGTCTTCAGGAGGAAGGGAAGTATTCATTGCGAGCTCGTGCTACTCCCCCCCGCCCTCAAAAAAAAGAAAAAGAAAGAATTCTGTGTGCCAGGACACCTGGCATAAAAACATACAGAACAACACCCGCCTGTCCCATCCTTCTCCTCCTCTGGTCAAGTGCGAGCACCCCCTCCTACCCCACCCAAAATAAATTCCTGGCTGTGGCACTGCCCAGTCACACCCAACTGCAATCCCCAAGTTCATTTTTCATGCAGCAGCAGCCACACAAAGCAAGATAGTTCATCTGACAGCTAATAAATTGTGCTCTAGTTTACCCTGCATGCAAAATTATGCAAAATGATGGATGCTATAAGCTTTCCAAAATAACTTCAGAATAACTTAAAGCACTATTCAATGTATGATAAGACAGAAAAGAGAACCACGATTTCACTGAGTAAGTTTTCAAAACTTTGCTCATGTTTTTCTGGCAGAAAAAGATTTGACTATTGCAAAGAAAATGAAGGTCAAACTTCCAGTTTTTAATTTCTTGCCCAAATTGTGGTGCGATGTCAATTATGCTTATTTTACGAGCCACATCTCAATTTATTTGCACATGTTTAGGCCCTCTTTGTTCAGGGAAATATCGATAAAAGTTGCAAGGTTGAATGTTTGTTTGCCTTGGAATACAACCTAATTATTTTTTCATTTATAGACAATTAAGCAACTCTGAGAATTCACTGCCATAATCTATGATGTTGCACATAGCTGGCAGCAGGAGTGTAAGCACGGTACATGTAAGTTGGCACACCCACTAGTGAGCACACTGATTCATACACACACCACGTTGACTTCCCAGATGTGGGATTGAGCGTTAGTGAGTGACAATAGATGTGATTGAATGAGATTATGAAGACGAATGAGCCCCAGATGACATATCAACAAAATTCAGTGAGAGTAAGTCATAGAAATGGTGGTATCCTTGCATACGTATGGAATAATGCACCGCAACGGGTACTCATTTTACGTCTAATTTGTTTATGTCAAATACTGCAGTACATGAGCCTGAAAGCATGTGTCGCTCGTTTTGATTCATTCTTTAATTTAGGGGGGGAAAGGTCACCTAAAGCACAGCCAAAGTGTTAAGGTTGTTTTAAACACGTTATTTTTTTTTTAAACCATTTTATCACCTTCAGGGTGACCGAAAGCAGTGCTGAGTGTGGGAGCATACATGACGATTGTCTTGGTGGTGTTTTTTTTTTTTTCCTCGCTTTAAGTTCACTCTAACTACAGCTAAAGCCTTAAGAATGTTATGTTTGTTTGTAATTTTTTTTTTTCTTCAGACTTCAACATGACTGTGGTGCACAACTTGGAGGTAGCAAATGTCCTTGCTGTGTTGGTTGTGCATTTGTGTGCATGTGTGGTGGTCACCAGTGTCTCCATGTCCCCTCCAAAGTCTTTACCCGAGCAGCTCACGACAGCTTAAAAGGGAGGCCTGGTCATTCTGCTCTGGGGAAAATGCCACCAAGCTTCTCCTGGGAACCTAAGCTGTCGACAGCACATTCCCTTAACAAGGCCTCTCTATCCTGAAAGAACCACCGTCTTCAAGGGTCACTTTTTGTGCATCCCCGTGACGAATGGACTGACACAGCTGACTCAGTCATCGTATGCCCATTTCTTTCTGAACCCTCTTTCACTGTGTTAATTCCCTCTGCTCATGGCTAATCCTTCAAATGTATAATATGTTAATTTCCTTTTTTTTATTATAATGTTGCTACTGTCATGTGTATACGTCTCACTGATTTGAAACCAGCATTTAGCTAACTGACTGATGAATATACTTTGTCTTGGTTCATGTAACTCCAACCCGTTTGCATGCTGCTATGCCGAGCATCTAACACCCACCCGCTTTTGTCATTTCTCGGTGTAGACCTTGTTCCCGCACCGAAACCATGACACAGTGACTTAGAGTGGATTTGAGTATGAATGCGAGTGACTTTCAGCAAGTGTAAGTGAATGCAAGTGCAGTTTTGTGCGAGCGGACATGAGTTTGAGTATAAGTGGGTGCTCGTAAATGTGCTGATGAATCTGAGTACATGTAAGCGTGAGTGAGTATATGGCCCAAAACTATATTGGCGAGCGATTATGAATGAGTATCCACTTATAGGTCTGATCTATGGTGGAGTGTCACCACCAATCTTTTGTTTTTGTGTGCTTCCAGACTTAGCAAGGCTCTCCTTACAGTAAAGCAGACCAAACAATCTATATTAACTGAATGTTTATTTTTGATGTCCCCTTAAACAACACCGAACACTAGAAATGTTGGTCTGACAGCATAATGCAATGAATCAGAAGACATAAACAGCTTTCAACATCCTTTGCTTCTTCCATGTCCAGTCAGTCTTTCATTACTCTGTATTTTGCTTTGTCAGATTATGCAAGGTGAATTGATTCCTGGTTCACCTTTGATGCTCGTTCACAACTTAAGCAATGCTTGGAAGCTTTACAGAAGTGATTTTGTCAGATGTAGTGCGTACATCACGCTACATCTTAGTACATTATGTCACTGGCCAGCTAACAACAGCAAGCAAACACAAGTGTGACATAAGTGTCCATTTCTGTGCCACTGACTTTGGTAAGCACCAACTACTGGATTCCCAGCTATTCCCAGGCAAAAAAATCTAGAATAACTTCAATATGCCCTGCACAAAAACAACCCAAATACTGGTGTTCTCCTTTTTGAAACTTCTTTTTTAAGGATTGTTAGTTGTGGAACCCACCTCCTTTTCAAGGACCAAAAGCTTCTTCACCGCCACTTGCAGGTTTTGAGACTTCCACTTAGCACGATATACACTCCCGAAAGCACCGCCTCCACACCTTTCATAAAAATGTAGGTCTGAGAAGTCCACTTCCAGAAACGGAGGGCATGAGAACTCGGAGCTTGCACACTCTGTCATCAGATCAGTGTCACCGTTGTGCCACGATGCACTGTCATTGTTCGAGCGCTCGTCTTCAGCAAACTCCTCACTCGTTGGCAACGTCTGCTGGTTCGTTGACAAATCAAAGCTGCTGCTCTCAGCCTGCGAAGGCGCCAACGTGCCCAGGCTTGCCAATTCAATGTTAGTGGAGTTGGTTAGCTGCTCCACTCTGCTGGAGCATTCCTGGAGGTCGCTGGAATTCTGGTAGGAGATGCTGCCTCCAGACTCGGCAGCCATACTGGATTAGGCCTGTAAGAAATGCATAGTTAAGTCTGAACAGCCAAATATTGTGTCTTGATCCGTCTTGATCACTTTCATAGTGTATACAGTTTTTATGTATTTCTGTGAACTGTGGAGTATACGTTTGTCGTGCATCATTGCTGCCTGCTGGTTTTCACATGTGAAACAGAGCCTGAGATATAGTTCTCAGCATTAAGTATGTTTTGTCTGTCTCCAGCCATTTGCCTCATTTTGAAAGCATGTTGAATGTTGCGTATGCAAAACATTGACACAGCGCCCTAATGAAATAGATACTATTGCCACTACAATACCAGACATAGGCTCTTGAAAGTACTAGCTGCGCCAAATAAATGGGATGTTTTCTTTAAATCATCTGCGACTGTATCAAGCACTATAACACTCATGTCATCTATGCCAGCTTTATTGATATTCTTAGGCACTTCTTGAAGACATCTGATGTGGTAGAACACAGTAATTTCACTTCTCATATGGAGCTCTGAATTTGCTCCAACGATAACGTCATCTTGTAAAGAATGCATCTTCGCGCATAGTAGTGGAAGCAAAGATCTAAAAGTTAATTGTCGTCTTTGCGCGTTATCTTTATGCGACGCGTTACCTAAAACTACAAGTAATTATATCTGAGAATGCATGACTCTGAAAACTACGCAATAAGTTCTAAGGCAAGCATGACGCTATTTGCTCTTCCATCGAATGCCTCGCTGCATGCAACTTCTCGTTGATTACGCAAGAGCGTCATGATATAACGGCACGGAACGCTTCGAAGCAATGGACAGGGAAGCAGCCACTCACGCGAAGGACGGAAGCGACCACAAATGTCATGCCCTGATCATGATAACCACTTCCCATCCCTTGGCAATCGGGCAGTCGTGGTCCAAAGCACTCAAAAGTGTTTGACATATAGATAGCTGATGTAGTATAAGACAATACTGGCCCAAGTTAAATAAATGTCTTGGCATAGTTAGAGAAGCGTGAGACAGTAACAGTAGCAGTACATAAAGCTGTTTTGCAGGGCGCGCGTTGCCGCTTCCGCGCGGATACACCTCTGTGCGGATACACCTCTGTGTAAATGAAAGGCTGCTCGAGCTCACACGTTCTGCGCGACGTCTGCTTCCGAAACCCTTTGTGACCAGGTAAACTTGAGCCTCGATCATTTCAGGTTATGACGCATATTCTACTAAGAACGCAAGCTAGAGGTCCTGCGACGCTGTAGGAGTCCGGAATAAGAAGATATTACACCCTGTTTCACAGACGGTCGCAATCCGACTCCCTCCCAGAAAACAGCTGGTCAGCAGTTTTTTCAAGCTTTCAGTACCACCACAAGTTATCACGCTGTAGACCCAATATTAACGCATAGAGTTATCGGCAATAATACTATGTGCGTGTTAGGCCGTTCAGATCCGCAGTTTTCGTGGTCGGTTGCTACGCTATTCTACGTACTCCTCTGGAACTTGCGCACTACACCGCGGCACGACAGCGTCGTAAGGAGCTTATACATAAATACCGGGGTAAAATAAATTAGTTTCCCTTACCAAAGTTCCCGGTTGGAATTACATAAAGAATATCGTGAGGTGACACACTGATATCGTGAGCCTTGCGTACTGTGCAGGAATTTTAGGCCTAGATGAATGCAGACGATTTTTAAGGTCACATGACTTGTATCTGTTCGTTTGGCCGCACGGGGTGCCTCGCTGTTCCAGTTCAGGCGGATAGCAGGCAAGCTAACCATGAGAGGAGGCGTCCAAATTTAGAACAACGCGCGGCTTTCCTGGGCCGCGAACTTCGTCGAACGCAGCATAAAAACAAAGCTGGGTGGCCTCTGAGAGGAGCTGTCAGTAATTTCAACGTTCAAGACAGCTGCTGTTTCTCTTTCTCTCGCCGGTGAGGAGACGCATACATGCCGAATTTGCAATTCTTCATAAGAGGTTACGTTTCCTCACCCGCGAAACTTTTCATTTATACAATGATTAAAATGAACTGCTGGTGAAAAAATAAAGCCACCTTTCATTCAAGCCAGACACCGTTCGGCAAGGCGCTCGTAAGAATTTCGCGTTCATGTGTGACCATCCCCGGTCCCTAGAACCGTTGCACGCGGATAGATCCCTAGCTGCACGTTTCGGTCGCGATTTGCGATGAGGTTGCCCCTACAGCTGCGCAAGCCAAGACAGCTGACAGAAAGCTTCGATAGATATAAGTGCAGGAAAACTGAGAAACTTGACTATATGTGTGTGTGTGCGTGTATCAGTGCAATAAACTATCCTAGCTGCTAAAACCTAAATTTCCATTTATTCAAGTTATCGCTTTATTCAACGAACACCCCGGCAAATTCAGCTTACCACTTGAATTAGATAATCTGTCACAGCTGGTTTTTGATGGTTTCTAATCTAATTGTAAATATGTCTGTATATATGGTATCGAGACCATGATCCAGTATACACACACAGCACACACACGCACACACACACACACACACACACACATATATATATATATATATATATATATATATATATATATATATATATATATATATATATATATGTAGAACTTGAGTGGTGCTACAAGGTAAACAGAACAAGTATTTAATTTCGACAGTTTCGATCGGTGGACCGATCTTCATCAGGGTTTACAATATATATATATATATATTCGCACAGACAGTTTATAACTTCGCAATATTTGCTAATGTGATTCCAAAACTAAACATTAATTTGATGGAAGCTAGCCCATCCCGGCAAAGTGCACAAATCAAAGGGGGCAGCATATGTGTGCGCGTGCGTGTGTGTTCAGAGTGTCAGGCAACTAGAGCGCCGCTCTCGCACATGTTGTGGGAGTGTCCTGTTATATCAGCTAAAATGGCAGTAGCCAGAGGCTCTTGCGTCTAAGTGGGCTGCTGTTCTGCGCAGCTCCTACCTCCAAACACAAGACTGGGCAGTCCAGTGGGCCTGAGAGGCAATGACGAGGCAAGGCGTTGAAGTCCCCTCATGGGAGACCTGAGCCTGGGTCGTTAAACATTGCCGAATTTACAATAAAGTTGTTTCCATCCATCCATATATATTGCAGATTTCACTTTGGCACGCCATTCAGCATTTGGTCTAGTATATTGTCCTTACACATAATCAGCATTTACCTTTCTTGAATCGCATAAATATATTGAATATTTTTTCTGACCTCTGTACAAGTGTGAAACAGCTGCTTGTACAGGCCACTGCACATACCTTGTGTTCTGAAAAGAGTGTCTGACTGAAGTTGTAAGTGTCTTCGAGAAGTTTGGGATATTTGGTACTGTTAAATATCAGTACTAAAAAGAATTAACACACATACATGGCTACATGTTCACATAGTCATGTGTGCATATGCTTATAAGCATGCACGTAGGTGAGAATGTCACTTGTTGCCACAGATATATAAGTTCGCAGCTAAAGTCAATTACTGTTCAGATGCACGTAGAACCCCATGAAATGCACTTCTTTTTTTACCTTCGAGGCCCAAAGGATTTTGAGGGGAATGGGTGAAAAATACAAATAGGAGACAGAACAAAATGCAGTGAGTAATAATAACAATGAAAAAATTAAAGTAACGCTTTTGTGTACAATGCTGGCTAGTGCATTGAGAGAACATTGATTATCACTAATAGATGCTATGTCAACATGAAGGCAGTTCTATTCAATTGCTGTCATCGTCATCATCAGCAGCTTATTTTATGTCCACTGCAGAACAAAGGCCCCTCCCTGCGATCTCCAATTACCCCTGCCCTGCGCCAACCAATTGCAACTAGCGCCTGCGAATTTCTTAATTTCATCACCCCACCTAGCCTTCTGCTGTCCTCGACTGCACTTTCCTTCTCTTAATTGGCACCCATTCTGTCACCCTAATGGTCCACCAGTTATCTAACCTATGCATCACATGACCTGCCCAGCTTCATTTCTTTCTTTTAATGTCAATTAGAATATCGGCTATCCCTGTTTGCTCTCCGATCCACACTGCTCTTTTCCTGTCTCTTAACGTTAAGCCTAACATTCTTCGTTCCATAGCTCTTTGCATGGTCCTTAACTTGTTCTTGAGCTTCTTTGTGAGTCTCCAAGTTTCTGCCCCATATGTTAGCACCAGTAGAATGCACTGATTGTGCACCTTTTTTTTAATGATGATGGTAAGCTTCCAGTCAAGATCTCTGAAAATGTCTGGCATATGTGCTCCAACCCATTTTTATTCTTCTGAGAATTTCCTTCTCATGATCACGGTCCCCTGTGAGTAATTGACCTAGGTAGAGGCTAGAGGCTAACTGGCGATCCTGAGCTCTTGTTCCCTTGCCAGGCTGTTGATCATTATCGTTGTTTTCTGCATATTAATCTTCAACCACACTATTACACTCTCTCTGTTAAGGTCCTCAATCATTTGTTGTAACTCATCCCCCGTGTTGCTAAACAGGACAATGTCATCTGCAAACGTTCGGTTTGCAGATGACATTGCATATGAATTGCTGTGCATGGTAAAAAATAACCAGGAAATGTTTTTGTTTTACAGACTGTGATGCCTACCTTATAACGATGATCAGCGGGATGCTAAATGTACTGTGCTGGTAGAATAAATTTGTTGTGAAGGAAAGTATGGCGGTATATGTTATGAAATAAATTCAGCTGCCAAAAGTTTCAATAAGTTGCTAAAGACGGGAGGGAAAGGCTGGCGTTCATGGATGTTATGCTTGCAGTGCGATCATAGTTGCAGAGCATAAAACAAGCCAAGTTATTCTGCATAAGTTCCAGGGCAGCGATTAGTTTTTCATGCACTGGATCTCATACAGAAGCAGCTTACTTAATCTTTGGTCACATTAAGGTTTTGTAAACTAGTAGTTTTCATTAAAGGGAGTGGCATAGAATTTGCAGCATAAGTAACCTAGCATACAGTTAGCATTTTTAATGATGTTTTCAGTGCATGTCCAATTTAAATGCCATCATATAGACAAACCAATTTACAACGATGCCAGTTTTAACAATATATAGAATATAGCAATAAGCATTTGATGCACTGTCGACTTTGGTATGTGCTCTTTGGCAAAATAAACCACTTACCAGAATGCTTCCATGCCACATTATTGGTTACAACAAGTAAATCTGGCTGCTAAGTAAACATCTCTGCCAAAAGGAAAAAGAACACATTGTTCTTGAGAAAAGAAAGCTGCTGCTTCCATAGGCGAATATACCAGAAAACATAAGTATCAGTACTGGTCCTGATATCTTACGACAATGTGTTCAACCAAAATACGCACAACTCTTGATCATTGCCATGGCCAACTGCATTGCATTTAATATTCGTTAACGTAGATGTGTCAGCAGTGATACAATTACCACTCAAATATTTTTTATCTTGTTCTTTCAAAAAGAGTTGTGCAACACAAAAATATTCATACTGGTGCGCTAGCACCCTATGCCAGACTGCCACAAGATGCCACCACAAGCACTGCAGTTCTTGGATACATCTTCCAGTATTCAGGTATGTGCCCATGCCAGTATGTCAATTGCTATGGTAAAAATTTATTCGCTACAAACACAGGAAAACGAAAATGTGTTAATACAACAGTGCATAAGTCCTGATGCATTAAGGAGAACAAAAGGCATAGTTCATGAATGAAGGTGACCCCTGTATGTATTAATGTTATTGCTCTGCTGCCCCGAGTTGGTATGTTCGACAGTAGCTGATGCCAACAAGCATGAACATCAAAGGCATCTTGTGGTTTATAGCATGGTACCCATGGCAAATATGCAAGATGACCATGACACATTCCATGCTGCCTTGGCACCAACTATACACTTACAAAACTTGTAGGAATTGCATTCCTACAAGTACAAGCATTAAGGGCTTGTAATTGTTTTTTGATGAAACCTACTTGAAGCTTACCAGCTGCTTCAGCATAGAATTTAAGTGGAAAAAACAAGCTTCTGGTGACACATATAAAGAAAAATAGTTCAGCAACAGGACCAATGAAAGACAAAACAACACAGGTACTGAGTCTTTCATTGGTCCCACTGCTGTGCCATTTTTCTCATAATGTTGCTCAACCAACTAGGTCAACTTTGCACTCTTGTCTGGAGACACATTATTTATGCCAACAAACACCGTGCATTATGTCATAAACAGTGATGAACTCATATCATTGTATTAAATTGTTACATCTTTATTAATTATGTTAACGCACTTTGTAACTGGAGCCAGACTACCATCAGTCTTGAGGTATTCATCCATAAAATATGCCATAAGACATTTCATACAATGGTGTTCCACATAGATTTGTCACACAGAGCACAAGGGATCCAAACAAGCTAGAGTTTCACATGAAGATGGAGACTTATTTGACATTAAACAATGGGCAAGAGATATCACTGCAGCCTTCATCGATATCTCTTGTTTAAAAGGGCCCAGAAACACTTTTTGAACATAGTAAGAAAATGCTTATGATCTGCAGAAGAGGCTTCTGTGCACATGTGATGCAAATATTATTGCACTGCATCCAGCAAGGAATTTACAATCTTATGTCAAAAACAGCAAAATATTGCTTGCTCTCACTTCCACAATGTCTTCATGCAGCGTCATCGCAAGCAGCTGAGTTCACCAACAGCTACTGGCTGATTTCGTGATTGCGAGAACATTCTCAGTAACACTATAATTGTTAATTTTGAGTTAAATAAATGAAACATATATATGCCTGCAATCTAAAAAAAATAGAAAAATTATTTCATCATTGCACAGCCAGTCTACATACGGCAGCTGCGTGTTTGTGCGTCTGCTGTGCATGGCTTCCAATCGGGCGGGTTGCAGTGTCTGACCTCGGTCCACTCGCACCGCCTAATCTCAGAGGGCATGTGCTGCATAGTGATACCCGACCGCGAGGTGCCGCTACAAGCCATCTCACTTTAAATCTAGGTTTAAAGCTTTATCTCACTTTATACAAGACACTCAACTTTTGAGTTGGGCTTTGCCCCCAGTGGCTTCTCTCCTGTCCGTGTGCTAGTGGAGATGAAAAGAGAGAGAAAGGGCGCATTGGTGCAATAACTCCACTTGTACTCGAAGGACTTAGAAACCTCTTGCAACATGAGATTCGTGATATGACGTCCTTTAATAGTGAGGCCATTCTATTATTAGTCAGAAAAGTTTTGCAGGGCCCCTTTAAGAGGACGCTTAATTTTAGCTTGGGACCAACTCTAACTTCTCTATTAAATTAAATACATGTAAAAAGCAGAAGCACATGATGCAGCTGCTGAACCAACTTGAAATAAATTTGTTGCACTTCAAAGAAAAGGTCAAATTCTAGCTAATGTAGGATATAGAATATTTATTTAAGACATCATACTTTTTACAAAAATTGCTAAGGTTTAAAAAAATTGAAGCGTGAAGTTTACAAGTCCATAAATTTGCACCAAAAACAGATATTGCTGTTCTGTAAACAGCTTCTAAAGTGGACAAATTTCCTATACAAATTTACAGCTTTTGTGTAATTGTTATAGTGTTTGCAGAAGTATTGCAAAAGTCCTACTTGCAAATTCATGGTAGACTTGAGAGCAGTGTATTATACATCAATACGTCTAAAAATTGTGGTGTTGGAGTTACACACTTGTTACTGAGTTTATTGCAATTTTCAGCAATTTTTGTATAAAGATTGGCAGCCTAAATAAGAAATCTGCATCCTGCAGCCACTAGCAACAAACCTCACTAAACTTAGTGCAGTGGGCACCGGGCCAAGTGATTTCTTCATCTCTGTGTGCTTAGATAGGAGCTCCTAAGCTAAAGCTTCCTCTTAGCACCCGTTGACCAGTGCATGAGGAAGGCTTTCTAGGAGAATACTGTTGCAGAGCGTGCTTCAAGGAAGCATAGGCAATCATCGTCACATAGATACCCATTAGTCTTCTGGTTCCCTTATGTTCTGATGTTCCCAGTCTTGAAGGGGTTAGTTTATCAGCAAATCTATATACTATCATGCTTCAACAGTTCCTATTACATTTTACTATAAGTCATTGACATGACCTATTGGGTTGCCTCAGTCAAATCTGCGGCAACATATGCTCACTTACACAACGACATTGTTCACATCATTTAGCTAAAGCCGTGTATCCCAGCTGGCCCGCGATCAGTGCTGTGCTGGTGTCTGTGCCTGGCGGATAGCGCCACATAACTGACAAAGACACACTGCATTTGGCCAGCCAAAACTAACAAAAACCACATGTTAGTTTTTTCCTGCAGTATGAGCAACTCTTATGCCTGTACAGCTTCTGCTGTTTTGTAAAAAGTAATAAATACACATTGTGGGTGAAGAAAAACCAGACACATGCTGGGGCTCGAGTCCACAAATTATATTTTCAGCTGAGCTCGCTCAATCAGGCGGAAGCCCGATTCCGCCAATTCCACTGCTCGCGCACCGTCAGCGTGATGGGCGTGTTGTTGTTGTCTTTCGTGATGGGACCATTGTGGCATGTAGTAGTGCACTACAACGTTTTTGTGCAACAACGTTTGGTAAAACTGCAATAAATTTCACAGCAAGTTTGCAGATGGATATCCTGAACCTAATGCTGGTCTTGGAAGATACACCAAGTGGACATGTCTTACTCGCTGGCTCCTTTACATTTTTCTTCAGCTAGAAAACAGCTGACTGACTTCACTTCTGAAACTGCAAATTTGTCTTCGTAAGGTAACAACATAATTTGGAAATATTAGTTAATTTAGTAGCTAATTGAATCTTATGACAAATTTCTGACATCCACCAGCATGAAAAGCATGTTGAAAACTGTCCTCCATTCCTACTGTACTTACCTAATAATTTAAGACTTCACTGAATATTTACCACAGCACTTAGAACTGCACTTTTTGTGCAGTTCTAAGCTGTACCACTGTACAAGGGAAAAAGTCTGTGCCACTCTACAAGGAAAAAAGGCTAACTGTCCCCAGCACATATAAGCACCTTATGAAAGTGCACAGGACCAGGTATGGTTATTTTGTCTGTGGACTTCACAGGAATGCAGGGAACATTATACCAACACGCTGTACTATTACAATTGCAAAAGCCTCAACATTGCTGTGTCATCCATTCAAAAGGCTGCTATTTGGAAAAATGTATTGCAATGCTTTAGAGCGTTGCATGATTTCATACTTGTAGGCTTCTCACATGCCATTATGGGCCCCCTTGAGAACTTTTCTTGAAGGTTAATAAATGACTCTCAGAAGAAAGCAGTATCAAGCTGAAACCATTACTAAAGGTATGCGACATTTGCGGTTGCCAAATGTCAGTCGTAGTTTATGAATGATAAAGAGGGGTGCTTCCTTACGACTAGATTATTCTCACACAAAAATTAGAATGGCATGCATTCGTTCTTGCAGTGGGAACATTCTATCTTCATACCATTTGCTGCTGCAGCGTGGAATTTCTGAACTTGATATGAAAAACTGGCATCAGGCCTGGGCTCGTATTTTGTAATTATCCATTTAATATTTCACTCTTTTAACCTTCTTTCAATGACTCAGATGCTGCTGTGCTTCCGTTATCGCCATGATACGCCACTTAACTGAAAGAAGAATGGCAAGTGAAATGAATCATTATGCATCTAATGTGCTTGCACATATTAAATAGATGAAACATGCACCACGTCGCCATTACTAAAATTTTTATTCTCCTCTTCCATCTCGCCCCCTGCTTTCTAGTGTTCTCCAACTTGTCTTCTGCTTTGGCACGCTTCACTGCCAATAACTTTGTTTTAATCCCTCGTTCCTGGGCCTGGGATGGTACTTAAACACGTTTGCTATGGAGGCCAATTCTTCAGTTCCATTCGCACCAATATACCAGACAGTTTTTAAGATGAAGCCGGCCGACTTGCGTTTTCCATCACACAATATGGTCATCTACATGCCGAGCCAGTGTTTGATATTCCCTTTCTCATGAGAACAAAGTTCCCTACCTGCAGCATTGATATTGTTATAATTTGCTTCTTATTGACATTTAATTATTTAGTTGTACTAATTTGCTTGACTGTTTTCTGTCCTCTTTGTTCCTGTAAGCTCTGCCATTTTGTCAGGTCCCAGGGACACATCAGTGAGAAGATACATTGGTTTTCCATTTGTAACAAAGAGTGGTGTACATCCTACCCTAGCTGTGTACAAGCGGTTGTAATGAGCTAAGGGAGCATATTATAGCATATTAGGACAGCTACTATTCACTCTATACCTTAATGATATTGTAAAAGCCCTGTGACTAAAATGATTACTTATGCCTACAATGCAAGCATCTTCTTTTCAGGACAAGACCTAGCACAGCTGGTAGAAGAATGCAATCACACAAAGCATTTCAAGAATGGGCTGATGCTAAATATATGTGAACAAACGAAAATAAAACTAAAGCAGTTATATTTCAACAAAAAACAAACGAGCTATTCTACATTGGAGTACTGTATTAAATTCGCAAGAGATGAAGATTGTAGTTAATTTCAAACCCTTAGGCGTTGTGAGCTTTGCGAGTATGTCACAGGAAAAACAGCACTATTTTCTAACAAAACCTTATAATGTTACTGGTATAGTAGGTCATGTTAGTTATATTCTTCCAAAGCATATAAAATTATTATTGTGTAACTTGCTGTTCTATTTCATAGTAGGTTGTCTTAGATCTATTCTTTCAAAGCTCATAAAATTATTATTGTATAACTTTCTGCTGTATCCTCACCTTAATTACTGTCATTTAGTGTGGGGTATGGCTACCCACTCCAGCTTAGAACGAATTCACAGGCTACAAAAAAATTTCTGCGACATGTTTATAACGCACCCTATAGAGCACCAAGTGTGGACTTCTGTCTCGAAACCCCTAGCCGTAATAAAAATGATAACATGTACAAATATTGTCTCAGTATTTTTCAATAGTTTAAACAGAATATACAAAATTTGCAGGACGCTTAAGCTTCACCTATAAAAGTAGAATCCAATGGCATTCAAAGATCCCCGACTGCTTCTCATGCTTTCCGTCAACTGCAGCTTACGTAACCGCAACGTTTACCAGGAAACGCTGGTGGCACGCCCTATGCACGAAGGCGGGCTTTACGGTAGAAACATGGCCTCTTGCGTGGGCCGCAGATGCACAGAGGCGAGCGCCATCTAGATGGTGTTGCAAGGAACCGGGCACGTCGCTCTATGAATGGTAGAAACGCTGGAAAAGGGGTTTGGGTTCGCGTTTCCGCGTAACAGAATTATGCTTTCTTGTATGTTCAAATTACAATTTGACGCTATTATTATGTCTGTAGTTTGTGTGCAAGTCGTACATTAAAATTTTTCTGACTCATTTTACTTTGAGAAATTCATTTAGTTCAGTAACGCCTCTGTGCTACACGGAGGGCCTGTGTGGCTGGGCATGCGTGGTTAGGAATAATTTGTCACTCACAAGGCGGTCACTGCCGCAGGCCGACGCCAGACTTTCTGTGACACAGGGCCCTTAATGCTCTCGCATTAACACAATTTAAACCATACATGAAATTTGGCTCAGATACAACATAACACACAGCGTTCACAACACATAACACACAGCATAACACAACACGAACAGCGTTCGTGTTGTCCACTTCTCTCGTGTCCTGTCTGCACGCCTCACCTTTTTGCATAATGCATCTTTACCAACTAGCTCAGTTTTCTGTTGTTCTATACATCCACTTGTTTTTTCAATGATGCTGCCTACTCGAGGCATTGGGACCAGATCGGCTGCACCAGACTCTTAATCACTCTAGTCAGTGCACTGTTTGAGGCTACCGTCTTCTTTGGGAGTGATGGTGACTGCTGATGCAAACAGTGATACAGATAGATGGATGATACCTAAGTCTAAAATCTTTTGTAGTTCCTTCTTTAGCCATGTCTTCTTTTCTCTCGATAGGTTGTATGGCTTTTTTCAGACTATAGTAGTGCCTTGTAGTTTAAACAGGTCTTCGAACTTGATGGTACCAGGAGGACAGCCTCCCAAACGAAACAATTTTAGGTAGATTTTCTGAGTACTGTCTCCTTTCTTCATCTTGTGAATTCGGTTTACACCAGTCAAATGTTTTCAACTATCTTCATCAGGGCTTAACTTAAAGACAGTGTTGCCTCAATTAATGTTTAGCCTCAACGACTTCATATCTGGGCGAAAGAGAAAAAGGTCATATTCGATGTCTTTTATCACCAAAGCAAGAACTTTCGTGTACTGCGACTGGTATTTTAGTCTCAAGCTTACGCATTTGCAGTGCTCCTTTTTACGACTAACATAACCTCGTACAAGGACTGATCTGCCTGTGATTATGTCTTCTGCATTTGCTCAGCTTCTATTTAGAATTGATATTGAAGCTCCACTGTCGACAAGAGCTCGCAGGGCCTATCCATTCACTTCAATTTGTACATGGAGTAAACTTGAAGAAATCAGTAAGATGGAACATAGTGAGGCTTTGGTGTTGAATGTTTCTTTGTTTGAACAATGTTGATGACTGTAAGGCATCATATTCCGAGCTTTGAGTCGGTCACATGAAGCCTAGTAATTGCATCTAGTAATACCACTCGGTCACTGCATCTCTCCACAAGAAAAAAAAAAAAAGTCACCCACGTTTTCATTCACTTGTCGACTGCACTAAAATATGTAATAAGCCGACACATGTTAAATAGATGAAACAAGGGTAATGTTGTCATTCCTAACTTTCTTATCCTCCTCTTCCATCTCGACCCGTCATCTGTTGTTGTCCTGAATAATTCTGGTGCGCACCTACAGAGTGGCATTGGTCGTGAGTAAGGTGGTTAAGAGTAACAGTTAAGAGGGGAAATAAAAAAAATGGAAATTGCCAATTATAGATAACAAGTGCAGTGTGCAGGTGGAACCAAATGCAGAATTTAAAAATTGGGAATCAATTTAGAAGCACAATCGATTGGATTTGCTAAGAAAATTTCAAACTGCAGAGCAAACATTTCTGTCACTGAAACCAAGAATAGAGGCTCCAAAAGATGGGATCACAGACATGGACAAATTTATATCGACGCTGCATAGCGGAGTTTACAATACTCTTTCTCTTATCATAGTGAAACGTCTACAGGACAAAAAAAAGTGATCTATTGTCTTCAGCTCACCACAGAATGAGCACAGTGGTGAGGGAATTGGCCTACACCTGTGTTGATAGAAACTTAGTGTCAGTATGCGACCGCATAGCTTCACAATGGACACTTATGTTTTACGTGTCGGGCAAAATTCTTTGTGCCAGGTATATAAAAGACGTCGGTAATTTGTGGAGTTAGTCAGTGCGAAGTCTGACACTGCTTGAACGATGACACGCCTACGAGACTGAGCAGCCGTGGCAAAAGCAGACAAAGGACAATATGGAACAATCAGGCTATCTATTCCTCTTGGCTAAGGAATCTGCCAATTTCATTTCGTTTCGATTTAAATATAACCCTTTGCGACCAGGTATCCAAACTATACGGAAGCTTCTGTAGTATCTAGGTACCAATGAATGAAACGCCCTCTTAAAGTGAGAACCACTAGAAGCAGTTAGTGATGAACACAAATTTAGATAAAGAGTCAGCGATTATCACAGCTGATGTAATTGGTGAATTTGTGTAGTGCAAACGTCAATGCCATGAATTCAGCCAAGAAAATGCATATAAAATCCAGCTGCCACAGGGAAAAATTCCAGTCTAACATTGGGCAAAAAATACCAACACGAGACTTTTCTTCACACTGTGAAGAATCTGTCACAATGATGATGCTTGTCAGGAGATTGCAGATGGCTTAGTAAACCATCTAAAATATGATGCAGAAATAATTTTGTGTTACTAGAAAAAATGTCAGCAAATTGGAAATTAATACAATGAGGGATCTTGGGAATCTGAAGTACATCACAGATATGCATATTCAAAGGGTCTAGCAACTAGTGCACGAATGTAATTTATGGAGTATGCAGGTGCAACCAATTTTTGGCAGCAATAACACTGGCTGGGCAATAAAGACCATTTCAGTTCATCTTAGCTGTTCTCATCTTGGGTGTTCTCCAACTTCATCTTCAGCTTTGGCACACTTCAATAAATTCAGCCTCTGAACTGCAAGAAAGTTCATTAGTATACCTATCTTTTCTCATCAAGTGTGTTACAACTTGCAAAGTGCAGTGTATCACATTGTATGGGGGCTTCTAAAGCAGTTAGTGTTGGAGAGGTGAATTTTAGAATTTCTGCATCTGAATAAACAAAGCCACAACATTTTTATCGGGTGTTCATGCATGGTCACTGAAATCTCCCTTCTGTAGAGCATTGTTTTTAATAAGAGAGTTGGAAATATGCTAAGGT
This sequence comes from Dermacentor andersoni, assembly GCF_023375885.2. Classification (NCBI taxonomy): domain Eukaryota; kingdom Metazoa; phylum Arthropoda; class Arachnida; order Ixodida; family Ixodidae; genus Dermacentor; species Dermacentor andersoni. The sequence continues at coordinate 136,282,416 of NC_092815.1, forward strand.
GTTGGCACCATAAAATTAAGATTAAACATACTATATGAACATTCTCTCACTTATGTTCCAGATCAGGGGTGTGCAATGGGTATGTTGAGAAATTGCAACCAGCTTCAAGAAATTAATGGAAAACAGTCAGCTGCAAATCTGGTTCCTCATAATCTTGTTTCTTGCTTTCGGTGCTTCTGTACGCGTATTGTGTATGAATATGAACAATGCACCTTTTCCAAGAAGTTGGCACTATTCGCTCTTCAGATGTCTCTGTCGCTCCTTTTTATGAAAATTAATGATTCATCTGCAATATGAGCTACTGATTTGAGGAGAGCTGCTTTAGGAAGGAAAATTGAGCCTTTCAAGCTATGCACTATAGTCTGCCTAGGCAGGTGAATCTTGCCAGAGTTGCTTTGAAGAACAGTGTTAATGAATCTGCAGTATGCTGCAGCAAAAATTGCTCATACATATTGTTCTACTAAGCAGTGATTGTTCAGTAAATGAGGTAACCAGTAAACTTATGTGCATGGGACTTGTGTTTATGCACGGTCAGCTGGTTCCACCTCAGTTACCCCAATATAACTTATCCAGCAAGTAACTCTTTTATGTGATTACTCATCTAATCCGTGCTTGAACAAAGTTTCTGCTGCAATTATACACATGGCTAGTCAGGTTGCAATGTGAACGAAAAAATTCAAGGGCACAAATGAAATGAACAGGGTGCATAAATGTAAACATATATTTATTCCATGCATAAACACTCTGCAACATGCTAGAGATGGTGGAAACATATAAAAGTATGTACACATTTAAAATATACAGGCACATATTTTACAAAAGGCCCAAATTATACACATGCACGCACACACACACACACAGAGTCTGACACAATAGGGGCTTTAGGCTTGGGGACATCTGTGCTGTGCCATGACTCAGGTGCCCAATGTCCCGTTCCCCCCCTCCTGCCGTAGACTAGCTGTTCTGGGGCTGCCCCAGGTGCCCGTCATTGGAAGACGTTATACACACGAGAGATTGTGCCATTCAGAGAAGGTGAGAACACATCTGAACAAGTTCCGACCCGCTGTTAACAATCCACGAGATTGGTCTAGATTGGCAACGCTTCCAAAAAAAAAAGAAAACAGATGGGAGGTGCGCTTCATCTCACACAGCAGCACGCCGATGCAATGAAAGTCATTGTCTCAGTAAGGTAACATGACATTTACATATATGCAGGAAAAACTCTTTACAACCACCTATAGACAACACCTGGATGCAACAATGTTACAGACTGTGGAAACCCGTGAGTGAGTTGTAACCTGTACATAAAAATGTCTCAGACTTTCACTACGCCAGCAACAACAATGCCTCTCTTTCTTCTTCTTTTCTTTATACATTTGTGATCAGTACGCAAACAAATAAAGTAGCCTGAGTGTGTGTGTGTTCACAGTTATTATGCAATAAACAAGATGCACTGCCTTGGCTGTTTCATCTAGACTAGGCCGTTATACAAGAACATTCAGGATTTGCCACGCAAGCAGTTATATACATAAAACTCTTTAAACAACAAGAAGGGGGCCACCATGTGAGAGTAGCCAGCGAAAATGGGTAGAATGACTGAAGCACATGTAACAAACTGACAGTATTAGCACGAGTGCCCGTGAATACACACAGAGAGTTTATTCCAGAGAGCTAAAAATCTGTCACTTCTTTACCACAGGCAAACCAATGCATAGAGCGCTCACACAGCGAGTCTGTGCGATGCAAGCGACGAAACGCCAGAAGGACGAACCGGTGAGTGCTGCCACATGACAGGCCTTGATTTTCTTAAGTTCGGCACAGTGGGATATTGTCACACCAAACAGTAGGGAAGCGAGTGGGCAGCAATGTCAACTGAAGAGCACACGCAACATCTCGAGCGTGTGCACGAGGAAAGACAACGTTCTTGTTGCTACAGATGCCAACGCTGTGACGGGGTTATTGCCTCCCAAGCGACAATCGTGGCAAAGTATACAAGGTCATATACCTGCGATTGAACAGTGCAGGGGGCACGACAGACAGGCAGTAAAAGATTTACAGCAACAGCTGGTCGAGCAAAGCCGCGCACAACACTACCAGGGGACAGCACCTTGACTAATACAAGTCCTCCTGTGTGAGCAGACATCTTATATCGCTGTTACTCCAATCATGCAGACCCCATAATTTTGGAAGTCCACTTCGATTGGCCACAGAGCAACAAGGCGACAGCAATCTGCAAGGCAGACTGGCCATTGCCAAGTTACATGTCTTTCGGTCCCCTCACAGTCCCTGGATTGGCAGGATTAAACTGTTGAAAATGATTATCGCAAAAGTTAGTGTAAACACTAGATCCTTCGTCAGCGGCAGTACCAAAAATGAAAAATGTTCGAGTCTCACGGCTGCAAGGTTCGGGCACTTCAACAAGTGCTGTTTCCTCTTAATGGAGACACTGTCATCGCTGGCAAACAGATCTGCATAGTTTGATCGTACAATAAATATGCCGCAGACTTACACCACACCTCAACAGTGTGCATGTACGAAAGCAAATTACAATATAGTTACAAGTCACTCCTACCTTCCTGCAAAATAAAAATGAAAAGCAATATAAATAAGAAGCTGCAGTGGTGTCCAATGCACCGCGCACTGGGTGTAATGGTGCACCTGACAGTTGATGGCATGACAGGAGAAGTGGGTGTCACTTTTGGCAAGGGTGAGCAGTAAATACTCCCGAGGTTTTGAATACAAATCGAATATCAGACATGAGTCGGTATTCCACAAGCACACATACTAAACACCACAACTTGGTCAACAATATGAACTAGGCTAGTCAGTGTGACAATGTTACACGCAGTCACATCAAGTGTTGGTATGCAAACATCAAACACTGTTTGGTTTGACATTTGCATTTATGCCCACTTTTTCCACCTGTACTTGGACTGCCTTTGTTTCGCTTTGCAATGAAGGGAAACAGTGCTGATGGTAAGCTGCCTCTGATTGCGAGGAATAAATGATCGGCGCCATGGAAACAGTTTCTAGCAATAGCACCATCAATAACGAATCACAAGGTGCTCAAAGCTGCGTTCCAAAGTTTCAACATGCGCCACAACATCGCTGGCAGTAAACCACCCACTCGTTTACTATTCAAAGCAATGATAACTCAAAAGTCCAACGTGTTTCTCAAAGCCCTGAGTATGTGGAGACACGAAATATTTTTTTATGGATTCGTTTATTCTGGGCACATCGGCCCATATTCATTGAGCATCGAGTGCCTTCTATATTATCAGTAAACTAGAGTGACATTATTCATTGCAGGATATCCTGTCTTTGTTTCTAACAGAGATTGACTTGATAAACATGTGCAAGAGTTAGTTCATTGAATACATTAATGTGGACGTGTTGCCAATGGTTTGACAACATTGTAGTTGCCACCAATCAGAGTAACCAATTTAAAGAGACAAATTACACTGGTATAGATAGAAAATGCTTCAATTATTTTCTAGCACAGAACAGAAGAGAAAGTGCTTTTCTTTTTTTCGTGTTTACACGGTATCCTCACATAAGTTTCAAAGTTCTTAATTCGCTTTTCTTGTCTTACAATTTACAATGCCTTTCCAAGTTTTTGTGCATTCTTCCATATATGTGAAATTTCTGTAGTCAACACCCTTCAATGTGTACACAGTGCAGTGATCAATTAACATCTGCACATATATGTACATATAAGTGAAATGAAAATATCCCATAATGCTAATCCGAAGTGTAAGCATTCAGTATTGTTAACACACCTAGAAACAGGCTATTACACAACAATTCTAGCTGCTTTATTGCACTTTACAGCCCGTAACAAGAGAAACAAGGTAGCAGATGATGCTATCATTGAATAATTAGTGCACAATGGACTACTAGTTTGTCCCTGTCTGCGAACGAAAACCTAAAAGAACAAATTACAGATTTATAAATTACAAATTGCATCAGTGAATGAACTTTCGCACGCCTAGATTTATTAATTATTAACCACGACACACTTCTGAGACATCAGTGCAATTAAGACATGCATGACTGCAGTGCTGCTGCATGTTGTTGTGAAAGACCCTGACATGTAAATTTGTGTGTCATGTATCACCAGCATTGTCACATGCATTGAATCCACAATTTCCACTTACTTCAAGCATAACTTGAGCCTAGAGCCTACAGTCCATTATAAATAAAATAATAAATAAAATACGATAAACATATAAACAGCTAGGTCGCGGATATAAACTTCGTCAGTGCAGTTAACAATTGTAAATTTGTGTAGTTAAGATTGCAGTGAATGGTTACTATTGACACAAGTCGCACAATGTTTAGTTTAGTGTGGCATCACTGACAAACCTTTGTCAGTCAAACAACATTGAAAAAGTTGACAAATGCAATTTCGTTCAGCCGAACTTCAGTTTTCACTCTTTCTCCACTTCTCGAGGACAATTACAAATACTCAATACCTAAATCCCCCCCCCGCCCCAATCTTAAACTCATTTACTTTCCTCATTATTAGTATTCGATTTGTATTCAAAAAGTTATGAGTGTTCTTATCAACATTCACACACACACCCTACTTTTTCACTTTCTTGCCACTTCCAAAATGAAACCAGCCTGAGCCCTTCTTTTTTGGCAAGCCGTTGGCTGAAACTGTGTGATGGCTGGTATGCAGAGTTGACGGCAAGCTTCCAGTTCGGGGCTTTGGGCCAGGTGGGTCAAGAAGGATCTCCACGACTGCAACATCGGGATGCTGGGACCGTGGTCCCTTGGGAAGTTTTGCTGCAAAACAGGACACGAAAAGTGGGTGCAAGAACACATGAAAAAAAGGTACATGGAACAAAAGGGCAGGTACTGCAAGAATGATCGACATGAGGTCAGAGTGATGCACATATTTCTCGTGGCCTCTGTTTAACGATGTGTAGTGCGTGCTCTGGTGTGGTGTGATGTGTGTGTCTTTCAGTGTATGGCATGTGTTCTAAAGTTGTACGGTGAGTGGTGCAGTGTTGCGTGGCATAGTGCAGTCTATGCTCCGTCTTGCGAAACTCTGTGCAACATAGAGAAAGCTATGGCTCATGCCAGAAATTTAGAATAAAGAACCAGAAGAGGGTTACTTTATTTTCCATCGCTCAAATGTCAACTGCAATAAAATTTTGGACAGCTTAAGAAGCCTAGTTTAAAATAATGTACATATAGATGAGCTTTTGTGGAATATTTGACATTTAAAGTATGAGTGGAAGCGTCATGAAAAGCTTGCAAGAACAGCCGCTTTTGATACTGAAACTGAAAAGAAATACTGTCATTACCGCTCACCAGAAGTGACACATGACCTCCAACATCGCAACGGCACACCCGAGCAATCATGGAGGTCACGCTGCTGCACTGTGTAGATACAGCGGCCACCGCAAGTTGCTGCGGCGAGTCCTCTCACGGTCAAGACGGTTGCACTACCTCATGCTCCGATTGGTCTTTGTAGATCACCAAGCTTGGTGACGTGAGCCAGATCGAGCGCCCGGCACCCGTGGCGTGCCGAAAAATCCCAGACACAACATGCTGGGACTTACCGTCATAGCGACACCACCAGGTGCACGCATCATCTGCTTAAGTGTTGTTTAAAGGCCGGCTCTGTGGTGGCTTTACCAAGATTGGCCTACTCATTTATAACAAATTTAGCCAAAGCGAAATTTCATTGCAATGGGCCCTTTAACACCCTCCACACAGAAGCTTCACGGGAGGATCAGTGGTACACAATGGGCAAGCCATACTTCCTTCTTGGAACAAGCAGATGGCCCTCGTTACTGATTGGTTAGCATGAGCCCCAGCCTTTCCTGCACTGTGTGGACCTGATGGGACTCAGTATTGTGTCATGCAGTGCATGGTAGTACAGCACAGAACACTGCATTACTGTGCACATTTCTTCCATGTACTTGATAGAGGATGGTGAGTGATGAAGTAAAGCTGCTAGCATGCAGCTTGAAAAGGATCCCACCCCACTTCATTTTACATGAGCAATCAACAAGATAGCACAAAAAAATGAGTTAGCAAAACAAGGGATGAAGATGAGTAATTGTGATGAATGCTGCCCTGCTAGTACAATGCAATTAAAGTTAATAGTATTTGGTATAGTTTGTGTGACCTTTTTATGAGCAGAGGGACAATGAATAAAAAGTTAGGCAAAATACTGTGTTTATCTCCTTCCTGTGACCTTCCCCAGGTGTCTTAGCAAAAGTGTTCCAATTGTCATAGAAAAAAGAAAGAATGCTGCACTAAACAGTGGACAGAGAAAGCAAATTTGCATCAGTAACAATGGTATCATACGGCTAATTTTAATATGTATTTAATTGTTTTCAAAGCTCAGGTAGGCAGTGAAATCACTGCAACTAATCTTGAAATGGAAGTTCTGAGAAAAGTGATCATGTTAAAAGTAAGAAAGAGTAACATTCAGTCTTGCACAGGATCCCAGTATATTTACATGAAAATAGTTGACCAGTTAAATGAATTATAGTCCAATTTCCAGATTGTAGCACCTGTTTAAATTTCAAATGGATGTAAAAAGTTACAAATTACAATTGGAGCAAACATCCAGTTATACCCATGTCACATGGGCACCAACGAACTCCTTTAGTATAAGGGAGCACAAGACTTCCTAGAAGGTGTTTGACCTCAAGGAAGATGTGGTCATATCACATGGCAAATAAGGAGTTTTTAAACATAGCTGCCAGAGGCGCATTCAGTGCCGTTTGGTTTTTGTACATGTACAAGAACGTAACTTCTAATTACGTTTGTAGCTATTATAATTAACACTCCTTCCATAAAATATTATTCAATATATTTGATGCAAAAAACACATACCTTGTTAAAAATCAAAGTGCGCTCACTAAACATAGCAGTGCTGACAGCGACGCTAGCCACCCTGCGCTTATCTGTGTTTTCATTTGCGGCGTGACAAGTTGGCTCTGTGTTCTGCTGCAAACTATACTAAAATGCTACATCTCGTCCACGGTGACCTCCTGAGCTTTTCTTTTGTCTACTGTGCCGGTGTCAGTCATGAGTGACCACACCGACCATTGCACGACTAGCACAACAAAGGCCACGTTTACACGAACTCTACATAAGCAGGTCAAGTCAGAAATCGGGCTGACTGAACCCGACATGATCACGTCTACATAAACTCGCTTCTGACGAGTCTGGACAATGGCGGCACACAGTGCCGAGCCAAGACAACGACATGTTTGAAATGGCCTTCCGGTTTCCGCTGCCATCTACAACAGCTCTTTTTCGTTGGTCTTATCGCTATGATGAGGCTGTACCGCACAGTGCTTTGTCTTGGCCTTGTCCCAATACTAACGTCGTTGCTGGCACATAAATCACGACGTCACAGTGTTCCCACACAACTCTCGGTGCTGGTGGGCCAGACCAGTCTGCGTTTACATGCGCGCTGCGAACGGGTCAGACTGACTCAGCCCGCTCGACGTTTGTTCAGTCCGACCAGCTAGTGTTCACATGGGCTCAACAGGCGTATTCCAGCCCGACAAACTGACCTGACCTGGTTCTGTCAGGTTTGTGTAAGCATGCTGAAAGACGAGAAAAACATGGTGCCAAGTGGCCTAGGTCGAGAGTATTGTGCACTAGCAAGCATAACTGTTGCTGAATTGTGTTTGAACATTTATTTAATTCAATAGAATGTTCTAAACACACACAACATTAATGTTAATGCAAACAATAATTAAATTGCCAGTTTTACAACAACAAGTACAGGCACACGAGTACTCCCTTCAGCCGATCTCCCTTGACCAAAAGCTCCCTTAAACTCCCTTAGCGGAAGGGCGACCGTTTGACATCGAGTACACCAAGTACAAAGACGACGGAGTTAAAAGCAGTTTGTGGGTGCCCATGTGACAGGGGTATTCGACATGTGCAAGCACACTGTTTTCAGTTAAGTTGTGCTAACTGCTTATCCTCTCCAAGGTGAAAAGCTCACTTGAGCACTCTGCCGGAAACAAGAAAAGCACTGGGGGCTACACATACCTCTTGGACGTTTTGGCTTGAGCTTGTTGTTGAGTGCCATCTTCGCAGACTTCTTTGCACTCTCGGTCACAACATAGCCTGAAAATGAACAAGGCCACATATATACACAATGCCCATTGCTGACGACCAAGAACTTCCTGGTTATTGAACTCCCTGATGATAATTTTGTACCTCACGCTGACTACTGCCCAATAATTCGTTGGCACAAACAGTGGGACAAGGTGGGACACAAGTTAAGAAAGGAAACAAACGAGTGTAGAGACAGGGAATTAATTTATTTATGCTCCATGTACAACATAAGAATGTGAGTCATGCTGTTATTTACCTAAGCTAGTATCTTTGTAGCCGTGACAGTAACATGAGGCTCCGACTACGTACTACCGCATTTATTAAAATGTAAGGCCACGTCGTTTCCCAAAATCATTAGCCTCGTAGTCAACCTCGCTTTACATGCGAGGAACAGTAGAGATGGAGTGCAGGTCATATGTGAATTTTGACTTTAGGTGAACCTTCATGGCAGCGCCAACTTCGCCTTACAGTGTGGCTTTACGGCAGCACACGCTGTGATACCATGAAGCTACACTGTAAGGTGAAATTCACACTGCCTTGAAGCCCCACCGAAAAGCAAAATTCACATATAACCCGCACGCCCATATGTTCAGCTTCCTTCCCCCTTATTTCATGGTAACCATTTCGTGTTTTGGCTTGTTAGTAATTCAGTACTTCAGAAAATCTCTGCCGAGTGTGAATAATCCATCATGTACTCTATATCACCTTATATTAGTGTGCATACTTAACCTTGGGTCTCCCAACTGCATGTTTGCCTTGTAATTGCAACCACCTTATAATCGAATAAATATGTTATATATAAGGCTTTTCTCATTTTTCAATACACTCAGTAGTAAGTCTGCTCTCATGTGTTCCCATTCTTACCTTGTGCCCTGTCTTGTCAGGCAGTTTGCCCCAATGCATCTGTACCAGCTTGCCCAGCTATGAATCCCATTAGCCCTATAATAATGTAATATGGGCTAATTTACGCACACTTATGTTAGCAGACTCTTCAGCAATTGCATTTTGAGACATGGCTACGCGAGTGCCCCATTGCTATTGAAATTTGGTAAAAGCACCTTTCTGTATTTCTTGGTGGAGGAAAGAGTGGCCAATGTACAAAAAGTTGACAAGGGAAAAACACCTATAGGTTTAAGCTAGATTGTCTGCAGTCATGTTTACAGTTGTCTGGGCGTAGGCTGTAGGTCAGTAACAATGCATCCTTAACTTATACTGGGCAGGAAAAAAAAAAGCACAATGTGATCCTACGACGACAGATTACAATAGTATTCTTAATTAGACACCTTCTCACCTTGCTCCCGGTCATCACGCACCCTTTGCCTTTCAGCTTGGAATGCCTGTAGCCACTTTTCCTTCTCAGCAGCGGTCTTCGTAAAGAACAGGTACCACTTCTCCCTGGTGGTGCAATATATCTTCCAGGCATTCCTCACAGTCGTGCCAAACTGTGAATCTAAGTAGAAAAGGATAGGCCCACTATGCAATTGCATTCTTAAAAATAATATTTATAACTAATTATAAATTTACATTTATAATATCACATATATAACATTACATTTGTAATGCGAAGTACTGTTAAAGCTTAATATACCGGATGTGAGAAGAAGTGGCACAAAGTTATCAATGCAAATTCAGAAAGTGTGAATACCTGAACCAGGCTATGCAAGAAACATTAATTTAGTGGATGAACAGACTCGGGAGATTCAGCACATGAAGTAGTCTGTGGTCTACACACAAATGCAAATCCAGCTGTGAGGATAGCCAACATGCAAGAAATAGTGCCACTGTTTCCCCAGCAGTAGGCTAAGAGAAGTCATGTTGCAGAGGGTTCAAGTGGTGCTTATAGTAAAAACAAACAATGTAGGTAATGAATTATTTTAAAGAAAAGCAAACAACGATGGCAATTCGGAGGCACCACCGTCAATGGAATACTTCGAAAATCATGTCATGCTGTGCCAGCAAATTCAAAGTGCAAGTGTCACGTTCATGCAAATGCCGCTGGTCAAGTGCAGTTGCATTTGCAACTTTATCTCTGAATGTTAAAATATTAGCAGATACACACACGCATACCTTTGCCATTCTCAACATCCACAACACAGCAAGAGTTCATGTTCAGTCTGCCCTTGTATGACAACGTATTCCTCTTTATCATGTCCTGTGCAGAAAGAAGGAAAAAAAATGTCATGTTTTATCAAGCGTTAAGTATAGCCGTTGCTTACATTGCACTGAATGGGTAAAAGAGACCAGGGGACGTACTCTCGGATAACTGCTTTTGGCATTATCACTTTCAGTGTGTGCTTATTGACTGGTTGAGCACGGCAACACGCTAAGGCAATAGCATCGCCGAGAGTGATCGTCCGAGAATAGGCTCCCTGAAGTGTGAAATCATCTGATGCTTTAACAAAATTCTATGCTTTCAACGACATACACGCTCATTATATTGTGTCCCAATGAACGACTGCAATTAATGCTGCTGGCATGCATGCTATATCATCAACACATGCTACAGTTTCTCCCGCTATGTTTCTGCAACTTAAATACATAAGGAGAGTGTTGACGGAGAAAAAGTTAGTAAAACAGGCTTATTACTCATGTTTACAAGCTTAGTACAAAGCTTTGAGACAGAAAAATAAAGGTTTAACTGCCACATATGATAGCAAGTATTTTACGGTAATACATCGATAGAAGAGAACATGCATGTAACGAAGTAAATCTAAATTGACAGTGAATATTGGCATGTAACAAATATGTGCTTGTAACGAGCACTAGACAAAACAATGGTGTTTTGGGGGAGGGTGAAACTTCATCAGAACAAGCTTCAACTGTAATCACTGGACTTTTGAAAAAATCCCTATACAGCGAGGCATCTCTTGTCCAGGGTGTTACTATACATGAAAGGTATCAGTGAAGGTAATTTCTCACCCCCAGCATGACCTTTTTTTTTATTGACCCCAAAAGAGGAAAACGCTTAAAGAGGAGTTGCTATGCATAAGGGGGATGCAGCCTACCTTCTTGCAGTACACCAATTGGTTGTCAAACAAAAACAAGCTGACCACATCCCTGGACCATACTGATGACACTCGGACTGCCTCACCCGAGTGGACAAGCATGGAGCTGGTGTCCAACAGGTCGGGACCCTGTCACATGGAACGAATACAACAAAGCCATTAAGAACACATCTCCATATCCAGTGCCACACGACAAGAAGCAGTTTATCATTTTAAGTGCCCCCAGCAATAAGTTAGCAAAGTGGACATGCACTCATACTCGCAACCTTTCACACTCAGTGACATTCACTCGCATTTACACTCACACCGACTAACTAATGTTCCCTCGCGTCCACTCATAGTATTCATTGGTCACTCATCTACTCATACTCACTAGCACACACTCATGTCCACACTCACATCCATTCACACTCACAAGTGTCAGTGAGTAACAGTGAGTCTACTCAAAATGAGTATGCCGACTCACGGCCACAGCCCCTTCACGCTACCTTGAAACTCAAGATCAACTGACGTGCGAAATTATGGAACTTATCCATGACTTGAGAGAAAAAGGCCATCATATTTCTTTTCAGTGGATACCAGGCCATTGTGATATCATTGGAAATGAGGCAGATAAAGCAGCTCGGACGTCAGAATAAGACAACTACTGCATCTCCATTCCTCTCTCAAAGACAGACGCTGCAAGATAGCTTCGCATTCTGGCATGTACATTCTCATTAGCTGAGTGGCATACTGCTAATACAAGGCCCATTAGACTGCACAGATTAAACCCTTTGATGCAACTCGGATCTCCGGCTGTACTGTACTGACATGAAGTGTCTCTTCTGTGTCAGTTGAAGTGCAGAGTTGACCTTCACGAAAGCTTGTTCAGCACTAACTGGAATGGCTGACAGTCCTACATGTAATGTCTGCAGCTGCGAGGAAAACATGGGCCACCTATTGTGCCATTGTCTTCCTAATTTGACACACGCATTGTCCTCACAATTTTAAAAACAAAGCAAATCCATGTCCAATGCATTGAGGAGACTACATGACCATCCACAATGTGGACAGACAATACTGGAACACCGTCACCACCAATCAGTGGCTTAGAAGGCCATGAAGGCACTTTTGCACTTTCTGAGAATGAATGGCTTGTGTGAGTGCCTTTGATGGCATAGTGCTTTCTATGCACGTGCTCATATTTCACCACGCTACTTTGCCTCTCTTTCTCTCCCTTCCTTATGTTTCCCTTTTCTTGTCCCCAGCGTAGGGTATCCAACTGAGCTTTTGAATGGTTAAAATCTCCACCTTCTTTTTTATCTCTCTCACTCGGCTAGAAATATTTTATGGGGCTGCTTGAATGGGGATCATGAATGGGGCAATATAATTTGTAATGATTATTCACATTTTTATCTTCTTGCCCTTTGTCATTGGCCCGCATTATCACTGGAAATGGCAGGAAAGGCATTCTTAGAAAATACAACCCCAGAAGTATTGCAGGCAGATAAAGCTTGTGAATTTCACACCTGTTCATAAGTCTTGATACGTCAGGCTGTTCATGAAATTATAACGAAAGAATTGGTTGGCCCGTACTTTGTTCTCTTGCACTTTGGAGCACATAGCATGGCCACATCAATAGTGTGTTGTGTATTACAGCTTACTTTTCTCACTTACTCAGCATAAGTTCAGAGGGCCCATTAGTGCTACCAACCTTATCACACTCTAGCACCATGTAACATTGGGTAGCTGCTTCTGTAACCTCCAAGTTATGCACACGTCCTTTTTTTTTTTTGCAGACATACTCGTCTCCTTGGTTCAATTGCAATCAATGCTGAGGAAAGGTTGTACGCAACCACTTTACGGACTGGCAAGTTGTGGTTCTGAGCTAGGGGCTAGGATGAGTGAAGGGCCTAATTTACTAGTAGAGAGCCAGTAACTGAATGACCCTTATTCGATGTCTTATGCCTACCCTGTGAGAAAAGTGTATGTGATAAAAATGCAAGAAGCAATGGATACCAGATTGATATAACTGGTGCATAAAGATAGATAGGGCTGAAATAAGGCCTGGTTGGTGCTACCTCCAGAATGCTTGTCTAGGGTGCAGAAGCAGTTCACTTTGGACTGAACTTGCATTCACATTGTTTGGTGAAAGTCACTACTGTTTAGAGCTAGCTTGCTTCATAGATGTGGGTATACAAGAGAGGTAACGTGAAGTGATATGGCAGGCCTTCTTTTCACTGCTCAGACATGGCTGAGGTTTCCTTGGTCTGCACCGGGGTCGCCAGTAATGAACAAGGGATCACTCAACGCGACTTCGAAGAAAGCACTATTTTGTTTATTTCAGAAAACGACATTCTAATCTTTCAAAATTTCATGGTACATTTCTGCTTATCTCAAATCATGCATTGCACTTAGTGTGATGTGCGACTGCTTCCCTCCAAGAATACTGCAGTTTAACTGAAGCATTCATTAGATGTGCATTGCTAAACATAATCCAGGAATGAAATGAATTACCCAATTGTAGAGTAACCAAGCATGACCTCACAACATCAACTTTGCTATGCTTCACAAACTTCAGAGACAATTAAATGTTTATACAGGGCGTCTCAACTATCATGCACCACGATTTAAAGATATGCAAATGTCACGTAGCTGGACAGAACCAAGGTAATGTTGTTTGCTGTCGCTTATTTTTTGCATGCTGCTCAATTACATAATTTGTCTTAATTAATCAACTTCTCAAATATTATAATTACATGAACAGTGCCAATTAAAAAAAATCATACGGCAGCATGAAAAACTCCCAATACAGCTTTGTGTAGCTCAATACATGCTACATAAAAGCGCTTTTGCGAGCGTGAAAGAAGCCCGAGAATATACGCAAAAAGCCTTCACCGCGTAATTTTGCGTGTATTGGCGGGCTTCTTTCATGCTCGGAAAAACATTTTTATGTAGCACGCATTGAGTAACAGAAAGCTGTATCGGGAGTTTTTCATGTTGCTCTACAATTTTCTCAGTGACACTTTTCATCTAATTATAATATTTGAGAAGTTGATTAATTAATTCAGACTAATTATGCAATTAAGCAGAATGCAAAAATATCTGGATCCCACGCACTGTGGGAATCGATGTAAGCAAAGCTTTCTATTCTGTTTGCTTTGATTGACGATAACTAATGGTGATGTTGACGGCGCATGCTTAAGTTCTTCAGTGTTTAGTCCAATACGAGAGTGGTGAGCTTAATGCTAAACATTATCTTGCGTGCACCCCTGCTGTTTGTGTGCCTAATACACAGAACACACAGGGAGACAAATATGCTTGAGGTACTGTTGTGCATCATTGTCCATAATCTCGGTGAGGGCTCAGCATTACCATTGCCTCACATGGGACATCTCATCATGGCAGAAGTATTAAGCTTCAGTTGAATTACAAGGCTGTATGTGCGAAAACCACGATAGGATTATGAGGCACACCGTAGTGGTGGACTCCGGATTAATTTTGACACCCCGGTGCTCTTTAATGTGCACCTACATCTAAGTGCTCTATTATTTTTTTGTATTTCACTCGTGTTGAAATGTGGATGCCGTGGTAAGGATTGAACCCACGACCTCGAGCAATGCCATAGCCGAAAGGTACAGCAGCAGGCACAGAAGTGTTGATTTGACGTGTGACCGCTTCCGTAGCGTCGTCTAGACTCTACGGTGTGCTTTAATGCAGCTCTGCTTCTGCATGGCCTGTGTAATTGTTTGCTCGATAAATCTGCATGGTGTTTATTTTTCAGAAATAGAAGAAATATAATGTATTGTACCTTGAACATAAATTTATCCCATTTGCCCGCAACCGCTGTCGTGTCTATAGTAGTAGCGTTCCCTTGCCTTCTCGCGCCAACTTCTCCCAATCCACCCCCCCCCAATCCCTTCTTGCAAAAACTGTCAAGGCTGTTACTTATTTCACGACTGCATCGGTTCTACCCATTCTCTGCCTCCTCTCCTCCCTCCTCTCTACCATTATATCTAGCTTCCCTCTGAACTTGCACATTAGTAGAAAGGTAAGCGCTGCAATTTCTGCAATGCTTTTGTGTGGGGTCACGGATAATTACAACTGTTAAGAGGCTAATACAGCGACGCACAGGGAGCTCTAGAGGGCATTGTGCACATTCGATGCTGTGCAAAGGTCCAAACGAGTTTCTCGAATCAGCTTTCCCCTCTGCTTAGCTGCTGTCATGTATACACACGCTCTGAACCAACCCCCGGCACTTTGTGCGACATAGTAGCAGCAGCAGCAGTGGGAAAGTTGAAGGAAGAGGCAAAGAAAGCTTTGCTTTAAATATAATGTGATTATCTCCAAGCGACGGCAAACAACATTACCTTGGTTCTGTCCAGCTGCTTGGCATTTGCATATCTTTAAATTTCGGTGCATGATAGTTGGAACACCCTGTATACTACTAGCTAACTCTGTCTGGCAAAGTGAATTCATGAAGTTTCTGTTCTGCCCTTTCCTCTCTCCGTCTGTTAACGAAAAAAGCATGTGGTGTCTTTCACCCTTCACTGTCGAAAGCTTGACACATGTGACCTATAACATATTTTATATTTTTCTATGTTTGTTACCTCTCTCTTTATGTAGCACATCACGAGGGGTTCGTCAGGAGACATGGAATGATAATGAAGACCTCAGAGAAAAAGGCGCACAAATAGCGGTGGCTCGCCAGTGTTTTGGTGCATGCTCAGAGCAAAGCCACCTCAAACGGTCTGCCTCTTGACAGTACGCACAAAATAATTTCACAGTACACCTCTTCCCACACTCCAATACATGTTCGTTGCAGGCTCATTGCAGGCTCTCTGCAGAGCTGCTGCTCTCAAAAAAGACACAGAAAGGAGCCTTGCCTCCCAGTTGAAAACGCCGCTCTGCCACTCCGCAAGCTTTTCAAGACACTCCATACGGCGTTTGCGCTCGTTGACCATTTGGGCGACGCCCTTCATGGCTGCCAGGGCTTCCCGCACAGCGTGGTAGTCGGCATGCTCGGGACGTGTGTACTTCAGCAGTTCAGCCAGCTGCAGCGGGTACTTGCAGATCTTTTGCACTGGCGTCAGCAGAAACCCATCCAGCGAGATGTCAATCATATCTTGTAGCAGGCGGCATGCCTGCACCGATGAGCAAGATAAGAGTAAATCTTCCGAGTGTAGTTGAATACAAGGGCCAGGAATGGCCACGGTTGTAGATATTTCAGAATTTCAAGGGGTAAAACTGGGATTGGAATAATGAGAATGGACAAGAACTGCATCTGCAAGCAGGCAATGCAGATTTAAGTTATCAGTAGGAGAAGGCAATACTGCAAGGCACTAAGGCATGGAAAAATAGGAAGATCATTGGGCAAGAACAATGAATGTGAGAAGGACAAGAAGGAAATGTGGCGACGTTACTTGAATGGCTGACCTACCTTCAATTCCTGAATTGCGATCTACTGACGTAGCTAAACTTAATATTTAGTGTCTCTTTATTAGGCTTTCTATTGGGTCTGTAATGCAACATTATACAACAAGGCTACACAGAAACACATCCTTGCCTCAAAGAAATGGACATATTTGGAGTCAGCGTAGAGTTCCTGAAGTTCACTGACAGCCAGTGGGTGGTTGTTGCAGTACTCCGAGTAGATCCTAAATTCCTGCTTCTGAAAAAGAAATAAAAAGAAAGCGTAAAATAAAGAAATTGAACTCGTTTCAGAGGCCACTGCTCAGTCCTGCAGTCATTATACACAGTCCACCTAAATTTCACATTTGAGTGCTTGCTACATTTATCAGCAACAGTAAAAATGTAGTCAACAATTATTATACATATTGTGAGAGCAGTAAAAGAGTTATGAGAGTGCAATGTACAAGAACAGAAAGCGGCAACCTACATGCTCTAGAAAGACAGATCCGATCTGACTTAGATGTGGCCGCTCCCAATCGACGGCTGACTCGAGGTGCTTCAGGAAGCTGCTCTGAAATTCGTACAGCTGCTCAATGTTTCCGAAGATGGTGGCACGACGCTCTTCAGAGAACATGTCAGGCCTCCGTCGGACTTGTGCCAGGTAGCCCTGTTAAAAAATGTAAGTGAAACAGACACATTCAGCGCTTCCACACATATATTTTCTGAGAGGTTAAAATAACCAGGAAGAGGTATATCTATATATTCACTGCTACACTCAAACCCTTTGGCCACATCATTTCCCATTCAACGAGATTCTACCCTTTAAAATTTTCAAATAGCAGGTATGCCAGACAACTGTGGGAAAAATTTTGTTCTGTAGAATGAATGCTGTACAACATATTTTAATTGCTCATCTTGACACACAATGTGATGAAATCATGCCTTGCATCCTCAACGGTCAGCTGTCCAACAAGAAACAGAAGTTTTAATTCAGATAAGACGTGGTGTTCAATGAAAAGCTTCAGGCATTGCCATGTGGGAAGAAAAACTCGCTAGCAGTACCACCAAAGTGAAGAAGAATTCATCCACAGACAGGATGTGAACACTAATCTTAATGTATTCATATGGGCTTCTACATGTTAAAGCTAGATGTCAAATCACAATTACCTTGCAGTAGGTACTAATTAGAATAGGAAAACATCCCTCCTAGCTTCCTTGTTACCAGTTCCCAAAGCAAAATTCAACAAGTTTCATCACAATGCGGATACGTTGCGAGTGAAGCAGATACAGGTTTTGCTTATCGTGCCCAACTAGCTACTGCTACATCTTACAAAGTACTGTATTTACATGAAGTGACGTGCAGATAACATGTAATGCAACTTAATTACATATAATTAGTGTATGCTATACAGTAGCATAAAGAACATGGATATACATACACACACATGCACAGGCACAAAAAAAAGTCGCTGTTGCACCCAAAAAGCGAAGCATCAATTGCGATAGCAAATCAGTACACAGCTATACGAAGTAAGGATAGTAGTTTTATCGGCCGCATAAACTTGGAAACATTCATTTACTAACTGAATTAACAAGCATGGTGTCAATGCGCACAAGTAAACATGAACAGATAACTCGATGAGCTTGGACACTCGCAGTCAAAACGCTCGTGTGAGCAAATGCGGCAGCAGCAGCGAGCGAAGTGATCTTTGTGCAGTCTATCGCTTAAACACAAGAAACGCAAGAGAGGAGAAAACATAGCATGCACAAAGGTATGAGCCGTCTGCAGAGCCCTTTCAAGATACAGCGCGCAAGGCCGTGCAAAGTACGCACTAGTTGGCCGAGTCAACGCCGCCCCCCCACTCCCTCCCATGTTGCTTCCCTGCTTTCCTACATACTATATGGCGCGCGAGATTGAGCCGCGATCGTTAGTTCCCCTTGGGCCCAGTCGCGAAAGGCACAGTTGCTGCTGGAGCACAACACAGCACGTTTGCACTCTGCTTTCTCCTATCGCATGCGCCAGATTGAGCCGCAGTCGTCGGCTTCCCTCGCCTCCTTTCACTCGCACATAAAGCATTTGACGCGCGGCGTCGGTGTTATTGCCCTCAGATTTTATATGGAACATCACAATGACGGTGACGACAATAATGCGCCTGGAATGTCCATATAATTGCTATCGCAATAAAACACAAATTATTGGCTGAAATGCATCACTACATATGGACAGACAACATAATGAAGCGAGAACAGTAAGGCCTTCACCCACCTGAACAACATCCTTCAAGTGCCGTACAAAGTCTCTCTCAGTGTTGACTATCTCCATGACAACCTTGGCACGCACCTCCTCATTACTCAATAAGCCAATACTCATTTTGCGGGGCTTGTGTTGTGTGAGTGTGCCATCCGCCATCTTGGTGATGCAATCCTCCACCGTGTCCTCCTGGCCAACTCGTAACTGTAAGCGATGGTCATACAATCAGTCTTACTGACATTAAAAAAAAGGTTAGTGAGCAATTCTGTGACATGAGGGACTGCTAGGGCTGGAAAATTAAAACTGAAGTGCTTGTGCCAAGTTAAAACAACTCATTCCAGTGTAATCTGCATTGCTGTAGGAAGCCTCACCCTGTACTTTTCCTTGGAACTTTTATGATCATGCTCTTGCTTCAAACAATCCGCACTGGGTAAGCAAATGTAAGAAATGCGCCCACTTTTGCTTCTTGCATTTCTGACACCTATCTTGGCAAAACAGTGCAACCATTGTTGTTGCTTTTAATGTAAAAATAAAATGTTACTTACGAGCTAAACAACACCCCAAAACACACATGTGCACAAGAAAAAAGGAGTTGTGCGATCAGGTAACATACAAATTACAATTTTTATGTGCAGTCAACTTTGTGAACCCAACTGCCCTTGGCCTTGGCAGTCTTGGCTGTGAACTGACGGCCAAGACCATGACAGATGACAAGTAAATGTGACTTCTGCTTACTCGAACAAATGCTGCTGGGAACCAGCCATTCCGCTGGTCGACTGATCCCCACCACCAGTCCTTGTCAGACATGTCGGTCACTTCAATCACCTCGCCGGCTTGGAAGGCCAGTTCCTCTGAGTCTAGGGTCACATGGTCCCAAAGTGCCTCAACATATGTGACACCTTCATACTAAAATAAAGCAAAGGAAGAAGAAAAAGAAATATAATTATAGAGAAAATGAATCACCGGAAAACTCAGCTGACTTCTACACATAATGTACAAATTCAAGGTTGCACAAACTGTATGACTTCGACCAGTTGAAAGTTACTTACATCCTTGGGAATTTGGGAATAGGACTCTCCATCAGACGAGAAATCCTCCTCTGAAGAAGCTGTGCTGGGGTTCCTTGAGGCTTCTTGGTCTGACAAGCCTAAGGGACAAATAGATACAAAGGCGACAAACAGCAATTTAGCAGATTACTTGGTTGGTTTATAAAAATATTTAGTTTGTTTGATCTGATTATATATGATATACAGTGCGCAACAGCAACGAATGCAGGAGGAGAATAGAGGACAAGCACTGGCTTTCCTTTCAATAGTTGATATTCAGTGCTTGTCCCACATTCCTGTATTTCATTCATTGTCTGCACAGATAGCACAACATGTTTGCAGATTACAAACAGTGTAGTGCACATTGGATGTGTTTCTGAGATGCTGTTAAGCTGGCACTTGAATGTGTTGTCTGTAGTTGTGTGCGTCTTGCAGTCTGTATGAAAGTCTGAGCAGTGCAAAGATTTTTCATGGTGTATTACAATCTAGCACAATGTCAAGCTAGTCAAAGTTGTCAAGCAGTCAACCCACTCCAGATTTGGAGCTTCCAAAACATATAGCAGTATGAAAAGTGCTCAGTCAATACACTAAACTATGGTGAATTAATCATGACTGCTTGCAACATCAGCCTTGCTTTGGCAAATACTAGTCCCACAACTTTTACATTTACATGGCCCGCTTTGTCTGTCTACAAAGCAGAACACATCTAACAGTGCTGGCCAAGACAGCATGACATGTGTGTCGTATCTTTATGAAGCAAGTTGAAATTCGCCACCAGCTCCTTCAAATAAATTATTTTTTGATCAGATCTGAGCACGTGCTTACCGTGAGAAAGCTGCTCCTTCTGTGCCAAGTCATTTTTATCCGACTTTTCAAGGTCCAGTGGCTGGCTGATAGACCTCCGAAGAGCACCCCGACCTTTTTGCCGGCGCAGTGTGGGGCGGCTTCGCTCAATCCTTGTCTTGATTGGTGGTGGTGTTGAAAATTGCTGTTTGATAGAGAAAAAGAAGAGACAATTCAGGAACATTAGTGGTAATGTCTTGGAATATTCCAGAGTTTGGCATTACACTTCCATGAAAGATAACATTCATGACATGTCACGACATGTCGCGTATATAATTGGTAAATTTCCGTCCACCACTGATAAAATGTTCCTTAAGTTACATTCCAACATAAAGGAAAATGCAGTTTGGCAAAGTTTACTAAATTTTCTCACATAACTCTGTGGTGCTGCCTAGCTCTAACGATTCTATTTGTAAGAATGGGGCACCCTCTCTTCGCAGATTTCCGACTCAAAGTGGCTAGAACAGTTTACTAGTTCTTAACACTCCTTTTTAGCACCCATATTAAGAAAGCAAACTACAACAGGCAGAGTCAGCCAGACAAGGCGGACTTACCCTGTCGAAGGAAGGTGGTTTGTGTGTGTATGGTGGCACATTAAAGCCGGAGTGCGGGGAGCTTGGGAGCTGATTGTCATCACACAGAGTGGATTCAGCTTCGGCCCTGGCTTGTGAAAGACTAGAGTATGACTCCTGACGACCTGAGCAGGTGACGCCATTTATTGTGATCACTGCCGATATGCTTTCGGCCTTCCTCTGAATGCTGGCTTGGCTGCTGTCATCTGTGGAATCAGCCTGGAAAGGGAGGGTAAGATAGGCAGAACACACAGGAAGTGTTACGATGTCACAACAGATAACATCCATAGAGATAGAGAGCAAACAAAAATTGGTAGGATATGCGCTTTACTTTCAATGAGCTTTGACAAATGGCAATAAGAAAAATCAACAGGCCTTAATGTTTGCCAATTTCAGTAACACAGCATGCCCACATGATAGGGAAACAAAGAAAACAATATAACACTTTAAATTAATATGCAGAGAGATAGAGAGGTATCACTTTTAATAAAGAAAATCTCAATATAGCATAGCAACGATATATTGGCACGTTAGGTGTGCTGTTAGTGCAAGGTGTGTTTGCTCACGGTAATCTGGAAATGTAACAGCAATTATCGAAATAATGTTATGCAGAGAGAGAGAGAAAAAAATATCACAGAAGGCTTCGCTGTACAGCATGACCCCTAAGCACAGTGGCACAGCCCGTCCACTGTACAGAAGTTCAATGCAGCTCTGCATGGTATCTCAGAGCGCATGGCGAATGCACACATGCGTCATCTATGGCACCTACAGGTGGCGTAAAAAGCAATCAGAACTTGATATTTCGGTCACTGCATTAACTTGCGACCCAGCGAAAACTGAGTGCCAATGCGCGGTCACTGCTATCAAACAAAGCTTTAAAAAAAAGTAATGACAAGGTCACCGCTGTTTAAGTGCGACAGCTAACAAACAAGACAAAGAAAAATTGACACGAAATGAAGGGGAAAAAAAGTCATAATTGCGCACGACAGGCCAAGCACTGACTGTGATAGCAAATTCTTAGACATCAATACGAAGTAAGGTTAGTCGTTTTATCAGCTGCATAATGTTCTGTAAACATTCGCTTACCAAATTAACAAGAACGTGTTATAACGCGCGCGCAGGCAAATACAAACACATCTCGCTCGACGATCGCGGATACTCGCTGTCAGAACGCCGGCGTGATGAAGAGCGGCAGCAGCGGCGAGCGAATCCCCCTTCGTGCCTTCCTAATCAACGCGAACTAGGCGCGCGAAAACACAGCGCACACGAAGCCATCAACCATATCTGGCCGGCTAGCCATCGATCCAGCGCAGATTGCCTCCAAGATAGGACGCGCGCCGCCGCGTTCGGTCGCCGCAGCTGGAGTAGAAGAGGAAATGCGCACTAACCTGCCAACTCTCCCCCCTTCCATTCTATCACGCGCACGTCTCCCCCCCCCCCCCCCGCCCTTGTGCGCGTGAGAAGACGGCGCGCACCCCTCCCCGCCTGCCTCCCTTGCTAGCGCCAGAAGAAACTGTCGCACCATGCCACCATACGCCTAGGCTCACCTTCGCAAGCTCTCGCTCGCACCTAAGCATACGGCGCGCGGTCGCGATGTTATCGCACTTGGACTTTATGCGGAACATCACGGCGATACCGACGCCGATTGCAGAAATTCGTCTGGAGTGTCCATATTATTGATATCACAATAAAAAGGGTGATGGGGAACGTATGTTTGGCGTTGATATGACACTGTACGGAAACGCAAGAGGTTAAAACGATCAGTGAATATGAAACGGATGCTAAAGACAGCTCGGAACGGTACAGAACGCTCCTGCTTCGTCTTGCAGCTATATTTTAAATCTTATGCGGAACAGAAAATAGATTCGTTTATTGACAAATAGGCTAGCGAGGGACATTCGTTTTCAAGCAGATATTTCGTCGAGCCTCGAAAGCAACAACGCAAGCGCCGTGCATGCCGACGCGAAAAGGCACCGGAAAAACCGTGCCCATCCGCTTGCCGCGTACTTTAACTTTCGCTTTTTTTTAATTTTCATTTATTTATTTGTTTATTTATCTATTGCGTCGTAAAATGCTCGCGTCCCCGACAGAAGCAGCTACGGCGCTTGATAAAGAAAGACCCAATCTTCTAGCGACGCATGTTCCCCCGACAACACGGTTGTAACGTGCGTCACTGAGCTAAGCCTCGCGTCACGCCACTATAACCATCGCGTGCTTACGACACGATGTATGTCGCGCCGTAGGAGCTCGCGCCCGTGTGCCCTCTATTGGAGTGTGCACTCAACCTCGATGCCCTCTCCACTTGCCTTCGTTGTTTTCATGGCAACGCAGGACAGCACGCGAGACACGGCGCAAACTAGAAAACTGGGAAAGTAGTCCCCGACGAAGCAGAAAACGCGTACGTAGCGCAACACCATTCCTGGTCTTATAGAACGTCTAGCAGGAAAGGTCGATTTGCAAGCTCTGCGTCTGTCGAAAAAGAACAGCCCAACCTCACGAGCGATTTCTCGCAGCATCTCGCGCAAATGGAGCACGCGGCACACGAGGTACCGCGTGCGCGCAAGAATGTTGGGAGGGCTTTCCATTTCATTTGCTGTCTGGTTGCTTCTGCGCACAGCCCCAAACACAAGGCCGTGCTGAATAATATGTTCTGTTTCATACATCGCACGTAACGCTGTGAAAACTACAGCAAGATTTTTCAGTGCTTGCGTTCGCATGAAAAAAAAATAATAATAAAGCGTTTTTCGCCAGCAATTATGTGTGAAACTGTTGTCAGGAATAAATGAAAATATTTAATTAAGAAAAACGAAAAACAACAACAAAAAGAACTGTGGTATACGGCTGGTACAACGGCTGTTCTTTTATCCTTCCGCTTGTTGTTTCTTTCGTTACTTTTCGCGAGCCGGGCATGCACACGCGAGCAACGCTGTTGACGCGCAGCTGCAGCAGGGAACGACTCGCCTTGAGATGGCGCGAAATCGCCATCTTGTTTTCTCTGATTGGCTCACAGGACAGCTACGTCCTGTCTGATTGGCTCAAAACGACATCACGGCGAAATTTGACAGAGCAAGTAACAGCGTCTAGATTCGGGACCGCGGCGGAGCACTGCCAGAGTCGTGTTCGAAAAGAGATGGCACTTGCACAGTCTGCGCACGGCGACGGTGCCTTCGCTATTCCGGAATACTCATTTTGATGAAGTGTAAAGATAGGGCGTTGATGGTCGAAAGACTTCAACTAGCTTGCGAATTAATTACCTGGTGAGTGAAGAAAATATCAGTCCCGATGTTAAACCCAATTAACCTGCGGCACTGCGGCGCTTGTAAAACAAGTCTATGAAAGCCCCGGAAACACAACTGTCGAACGCGTGCGCCTGCAGGTACAATGAAACGCAGAAATACGTGTGTGTGCGTGTGCGTGGGTGTGAGCATGGTGTTTGGTTTTAGGAATGGAGAGCATTTAAAGCCCAATTTTTTCCCGATCACGCGTTTCGTTGAGTTTTCATGTTACATTGTAATTTTGTTGCAGTGCGTTTAATAAACAATCAGGAATTCACGCAATCACTTCTCAACCTCTCGCTGCATATATTTACTTTCTTCATCGAAGAAAAATATATGAATAGCGCGAGAAGTACTTGTCTGCGATGTTAAATCACCCAACGTTTCGTATCATTTGCTGCACCAAGGTGAAGTTAGCGTGCTTGATGGAACAAACTGAAACAAACGGCTAGCGTGAAAAAAAAAAATTATATCCGCGCTGTTTTCTCAGTGCACGTCTACAGTCTCGCATCTTATGACCTACAAGAAAAATTTAATATTGCAAAGATTACCGATCACACTTTTTGCACTCGAATGGATGGATGCATGCAATCGCGCGAATTTCTCTATTAAAGGGGCCCTCAAATACTTTTTTAACTAATCATAGAATTGCTTCACTGTCAAGTGACGTCGTCTTACGAATCTCACGCCCCCCCCCAAAAAAAAAAAAAATTGTTCGACCTTTTCAAGTATATGTAGGTGGAGCTGTCGAACCGATACCCGGTTTTGTCTTCCTTTTCGTCTCCGCTAGCGCGCTGGAAGCCAAGAGAGTAAAGGCCCGGCGAGAACTTGAGTGTCGCGGCGGTAAAATAAACGGCGGTGAAAGGGCTCGTCGCGCCACCCTGTGGCGGTCAACGATACTTTAGCACGCCACTGCCATCTCGGAGGTCATGCGCAGCTAACGCAGCTACGCGTAATGCAAAGATGAAATTATTTTTTCCCCTGCCTTCTTGATATCGCAGTCATATGGATTTTCATTTATTTAACTGAAAATCAGCAATTATGTGTAACTGAGAATGCTCTCGCGATCACAAAATAAGCCAATAACGTTGGTCGGCCAGCTGCTTTCGACGTGACGCCATTGCGGAAGCGAGGGCAAGCGATCTTGCGCTGTGTCTGACACGAGATTGCAAATTCCCTCCTGAATGCAGTGCGGTAATAGTTTATCACATGATCACAGCAGCCTCCACGACAGACCGGCAACGTTTTCGTACAATGTTCAAAAAAATGTTTCGGGGCCGCTTTAAAAATGATCGAAGGGGTAGGTGACCAATAAACCGGCATTTACTTTCCAGGGCGGCTGTACAACACGTCAGAATCCAGCTTACCCTCGCTTAGGCGTCATATTTCGGCTTAGGAGCTCAGAACCAAGTGTGTCGCGAAATCCCGACGAGCGGCTATAATTTAAACAAGTAGTAACATAACATATCGCTTACAAGCACTTTTATTTCCTTTCAGTGCGAACACTTGCGACTCAATATTATTTTCCTGAGTTAAATAAATGTCCAAACCCTCTAAACTATAGGGAAAAAATATCGGCAAGCGTAACACAGTTGCTTCTACGATTCACTTTCTGTTTCAGTACCCTGGAGGTGGATGGGTCATGACGCCACGATAAATTGGTACAGTGGCTAGAATTTGCAGCAGCCACTTGCCGCTGTATCATTGGCTCGCTCCGTTTCTGCAATCGCTGCGGCTGTCACACGTGAGCAAAGCCAGAAGGAACGCACAAAGCTGTCGTTCTTTTCTCTCTTTTTAAGCATGAAATGCTTTTAGCTCCCCTCGTCGGCGACCTTCAAGTGGTCTTGAGCCAAAAGCCAGAACTGTTGTCCGGACGCTTAAACGAGAACATCCGGGCAAGTTGGCAAGGAAATATATTCACCCGTAGGCACGCTTACAACTGTGGTATAAACGTAAAGTACAGTATAAGGTATAGTACATGTGATACATCATACAGATTAGCAAATTGCGAGAATAAAATGAGATCATCCGGGCAACCAGTCAAAACTTAAGAAAAAATGCGTTCTCTGGTCCCCATTTCTTTGTAGAGGACTTCATTACATACGCTAGTTACTGTCAAAACAAGTTACAAGAACCACTGCTTCGGAGTTCCACCTAAAGTTTCTTCATAATATCACTCAGGCTGCAACTTCTAGTAAGCTGAAGTTTTATTTGTCATTTTCAATAGCGACGTTCAAAAGGCAGATACAGGGCACCATGCACTATATTGACATCTTTTGGCCCTGAGACAAGGCTGCCGCCTGTGCTCTTTAGAACGCCAGCGGTCCGCGAGTTCCGCGGCGCGGGTTTTACATCACCTCAAGAGATGACGCCATGTTGCGTGGCGCCTCCTTCAGGCACTTTTCTTCTAGCTGAGCAGTTCGCTCTGCCTACCTGGCTCTTTCGCTGCCTGTAGTGCCGCCTTAACAGGTTTTATTCTTCCAGCTGGGCAGCGCCCATATGGTCCAATGCACAGTATGGCGTGGTGCGGTGTGCTGTGGTGTGGTGTGATGGGGAGTGCCGTTGCGAACATGCACTACACCCATTTTAAGATTCTGGCTAGTATCATCTCCAACCAATCTGCTTTGCCGGTTGCCACTTAATCCTTACATCTACTCTTGATTACGGGTGAGCCAGAATTTTTTTAGCAACGTAATCACATCTAACGACGTCAGCAAATTTAATTACCATTTTTCACGACGTTACGATAACGTCGATATCGTCAGGTCCGGTATTTCTAGACCAACTTTAGTATCAAATTAAAGAAGCTTCCGTTTTCCAGCCTCCACACTCCCTAAGTGCGATCCTTTGATGTGGCAGAAGCACGTGATGGAGTTCCTACAACTTATTAAAAATGTGTTGGTACTCCGTTGCCCCAGCTAAAGGGCCGCAGCTAGTTCGGGGCTGGTATTCATGACGCGTCACAGACATCGTCAAATTCCGCCATATTGTCGGATTCGCCATCTTGTCGGCTCTGATTGGCCCAGAGGGCCACTACGGCGCCTCTGAATGGCTCAAAACGCCGCCATCGTACCAGAATTTGACAACGTGGAGAATAGCACGTGGGGCTTCACTTCTGGGACGCGCTGTCCACTCCACATAATTTGTTCCTCCTTTGTTAAAGAAAACCCAACCATCAAACCGCGAGCGCGTAAAAAGCAGAAGCCGTTTGCGCCCACCTCGGACAGCTGCTGGTCGGCGACCGTTCCTCCGGGGGCCTCCAGCTGGATCCCACTATCGGCGCTGCTACACTTGGAGCCGCGCAGCTCGCGGTTCTTGCGATGCAGGCGACGCTCCTCGCGCGAACACCGCAGAATGGCGGGACCCGGGCGGAAGCCGCCCTCTCCTTCTTCGTCGTCCACTCTCGTCGGCGCGGCAGCAGCGGCGGCGGGCGGATGCGACGCCGGCGTCGCCTGCCATCCGCACGGCCAGCCGCCGTCGTCGTCGCTGCCGTGGCCGCCGTTGGCCAGCTGCGACGCGGGCTCCGCGGGCGCCGAGCACGGCGCCGACGAGACGGCCGGCAGGGAGGTGGTGGAGCCCTTGCGGTTCCGCTGGAAGCGGAGCGAGAACGTCTTGCGGAACTTTTGCAGCACGCTGTCGGCGATGAGCCGCGGGCTCGAGGCCCGTAGGGAGGAGTAGCGCGGCGGCAGCCCTTGGTGGCCGTCCGGGGGCGAGGAC
Source organism: Dermacentor andersoni (assembly GCF_023375885.2). Taxonomy (NCBI): domain Eukaryota; kingdom Metazoa; phylum Arthropoda; class Arachnida; order Ixodida; family Ixodidae; genus Dermacentor; species Dermacentor andersoni. Next base: position 136,310,622 of record NC_092815.1, read on the forward strand.
GGGTGCTGCTGTCGCTCGTGATGCGGGTGCAGGCTGGACATGCTGCCCACCGCGGCGAACAGCTGTTCGGCCTCCGCGTCGCTGTACAGCTGGGACCAGGGCCGGCGCACATTCCTGCAATGACAAGACAGGAGCGGCGGGACGCGCCGCGCACTCGGAGTGAAGCAGGGCAAGCCGGGAGGCATTTCCAAGCTCGGCACCCCGAATGTTGTCGCGTCTTTCAACAATCCTGTACAAAGTTAACTATAGCCAATCGTTGCTTTGGCGGTGTCAATAATCGCAACCGCCTATATATAGACAAAAGTGCATACACCGAGAGTTAAGTTCCTGAAAGCGGAACATAGAAACACCTGCCTTTTCAATATCTTTGAGGTACCGCTTGTCCTGTCTGCTTTTCGTATGTACTAGAGAGAAAGAGAGGGGAAAAAGAGAGGGAAAGACAGGGAGTTTAGCCAGTGTAAAACCGGCTGGCTACCCTGCACTGGAGAAAAAAAGGTATAGATTGTTAATAAACCTAAGGAGACCAGAAACGAAAAAAGAAATTGTGCACACCATGCTATGCAGCATGCGAACAATCAAGTGTGTCACAAACTCCGGACGTTCTCGGGAAGCGGAGCAAAGAGTTTAAGACTTTCTATGCTGAGGATGGTCTGAGCCAGTGTAATAATGGGTCGACCACAAACCGATGGAATGCCTCATTATTATTCAAGCGCTCGTAGAGTAAAAGAAATGTTAAACTTATGTGGAATGCCGATGCAGCGTTATCTGAGGGAGTAGAAGAGTGCACCACTAGAAGGCGCCAGTACACAATGGAACATAAGGGCCACATGGAAAGAAAATCGCGAAGAGCCCCGTGTGTTTAGCATGCTTATTTCTGTCATACTTTACTCAGGCACTGCAGTGTTGATGCCTCGACTAGCCTCATTCACGAATGACAAACGAGTCCGCGACTTCCCAACTCCCGCGAGCAGGGGTCGGCGGCCCCGCCAGCTGACCTGCAGCAGACGTCCTCGGTGCTGCCGCTGTGAAACTCGGGCGTGCTGGCTGCCTTCAGGTGGCGCTCGGAGCGCGAGATGGGCCGGTCACGGATCAACTTCCCCGGCCGGCCGAGCAGCAGGCATTTGTTCGCCGAAGGCGCGGGTGCCGAAGGCAGCGACGGCAGGGAACAGCGGCTATTGCGGCGGCTACTGCTGCCGCCGACCTGTGATGCCTCGGCGTCGCTTGGCGCCGCATGTTGCGACGACAGCTGCGGAGGCACGGTCCGTGAAGGGGCTGCAAAGGAGCGAGAGCAGATGAGCGTCAAGAGCCTGAGAATTATTCGCTCCGCCAGAGGTCGTTTGGTACAGGAAGCGGCGGATTTCCGCCATTGTGGGCTAATGCTCAAATGGGCACTAATGAATACTACTTAAGCTAAGCTGTTTTCTCAAATTACGCTTCTGCGATAACAAAAGACTGTTCTTACTACAGTAGGATGAAGGTTGGAAAGCCAGGGGTGCTATTTTGGAGCGTTGTTTTTACACTGTCAAATTCCGCCATATTGTCGAATTCTGTAATGGCATTTTGAGCTTATAAAAAAAAAAAAAAAAGCCGCAGCGGCCCTCCAGACCAATCGGAGCTGACAAGGTGGCGAATTAGACAATATGCCAGAATTTGACAGTGTCCAGAATAGCACCCCCGTCGTGTAGCGGGAGAAACGCAAAACCGAAAGACAAGTGAAGACGCCGACCAAAAGTTTCCGCGGAAGCTCGATCTTACATCACACATTATGAGAGAACGTTTAATCTTATCTAGTTGATCGTTTATCGCTAAGAAAGGAATAAAATGCATTCTGAAGGACTCGGAGAGTGGCCCTATATAGCAAGCTTCGAGATCTTACCGCTGCGCCAAAAACGGCCTGAGAAGATACTTCGAAGTTTCGCGACGTCACACTGACGGTACTGGCGGTGAGCTTCAGCCCGAAGCTACGAAAATTGAAGTTTGGCCTTCATTTCCTCACGCAACTAATCAGCCTCAATCTGCCAAATCGGTGAACGAAATTTCTAACCAATCTTGAAGGCCCGTAAAGCGGTCGCTTTCCGTTATCATTAAGTCACAGAGCCGCCTCGAACTGCTGCACTCTACGGTAAAGAACATGATGCTTCACTCGACCACCTTTGTTGTCAAGAGAGCTAGGTGTAACGAACTCCGCGGGCATGTACATTATTTAGCTCACCGAACAAAGCACACACTGCTGTAACAAGAAAAAACATAGGTCCCGAGGATGTAGTCACTCACACGTCGGGGGATTGCAGCCGCCGAGGCCATCGGCCGATGCCCGGCGGCCAACAGGTGGGGGCGGAGACCTCCGCTCCGAGGGGGCGGCGGGGGCACAGACGTCGCCGGTGGGCGCACAGCTCTCGGGAATGGATCCGCTCAGGTCCTGCACCAAACAATGGGAGAACGAGAGAGAAGGCGTTGATGAGGAAGGGCCGAAGGAGTACGAATTACACGCATCGAGTGCGCACATCAAGAAAAGTGCTTGGTGACGACGTAAAAGTGCTAAAGGAAAAATCATAAAGAATAAACTTGCAGGACGCTTAAAATTCGCTTTTAATAGTGGAACGCGATAGCATTCAAAGATCCCTTACTGTTTCTCACGTTTCACGGCAAGCGGAGCTTATGTAACCGTAATGTTTCCCTGGAAACGCTGTCGCCGAACGCTATGCACGAAGGCGAGCTTCCCCCTACGGCAGGCGCCGCCGCTGCCACGGATGCGCGGAGGCGCGCGCCATCTGGATTGTGTCGCAAGGAACTGAACGGGGCGCGTCGCTCCTGCTAAGACAGACATCAAACGGCAGCGAAAAAAGGGGTTTGTATGTGAGTTTCCGCGTAACAGAATTATGTTTTTTGTATATTAAAATTACAATAAGACACTATCATATCTGTAGGTTGTGTGTAAATCGTACTTTACAAATTTTCTGACGCCTTTTAGTTTGAGAAATTAAACTGGTTCGGTAACGCTTCTGCGCCACACGGAGGGCCTGTGTGGATCGGGATTATTTTTCTTTAACGGACAACGCCGCCGACACCAGATTTTCTGCGACAAGGGGCCCTTAACTGCATACTGCGTTAAAACGTCACAGTTTCGACGGAAACGCGAAGCATCGATTGCGATAGCAAATTAGTAGACAGCAATACGAAGTAGGGTTAGTAGTTTTATCGGCCGCATAAACTTTGAACATTCGCTTACGAACTAAATTAACAATCATGTTGTCACGCGCGCACTAGCAAACATGACCACATCTCACTCGATGACCACGCACACTCGCTGCCAAAACGCTGGAGTGAGGAAGCGCGGCAGAAGCAGCGAGCGAATTGACTGACCTTCATGCTGCCTCTCGTTTCAATGCAAACTAAGCGGCGAAAACACAGCGCACACGAAGCTATCAGCATTCGGCGCACTTTGTACCCATCTCATATCGCTTTCAAGATATGGCCCGCGGGCGGCCGCGCCCTCCCCTCCCCTTGGTGCCTCGCGCGTGACGGAAGACGGCGCGCTTCCTCCCCGCTTTCTTCCCTTGCGCGCGCGAGATTGAGCCGCCATCGTCGGCTCCCCCTCGCACGCTTTCACTCGCACATACAGCATACGGCGCGTGGAGACGATGTTATCGCCTTTGGACTTTATACGGAACATCGCGGAGGCGGCGGCGGCGGCGACGAGGGCTGAAATGCGCCGGGAGTGTCCCCATAATTACTATCGCAGTAAAATGACGATGACTGATAGGGTTCCGCGTGGTAAGGCTACGATGTGGTCTGTGAGAAGCACGGTAGTAGATCAATTTCGACCACACAGTGGTGCACCGGGACCTAACTACACGTGCCATTTCTTATGCCGCCAACGTCGAATCACGGACACGGCAATGATCTGAACGCGCAACCTTTTGCTCTGCGCTGCCACTGAGCGACCAAACACAACCTTCGCCGAAAAAAGAAAGAAAAAGAAAAAAAGAATTGTTGGAAGAAACACGTATTCCTTTAGAGTGTCACTGCAGTAGTATTTACTTCCTATTTTCGTACTATTTATTTCGTTCGCAGCAAGAATAATTCTCTCTCTGTCTCTCTTTTGCCACTTTGTAATATTAAGGGATGTTCCCTAGCCGTTAACGCGAGGGAGGGATCCACAGGACGTCCAGATCATTCAGACCCAAATGCGGCGAAACCATCCTCCAACGCGCAGCGACTCTCGACGCACATGGCAACTCCGGCTAACTGCGACCATGCACTGCAAGCGTTGTAAATTCCTCCCATCTGTTAGCACATATCCGAAGTGCCTTCCACAACTTGACTTCTCTCCGTGTTCTGACATGTAGTACGTACAACTGACGAAGGTGTGCAACTGACGAAGGTGTGCAACTGACGAAGGTGTACACCGACTCTGAAGCATTCACTGGTGCGAATCTCGTTCATTTGTGAGCTACATGGACAAGCATATATATAATCGTGCGGCCTCATGACACGGCACGGCAGCCGTCATACATATAGTGACAATGCGCGAGGCCTTATTCTAATCGCAAACAGCGTCGTCAGTTTTCGCCCGGCGTATACGTGACATCGGAGGCCACACGCAGAGGCGACAACACTCGACCACAATATTTTCACGCGCGGCCTTACAAGCGCTCTGTATACCGCACGCGGTCGCGTCGCCGTTTCCCACAGCCGTTGGGTGTCAATCTTATTCAACCAGCCGTCAGCAGCGAGCGGGCCCGGCCATGGCACAGTTTCAGGACCTCGACCGGGCGCTGCGAGTGGCCCCTATGCACCTGCCCTTGTCAGAGCCACTGGGCTTTAATGGCGCGTGAACGCAAACACCCGCAATCACGATCGCCCCGGAAGAAGAGGAGCAAGGAACGCCACCACGCCAAGGGGCTTATATCCACATGCTGCAGAACCACACGGGGGACACGCAGAACGGTGCATGCGCACGGTGCAAAGCCGGCGGGCGAATCGCCCGCGGTATGCCAGCCGCGCGCGCACACACACATTTCGATGGAAGCAAGCTCGGCAACCCGCCCTTCGGACGCGGAGACACGCAAATGCAGTCACGCGTGTACACACGCGCCATGCAGCCGCGGCAGGGTCAGATGATTGCCGTCGCGACGGCGCGTACCAAACAAGCGGGCTTTACGAGTCCGCTAACAAGGACGATATTTATCGAAGCCCACCGCGCAGGGTCCAACCACCGTCTTGAACGACGCGCGCGGATTTAGTGCAGTGTTGAGGCTCAAGCCTGACATCAGAAAAGAGAGTAAGTATCGACAGCACCCCGCGGAAAGGCGTTGGTCACGGAATCGAATCCCGGACCAGGACGAAATTTTTCTTCAATCGCGGAGCTTCGTTTCTGAGAAACCCGCAGAACTGTAACAAATCAGGGAGTCCACACGTGGTTATTATACGGACTCTAAGCACTGCAAGCTATCCTCTTCGATCCAAGCGGCCATTTATACGTGGTCGAAGGGGGAACTTCACCACAATCCTGCAAAAGTGTTAAGCGAACGTTTTCCCATATACGTTGTACCATCCACGTGTACAATGGGTGCGTAACTGCTGTACTGTGACATGCATCCACGTCTTTCCAAGAGAGTGTAATAACAATGTCGCAACAATATGCGGTGCTTTAGTCTATAGACACACGAGCACGATGTTTAAGTCGTCTGTTCAGATCTGCGCATTGCGCACGGAAAAGCTACGCCTGTCTTCATGCTACATCTGAACAATTTGTATATGGGCGGACGCGATGCAGTTCCGCGTGCGTATAACGCCGTGCAATGCAACCCGACGAAAACGTATGCAATGTATACAACTACGACGCGAGGTACTGAAATGGAAAAAGCAAGCCTAGCAAACGGCCTGCTTTTTTATTCTGCTCCGCATAAAGCCCCTAAATGGCTTTACCTCCGCAGTATCTCCTACGCCATCTACGCGCTAAAAAAATTGGATTGCGGCGCTGACACCTAACGGCCCCTGAACTATGACTCTACACCTGAACGCACCAACGCGAAAGCACCACTCGTAGCTGCAGCTGATCGCCACAAGGTGTGTAGGTCAATTGTCTCGGAGTCAGTGGGATATACACGGGCCGACACGCAGCGAATTTCGCTCCTTGACTAAGATGCTTATCGGTGTTTTCATGACGTTAATGTGCATAAGCCATTTCATGATGCTTTAGAATGCGTATTGACTGTCCCCGGTTTCTTTATTTGTGCATTTAGTACTGAAACAGCGTCTATCGTGTGCAGCGCTTCTTTATTTTTCTTTTTTCCTCTTTCGAGTTACGCTCCCATAAGCGTCGCCTATATTGGCTCCGCCAACACGAGTAACCGGCATACACATGCAGTGCACGCTGGGTGGTATGTATACTTTCCACACTAAGGGTGCAACGCCCGACGAGGTCCGAATCAGCGGCGCCTGTGAACCGTAAAAGAACAGCCGAGCGCGGCCGCACTGACCCATTCGAAGGAATACGCCGGATGGGCCGAAAATAAGCGCGTCGCTGCAGCCAAGTGTGCGCGCGCCTATGACTCATGCGTCGGTTCTATATGAAAGGCTCAAAAACGGGCGCCCTCCTCCCCACCCCCTCCCCCATCCCTACCTCTTCTAACAATCTCAAACCTCGCACCGTAGCACTGTATGTTCTTCGGCGAACCCACCAACTATGCCCTACAGGCGTGCGAATACCGGCACAGGAGAAAGAACCGTTACTGAAAAAAAAAAAAAAAAAAAAGAAAAGGCGAACTATATCGACACCACTGTGCTGTTCGGCTGCTTCGCTTACGGCACACGCGAGAGGAGCACTTTACAAGACGCGTACACGCAACTCTTTTACAGCAGCAGGGCAAGAGTGCCGAAGAGAAACGCGTCACAGTTGGCTATACGCTGCAGACACAAAGCTACAGAGGCGCGACACCCGAATTTGCATGCAACGAGCGCGCATACACGCTGCAAGACAGACGCTTTCCGGTGACAGCATATACAGGGTGCCCAAGCTAACTTAAGCCGGAGCTTAAAAATGTGCGAATGCCATGTAGCTGGACAGAACCAAGGTAATGTTGTTTGTCGTCGCTTGGAGATACTGAGATTATTTTTTTTTCACTCCGCCTGATTACATAACTAGTCTTAATTATTTATAGAACTTCTTAAACATTATAATTTGATTAAAAGTGTCAACGAAAAAATTGTAGAGCGACATGAAAAACACCTGATACAGCTTTCTGTTGCTCAATACGGGTTACATAATAGTGTTCTTTTTTTTTTTTTTTCCGAGCGCGAAAGAAGCCCGCGAATACACGCAGAAATTTGCCGCGCGACTGGCTACTCGTGGCACTTTGCGCGTATTCGCGGGCTTCTTTCACGCTCGGAAAAAAAAAGAAACGAACTATTATGTAGCCCGTGTTGAGCAACGGAAAGCTGTATCGGGTGTTTTTCATGTCGCTCTACAATTTTCTCGTTGACACTTTCAAGCAAATTATAATGTTTGAGAAGTTGATTAATTATTTCAGAATAATAATCTAATTACGCGGAATAAAAAAAAATGTTTGAGTATCTCCAAGCGACGGCAAATATGGTCACCTTGGTTCTGTCGAGCTACGTGGCATTCGCATATTTTAAAAGTTTTACTCAAATGAAACACCTGTAAACTCGTACATGCAAGTGACAAATGCGAACTGTTGAGCATGAAAACACAGACGCCAACCCGACGGTCTATGAGATAAGGCGGCATACAAAGCCCGTTTAACTCGACCAGCTGCGCAATATGTCACCGAAAGATGCTCGAGGTATGTCGATTAACCCGAACCAATTTCTTTCGCCACGTGCCACAAAGATCGAATGAAAAGAGGTTGACCCTGTGGCGTCACTGTGAAAGCGAGTCATTTAGCTTGATTTTCAGACAGCGAAACGCGATAATAATAATAATAATAATAATAATAATAATAATAATAATAATAATAATAATAATAATAATAATAATAATAATAATAATAATGATGATGATGATTATGATTATGATGATGATTATGATGATGATGATGATTATGATGATGATGATGATGATGATGATGATGATGATGACGACGACGACGACGACGACGACGACGACGGCGGCGGCGGCGGCGGCGGCGGTTACAGCGTAAGGTCGTCGGCCGGTTCACAAGTCCGCTTAGGCAAGCGCGGCGCCGCGGAACCCCACATAGCGTTTTAATTATATATGCATTTTTTGAATGTCTTATATGGCGCTGAACAATGTTTGGTTGCTATACTTACAAAACATCATTAGGTTATCTAATGCCACTCCTCGTAACATTGCACATGCTAAAACGACGCCGTTGATCACGTGACGCCGGTTCATGTGGTCGGAACAGCGCAGCGACTTCAATTCTGCAGCGCCCTTCAACTGAACCTTAAACGGTGGTCGGAGTTCCTAAAACCTTGCAGCACGCTTCCATAGAATCGTTAATTGTCAACTTCCGCGCTATTTTTTGTCCTCGGGATCACTGACTTGCGTTCGAGGCAGACATGTTCCCTGTCATAAGAATTATATCCGGGTTTTAACGTCCCGAACCTGCAAAGCGAGATATATGACGAACCACGTATATAGTAGAGGCCTTATAGGTTAACACGGGGTACAAACAAACTGCGGTAAACGAGAGTTTTCGCATTTAGCCGCCATCGGAATGCGGCCGCCGCGGCACGGGGACCGAACCCGCGACCTTGTGCTCTGCAGAAGAACGTCATATAGCCAGGTATACCCACTGTTTCGGGTCACTATATCACGTTATAGCAAACAGCGTACCAAGCACAGAAACGTGGAGACATGCAAGTTCCTGCATATAGGAACACATACGACTGCTCGACGACCACCCATTTCACGCTTTCGTTGAATGTTCATTGAAAGCACGCACAGGAAGCGTCGTCATCTCGAACAGCGCATACACGGGTCACGTTACCAACCGACCCTTCTGTATAATGCAAGAGCCGCGCTGCTTTCTTAACGAGCGGGCGCCGGGGCGTGCCATGCCGAATACGTTGACTCAGAATCGCGCAGCGGGGAGGCATCTTATGTAAATAACGCGTCTCGTACGATACAGACAGCGTTACATCATGCGAGCCAAACTATAAGCTGCAAAACAGGGCCAACGCGAAACGCAGTTGCTCCGAGCCGCGAAGCATGCACGGACGTATAGTTTGCCCATATATAGAAAGGAAGCCGCGGGGCATTCTGTCAGCAGCGGTGCGAGTCCGATCCGGCTCCGTGCGGATCGTTCTCGGTCGCCCGTGGCACGCAGAGCCGACTCGAAAGAGTGGAGACGGTGAGATGCCACGAGTCTCTGTGCCGGACGCCACGGTTGTATCGATGCATGGACCCGGTGCACGTATACACACCCGGTTAAGGAACCCAGTCGTCACTGTGTATACAGCCACTCGTCACGTTTACTACACACATGCCCTCATTTAGTATTACAACGAAAAGCACGAACGTTACAACGAAAAATCCCTTCACAAAGTGCGCTTCAGGGGACTGACATACAGCTCGACGCAAGTGCGGTTTTTCAAGCTTAACTATTTCTCAGTCAGAGGAAAAACACTACCACATGTTCTTTATTATTTTTAGTGTGATTAGCTCAATGGGAGAGTAGTCGACAGACTGAAGGAAACAACCGTGTATACGTTCTGCTTGTATCCAAGAAATCTCAGCAAAGCGACAATGGGTTGTCGTCACAGCGGGGACCGGCCGATCCAAAAGCGAGAGGGCAAAAGGAGGGGGCATTTGCAAATGCGTCGCTGCACCCCTGGAGTCATCAACGCCCTTCAAGGCCCCGACCAACCACACGGAACAGTTTCTTCACGCGTTAATCCTGCCAATCACGTTTCTCCACGTTGCAGCAGGGCCACTGATGACCAGCCGGCTCTTCGGCTCGCGTCCCGATGTTGTCTTCGCCTCGAAAAGAAATGCCAATTCGGGCGCGCTGCCTAACTACGTGTATACAGCGGGCCGCAAGATACGGAGACGCTGCGTCGATTCGACGCGCGAGAAAAGCGCCTCGCGCGGTCGGCTCCGGATGCTTAATGGGCTCGCGATTCAGCCATATTCAGCGGCGAAGCTTCGGTGGCGCGCCGGCGGCGTCGGGAGCAGCAGCAGCAGCAGCAGGACGCCATTTCGGTCGCTGCGTGCCGCACGGGTCCGGTTCATTACGGTTCGCTTATTCAGGCGGACACGAACCCGCCACGCCTCCCGGCGTGACTCTCTTGCGTGCGGCGGCGAGCACGCGGAACAACAATTCAGCGGGCGAGGCGCCGTCACCCTACGAGCTGCGTGGCTCGGCAACAAAGGCGCTTCTCTCGTCGCAGTGCGCGCGCGGAGGCCGCCGCCGACGCATGGATGAGGTCGCGCAAGCGGATCAGGGACCCCGAACTGCTGCTGTTCCTCCCGCCTTTTCACTCACACAGAGCTGGCGCGAACGGGGGGAGGGGGGGTGGGAAATGGCTGCGGCGAATCCTGTTCCTGCTCTACTGGTCGCGTACTGCGACGCATGCGGCGCGCGCCGCACACGGCAAGCGTCGAGTGCAGACGGATGCGTGTCACATAGGCAGTCCTTGTGTGCGTGCAGTGCTGCGGAAAGTGAACGCCGCAAAGTCGACGCGCCCCTGCATGTTCGCCAACGCTCAATTGGATTCCTGTCGTTCTTAGCGCGCCAGAAAAAATCCCCGATGCGCTCAGAACGCCGCCCGTAATGCATGCGCCGCCCGAGAGATTTCATCGACCAGCCACTGCCGACACCGGATATGCATACATCTCGCTCGAGATATCCGACGCAGCGCGCGCTCGGTATATGCGACGCGCTTCGGCGGAAAAGTATAGAAAGACACGACGGCCGAGGCCATCGTCTCGCACCAGAACGCGCGTGAACTTGCGTAAACGTAAAACAGCAGAAATCAAGGCAGTTATGCGTGCGAGGCGAATGGCGACGTCGGGGAGTATGAAGTTTTAAAACGAAGCAACGCGCTCGTCGTCGCGTGTTTCGCATTTCTGACAGTTTTCTTTCTTTATTATTTTGTCTGTGTCGCTGACTTCCCCTGGAACTTTAAAACAACCCCATAAACTTCTAGACGGCGACACGCGGATCGTCTGGTCCCGGGAGCCGTGAGAGTACTAACGCAACGTGAAGAGAAGACGAGACGAGACGAGACGAGACGACGCTAGGGTGGCTAGAATAACGACGCGGTGGCGAGCGGAAAGAAGCTGGGGAGGTGAAAGATCCTTCCGTGCGTACTCCTCTTGCCCGCTTTTCCTCCAGTCTTATAATTTTGCTAGGGTCGTCGGCGAAGGCGCGAGCTATATATATATATATATATATATATATATATATATTACGCTTCTGCGCAGGACGGGAGAGAGGAGGACAGAAATGACGCGCTCCGCTGGCCTGCGCAGCTCGATTGGCGAAGATGCGACGCCCACTCCATGACAGCTCCCCAGGGAGAGCGTCCAATCCACACCCTTTCCAGTCCTTTCGCTATAGGATCTCTCTTTCTTCCTTCCATCTTTCTTTAAGGAGTTCTCATTGGAGTCCTATACCGTAATTTACTGCAAACAAGACAACGCGACGCGATGAAGGGAGAGAGAAAATCGTATCAATTTCGGAAACGACAAAGCGCAAGAAAAGAAACAAGGCGAAACTGATCTGGGCCTGTTTGATCAAGAGGACGGGGCGCAGGAGGACACTGGCTTCCCGACAAGAAATGCGACCGGCACACACGGCGGCGGCGTGTTTACGATCCCTCGTGCACCGCGCAGGCTGGCTTCGCTCTCAAAACAAACGCGATTCCAGAGCGAACCGAAGCAAACCAGGCGGCGGCCACGCAAGTCGGCCATCGTGGTACAACGGCGGGGCGTTCTTCTTTTTTTTTTTTTTCTCACAACCGCCATCCACCCACTCATCCACCCACGTCTCCCTCTGCCCGCGTAAACTTCATTCCGACACCAGGCCGGAAGCGCGAGAGCGTTGCACCAGTAGGGGGAGTGGAAGAGGACGACCCCCCCCCTCCCCCCCATACACACACACCCCGCACGTTTCGCAATGCGCGGTGCTCTCCGGCAGCAGGCACCCGCCGGCATACCTACCACGCGACCAAAATATAACGGACGAGAGACCCCAGGTCGGCCGCCCTCGAAGATTCAAGAGCGAGAGCGCAGCAGCCGTGAATGAACGTGCCTCCCTTTCGCCGCCCCGCAAGGACTCGGCAGAGGGCACCGTCTCGCTCCCGCTATACCCCTAAGCTCGGACCTACCAGTTTCAGTGCAGTACGGCGGGAGCTACGTGTAACGTCAGACAGCCAGATATATCCCGCCGCTGTGTGTGTGCAGCTGAGTGCTGCTGCTGACTGAGCGCGAAGTCGAGAGCTCGATTCCTGCCTGCGGCGAGTGCACTCTGGCGAGGACTTAAAAAAAAAAAAAAAGTGTAGTCTGATGCAAGTGCCCGTTAAAAGTCCTCAGATGGCAAACATTAATCTAATACGGCGTCCCACCCCTTTCAGTTCGACAATTGCCGCTAAAGAGGACGCGCACGAGGACACAGACTCAAAGGAAAACGATCAAGGCCTTCTTGGATGTTTTCCTTCGGGTCATTGTTATCGTGTGCGTCCTTTTCGCAGCAATTGTGTCTAAGAACAAGTACCAACCAGGGCAAGAAACAAGAACAAGTTATTCTGAAGCTTCTGAAGCCGCATGTCCCTCCATTTGTGCTCTTCCTTCGCACGCAGCTTTGGAAAGTCAATGCTCATCGCTCGCCTCTTAATTCTGGCGTTCGCGACACCGTTCGAACGGAACGATCGCGGACAGATTAACGGCTCAAACAGGGCGCCATCTTTTCTTCCTTCGCCGAGAGAGACACACGGTGGAATCGCGTTGCTGATTGGTCGACGCGAGTCGTAGCTTACGCTGCACTGCACAGACTCGGTGGCGGGGACAAAGTACAGCCTCCCCCCCCCCCCCCCTCACTCCTAAGCCATGAGCGTGTTACAATCGTAGAATTAAAAAAAAAAAATCACTGTCGTAAGTTTACTCTTTTCTCTTTTTCCCCGAGCGCCCACCACCTGTCCCGTCTCTCACCCAGCTCCCCCCAAGGACACGGACGCACCCGGTTTGTCGCCCTGCCGCCGCCACCGCCGCTGCTCTCCAGCCTCGCTCGCGAACATTAAAGAACGCCAGCACCGCATGTGTAGTCGGCCCCCCGCCTGTGCAGCTATGCACCTACTTTATATGACGGCAGCGCGGGCTGCCTTCCTCAGACTGTAAGAAATAAAGGTACAGCATGTATCCTGCTCCCCTGCCTACGCCACAGCTCCATAGCGGGCTTTCTTATACGCTGTCTTGTCGTCTCATACCGCTCCGAACAAAGAGATAAAAGAGCGGAATTGCACAGGATGGCGGGTCATCCTTGCGCGTGAACTTTTTCTTGCCCTTCATGCGTTTTTGTTCCTTCAAGCTTCTTCTTCTTCTTCTTCTTTTTTTTTTTTTGTTTTTTTTTTACTCGGTGATTCCTGCTGAGAAAGGTTGAAGGGCCATTCAAGAAGCGTATGTATAATGTATACGCTGCCCCGTAAAAGCTGTCGCCGCCAGATGTTTGAATCTACGCCCCGCATTCTTTTCTTTTTACGACGTATTTACTATATCTTCATATCTGTTGGCTATGAGAAGCAGACTCGGCAGCTTTCAGCAAAGAAACGGCGTTACGCGCCAGGAAAGAAGAAGACGACGAAGGAAGAAATAACTATAGGCTAAACAAGCGACGCGTATACCTATACGCGACCTTGGCTAGCCCGTGTCAGAGACGTTGGATGTAGCTGTATACAGCTGCACTTCGATAGGCGACAACGCTCCGGCGTATAGGAGCGCACCTTAGTTTATTCGCATAGATTGCGCAGTCACTTTTAGACCAGATCGACATAGTAGTTGGCAAGGCATAAACTATCAATCGACGCAGAAGTCATGTCGATTAAACTTAAACGAAGAATTTCACAGACACAAATTTATAGATGCATGATTGTGGAAACGATTCAGATATGTCCCACGCGTGATGTACTGCACGCCGCAGTGATTAGCAGACGCCCCACGCACCACCGAAAGGGTCCAGCCGCCCAACGTGTTCAAGTGCAAGACCACACTCGAACACTATAGTCTCCACGCGTCCTTGTGCACGCGCTGTCGGCCTTCCCCTGCGCCACAAGACAAGAAAACAGGAAACCGAAGCGACCATTACGTTAACGCGCCGGCCACCCAGAACAGGTATGGGTATAGGCGCTCGCGCGCCGACTCACAAGCAGCGTGCATAGAAGGAACAAGGTAGACAATGCCAGCGATTCTCAACGAGGAAAAAGACAAAGGCCTTCCTACCACTAAACCGCACCGCGGCATAGACACAGCGGGAAGATAGCCACCAACCACATTCCACGACCGCGCCTGACGCTTCCCGCTCCGTACGGCTCAACACACGCGTACACGTACACACGCCCCTCCCTCGCCTTGGCCGGTGGTCGCTCGCTGCATTCGACGCTTGTGACCGCAAGTGTAGAAAGGACGCGCACGCTGCTTGATATATATAGTCGCGCTTCTTCCCTCCGCGGGCAACGACTGAGAAGACGTACGGGTCGCGCAACGAATACGAAGATGTTGCTTAGAGGACAATCTTTCAGAAACAATGAGACCGCACAAGGCGTACGAAATTTGCGGCTTCTAATCGCAGGACAAGTTGTAGCAGTGCCGCGACTGTACCCTGTCGCGAGAAAGAGCTCGAGCCACGAGGAGCTTGGAGCGACGAATTATCGAAAGTTGCAATAAGGAAGAATACGGCATTCGAATGTTTGGGAGAGCTAGTCAATTCTGTCGGCTATGCATTTGGCGCCGAAAATCAAGGTCACGAGAGGAGATGCGACGCATTCCAAATGCGCTTGGTGTATGTCCGCGCGACCTGCGTCTTTTTCATGCAGCACTAAGAGTGAAGCGCGGGCAAATACTGAACGCCGTTCGCGAAGACGACCTGGAGTGACCTCGAGAGACGCCGCCACGACCGATATGCCCAAATGAAACTCTCCTCAAAACCTACATGCGGACTCCCTCGCTGCCATAAGCACGTCGCAAAAGTTACACTTCGAACGGGCTGCAACCAGACTGAGTCCTGCGTCTAAAAAGAAAGAAAGACGCACTTCAAGAGCTGCGCTTTCTGACGCGATGCATATAATACGTGGTAGAAACCACGTGATTCCCATAACGATGCGGGCCGCCACAGCTTTCGTCGTGCGCACTCGATCTTTATATATACCTGCTTGCAGAGTTCCCTCACGTCGAAGGAGGTCTCGCGCGCAGGTCAAGCGCGCTATATCTCGGCGCTCACGATCGAGTGTACGGGAGGAAAGGCACCCACGTATGCCTATAAAAACACGACCGCGCACGTGATTTCACTCCGCGATCCCGTTCTCTCTGGCAAAGGTTGTTTCGCCTTATAGCGTGCGTCGGAGAATCCGCTCGCACGGGCCCATCAAAAACGCCGGTGTGAGCGGGAACTTTCCTGTTCGTCAAATGTGCCGCCCACTTATAGATGTATACCGTTAAGGCCGCGCACGTCAAATATCCTGCCTCGCACGTGCGTGACCGTCGCGAGTCACTTTTCACTGGTCGGAGTCAAGCAGAAAGGTCTAAAGAAGAGGAGGGTTTACCACTTATAGCGTCCTAACCGGTGAGCGTATACAGACGTTACAGGATACATGCATAGTTTAGCTGTTAACTACATTACCGCTTACGGAATACCGGACTACCGGTGACGCGGATAGCTGGAGACGCCATCTTGCGAAGTTGTTAAAATAAAGAAGCTGAAGCTGAGACAATGATTATTGCAGCGCTTGACCGCAATTTTTCTTTCTTTTGTCCTATGGTGACTTTCTTTCTCCCTTTCGGCGCGACAATAACATAAAATTCCTGACACGTTGTGGTTGAACAAAGCGTCACGAGGTGTCACTACCAGCGCTGCTGCCATCTGTGGTTTCGGTGTCAAGGGCGCACGCACGCACGCACGCACACGCACACACACACACACACGGACAGACAGACAGACAGACACACACACACACACACGCGCGCGCGCGCGCACACACACTAAAACTAATGTCGCAACACTTCGCAGCGCTGCGCTGTTTTCCATTTCCAGCACGGTGACATCAGTCATACATAGACTACTGGACACACACTGGGAGCCTGCTCAGTATAGGAGAAGGGCTGGAATTTGCCTGTAGCTCGCGATAGGCATCCTTAATCTATACACCGGGAGAGAAAAAAAAATCTGGAAGACGAGAACAGGATGACGAACCTCCTACGAATGCGCGCCTTCATCAACAAGTCGTTAGAGGAGTATACAAGTATACACACCAAAATGAAGAAAACGCTTATGGGGGCAAAAGAAGGAAAAGCTCTTTATAACCGTCTCCCAAATCGAATCCGCGTCGATAAGGTCGTTCCACTTCGCCGCATGCGGCGCAACCGCAAAAGGTCGTGTCTCGGACACAGAGAGGTACCGGCGAAATAAAAACGCTTTTTGCAGTGGGAAATGATGTTCCGTTTCGATTCGCTTCACCGATACAGCGCGTACATGTATACACGTACGTACGCTATCGACGGCGCTCTACAAATGGACACGGTTACGATGCGCCCTGCGCCGTGTAACCCATTAAACAAGCCAGACCTATTTAGTAAAGAGCCGAATAAAAATAAAGTTTGGCCCAGATTGCAATCGCACTGTGAGAAGCAACCAATTGCGCTGCGCATTAAAATCGCGACCGTTCATCTGTTAAGGCAAACCAGCAACTGCAACGAGGAAGCGAGGAACCGAACACGGTCAGCGGGAAGCCGATTTTGCGCTTAAACGGCTTATATAACGCGGAAACACCGGTGTGCGAATGAATCCTACCCCTTGTCCGCAGCCGCATCGTTTGCTATAAGGCCTGTCGTACTGTAGCGCTAGCGTTCATTATCTTTCTGAAGACTTGTACGGCTACCGCAACTTCTCTCGACGGGAGACGCCACTGAGAAGGGAGAGGCACAAGCGAAAACGCACTCGCTATACTGCCACTGCCGTCAGGACGTCTAGACCAAGACCGCAAGAAACGTCGTCTCACAAGCAGCGCGAAACCCGACGCAACACCTTCACTGTCGGGACGATCATTATAACGCGGCAAGCCGTCAGACGTGCCGCCTGGCAGCTCCATATAGACATCAACGTATATATATGTACGGTCGAACTCGATATCAAGCACAACGTATAAGGGATGAGCTATAGGGCTCGTGCGTCGTTGTGTCGTGCTCGGCGGTGCGTCCACTTACGTCCACGCGACGCGCGCGCCCCCGGAACGGGAGCGGAGCCGCCGAGCAGCGAGTGTAGAGAGTCCGAGATGGAGATGCTAATTCGAAGGAACAGCTCTGAGAGGTGAGAAAGGCGTGCGCGCCGAAGCATCGCACGCGACAGCGTCGGAGACGAGTGACAGGGAAACGCTGCGCATGCTGCGACGGGCGGCGAGCGCTTCTCACATCGGACGCGAGGAAGCACGCGGCGACGTGGCCGACGGAAGTGCGCGTACACTTGAGACGCTCGAGCGAAGGAGCCGCGTACGCGTAGCTCCTGGCGGATACATCTCGCGTGCGCGAAGCGGATGCGCTTGTGACCCGCGCGGACTTCAAACGGGTCGCATTGTTCGGGGCAACCTCACCGATTCTCCACTGCCGTCCAACAGTCGCTCTCCCCTGGGCATCGGGTGTACGCGGAAGCCTGACGGAACGAGTACGCAGACAAGCGTATAGTGCGTCCGCGACAGGTCAAAGAAGAGTTGCCGCCGACGTGACGAGAAAAGGAGAAGGGGGAGAGAGCTCTGGCTGAAGGTAATTGTTCGAAGTACGCAACCCTATACATATCTACATGAAAAGGGGACATGCTGCGTTGTAGGAAAGTGACATCTCTCTATACTCCGTTCTGTCTTGCGCGGTGGTAGATTGTTCCGCGTGCTGAGCCTTATACTTCCGAGATCTTTCTCGGTGTTTCCTCTAGAAGAGAAGTGAGGCTGCATAACAGGTACTTCGTGAGCGCCTGTTATGTCCGGGTTTGCATCCGCTGGACAGTAATAGACCTCCAAGTACGTTCCAAGCAGGCGAGTGTTGTAGTAGACGGCGGCCTATGCTAACGAATCGCGCTCTCTCCCTTTTCTCCTCTCACGCACGCGTGCTAGCTATCACGGCCATTCACGTCAGCTGTACACTGCAGACCCGACACGTCTCGACGCAAAGAGAGCGAAGTGAGGTTGCCACTGTTCCCGTAAAGATGGTGGGCCCGCGCAACATTTCCTGTTATTCGAATCGTTAGGCGACTGTAGAATGCAGATGTATACACGCACAACGTTTTTGGTATTGCTTTGTTTTCTTTTCACCCCTTAACCCACTCCCCCTTGCGCAGGATAGCAAACCGGACGCGTATCTGGGTGACCTACCTGCCTTTCCTTTCTTCTTTTCCTCCTCCTTATAAGTCACGTGATACACTTGTAGTCTCCTCCGGCGACTGAACCAACCCTTTGCGCGTCAGCACCTATATAGGCTACCTTAACCTGGTCACACAGACCGATCGAATGTTATTCCTGTTAACTATGCATAACAGAGTGCGTGCGAGGAAAATAAGCGACTTTCAAGAGATGGACCGGAGCACTGCTACTGACTGCAGCCTGTACAACACACACTTCCTCCAGTCCGTAAACCGAACTACGTGCGTCAACGCTTACAGGACATTACTGCATGCAGCACGAAGAGGGAACCAAACACTCAACAAATAAAAAGAGGTGGGACCAGCTTTCTTTTTATTTTCTTCCTTGTTCCGCTTGTGCGCATGCACGGCCCATGAAAATACCTGCGCTGGACGTTGAAGGCACTCAAGATATTGAACCAATTTTAGTAACGCGCAATCAATGCCACTCGCCCCAGATTTACTGCAAGAAATAGAACTCGTAAATGAGCGTGCTCCCTACGGTGAGCCTCGGAGAAGGCAATTTCTATAGCATACGCAAAGAGCAAGCCAGCTGTCTTGTCCGCAGAGCGGAACTGTCGCCCCGAAAGAAGCGAACGGACCTCGCGGAACGTTAGATGTCATATCGGACTAAACAGAAGACGTAATCTAAACGCACCACAGCCCCGGTTACATGCATAGTGGCACTCACGGCACGCTCTTATAGTGCAGTGCCAAGCCTAAATAGAACAGATACGGGCACGTAAGTGCATACAGGGACAAGCGCGGGGCGCACAGCAGAGAGAAAAAGAGAGAGAGAGAGAGCGATATTCCGCTTCTATGCATTTCGCATGGAACTGGTTCGATGCCAACAGCAGCCCATGCAGTGAGCCGGTGTGGGGGGTGTCGCCGATTAGCGCGGCCAGCAGCGTCTAGCCCCTCGCCGCGGGCATTTTGATTC
Organism: Dermacentor andersoni; assembly: GCF_023375885.2. Lineage (NCBI taxonomy): Eukaryota > Metazoa > Arthropoda > Arachnida > Ixodida > Ixodidae > Dermacentor > Dermacentor andersoni. The sequence continues at coordinate 136,330,146 of NC_092815.1, forward strand.
TATTTCGAGTCGATCGCGGAGGTCGGAGCGTCGCATTTGCATTCCGACGGCGGCGGCAACACACAGCGACGCTCACAAGCGCGCATACACACACGCACACACGGCCGTGCCCATACTCACGCCGTTGACCTGCTTATGCATTATACCGCGCGCGGCGCACGGGAGCCGAAAGAGACTGCACGTTCGTTTTGTGTTGTTATATACGGACACGTACGCGGTGGTCGCGGAGGATTAAACTGGACCACCTTAACACACTCGAGCCTGTGTGCTTAATACGTGCACGTATACATGCAAGGGACGCGAAAAGAGGAGTATACATGTGCATGCATCACTGCAATGCAGAAGCCCCGCACTGCACTGGGGGTGTATAGACAGTATACACACGAGGGGTCGACCGCGGCATTCTCTCGTACATGTAAACCATGCACGGGAAGCTACTCGGGGCGAAAGGCCATCGATCTCGATCGTGTATACTTACAACCGAGAGGCCGACGCAGAATGCGTACACGACGGCGGCGAGGCTGCCGCGCCGCGTGTATATATATACGTGCCTGTGTGCGCGCATACACAGGACTACCCTGGTGTCATCAAGGAATATATATGACAGAGGGGAGAAACGCCCAGTGCCGCACCTATAGCGACTGTGTCGTATACACACGCGTCTACACGGCCGATTACGAGATGTCGACCGCGTACACACAAACACACGCGCACGCACACACACACATATGCATGCTGCTCGCGCTCCAAGCAATAGTTCTGAGTCACCTCCTTCGCGTACACGTACACTTGTAAGGCGAAACTTTCAGCGAGGCGCCGGAATTTGTCCACCCACACGGGCGGCGCGCGTTGGCCCACAGCGCTCCCAAGCGGTCCCTGCTACATGCTGTAGTATAGCATATACACGCATGTATACGCAGTGTGAAACGTATATACGTGTCGGCGGCGTGGCGCGGTTCGAAATGGGTGCGCCCCTCGCCTGAGTATAATATAGGGTGCCTCGACGAGCGCGCACGGCAAGGCACTCTTCTGTGCAACCTCGCGTCCTAATATCGTTGTCGAAGGGAATCCCACTGCCGCCCTCCCCGCCGCACCGCGAGCTCCGCGTAATCGCCGCTATTACGGGGCTAAGCACGCGGGCCGCGTAATTGTGGCGCGATTCACTTTTGGACGACATCGAAAGCCCGCTACCCATCACGCCCCCCCCCCCCCCTTCTCTCCCCTCCTCTGTCTACGCACAAGCCTCGAGGCAGGTGCATTCGCGCGTCCTACATATCGTCGCCATCAACGGTGTCAATTTCCCCCGCAGGGGCGATATTATAGCGAGATTGCCTGTGATGTCGAAAACGCGGGCGCGTACACACGTAACCACGTGCGTGTGCGTGTGTAAGATCGGATGGGTGCGGCGTGTGTACGCGCGGCTGTCTGTCTGGCCTGTACACAATATATCATAATACACGCGGCCACTTAAACGGTTGCTCGCCGAAGTTAAACGATCGCAAGCTTTCTCCCACGACACGCCCATGTCGCGCCCTTCTGAGCTTACGCGAAGGCAAAAGTGTGCTTAATATAGAGTGGACAAGCGACGACGATGCGATGACGGTTGTGCACTAACGGTTATCCAATTCGGGCAATCGACGAAATTGCCGTCTGTGCGCTTGAACAAGCGCGTACAAAACGAAAGTATAGGAGTATACAGCATAGCATATAGGGGAAGGGGGGGGGGATCGTGATTTGAAACAAGGCACATGGCCGCCATATAGGACAAGCGTATGCATCTGGTTAAATAGTACAAAGCTCGCATTTACAATAGATGGAAGCAAGTTGTGCAATTAGAAGGCCTGTCGCAACGGGCCCGAACCGACGAGCCTGAAATAGTGAATGGCAATTATGGGCCTAAAATGGGCTCTAGATGCGTAATTCGAGGCTCGGCAGAGAGCCAATTGCGCAACTGGAAGTCGCCGTATACACAACTTTATAGGAAGTGAATTCAGGTCGACCATTGGAACGCAGTCTCATCTCGAAAGCAGCACAGAATTTGGTGCCAACGTATGATCAAATCCAGTGACGATGAAAATTAGTTAAAAAAAAAAAGAAATTTGCTATCGTAAATACCGTTTCACGGATACGTCTTACGCCCGTCACGCGCGCTTCTGACGTATGCACCGAAGAGCGTATAAATGAAAGGCTACCTTGTCCAAACATTGAAACTGTATACTCTATCTATGAATCCCATCTTCCGGCAGCGAACAATGCATGAGGCGGTCCTCGATGCTTCTTCTTTATTTCCCGCGGTGAGAGCTAAGCTCTTCATTACGTACTCGTACATAAGGCGAGTCATGCGAAACTCCCGTCACGCGCTTCGCAGAATTCCTTCGCCACGCACGGATGTGGGGCGCCGGTGAAACGATGCTCACGCGTGGAGAGAAAAACGAGGCGTCGGTAATGTGAGAGAGCTCGAGGACTTATACTCACTCACGCGATGCGGCAGTTTCCCGCAGGCTGGTCAACAACTGAAGCGATGAGATCTGCTGGACTGACCCCGCACCGGTGCGAATAACGTATGTACAGACCGGGCGAATAGCCTTTTTTGTTTTTTCGCTCAGGTGCGCGACGTTGAGAAATGATACGCTTGTGCGCTCGTTTGCGAATAAAAAAGGTAAAATTTGAGAAAAGTGCTTAAAGCAAAGACAAATACCTGGCTGTATACCCGGTCATGTAATTACAACCGCCTGTTGCTCGAGTAGCTGTACACGAAGCACGGGGAGATTGCTATATGTGTACACGTTCGGAAAGATCACGATGCGTGCGCCTTGCTCTTCTCGGAGAAATGACGGCGCTGTTTGCGCTTCCTAACGCGTGCGGTGAGGATAAGCACGGACACATTTGTCAGGGAGACAGTAAAGGGGAATATGTTAAGTTACGCTAAATTGGCTATTAGACTTCTGGAATGGCAGAAAAGTCAGGCTTGCCGTGTGCGGAGTTTCGGTAAGCCGGAAAAGACGCAAAAAGAAAAAAAAAGGGAAAATATAGAGACTGAGAGAAGACGATATACATCCTCTGTGGAGTTAGCGCACTATTTCTCGTTCGCCATAAATTTTTGTAGCACCTGCTCGGGCCTCTATAGTTAATAGTTTATCGATAAAATAAATCACGTACATTCATTGCGTTTTAAAGGAAGCAAATGCTCAACCTTGTAAACACTGAGAACTTATAACGAGCGCAAAGGGTCGTAGAAATATTAGAACTGAAATCTAGGGTCTGACCGAATCCCGCCTGGTCGGAAAGAGGCATGATTAAGAAAGGGAGCACCGACCAAAAGTGAAAATTTTTTAGTGAAAAATTTAATGCCGTGTCGCTTCCCACACGGGAAGCCGAAACGTCTTTTAATTTCTCGCTAATATTTTTTTTCTTTTTCTTGGTCGGTGCTCCATTTTTTTGCGTCAAACTATTAGGACTGGTATAAACTGATTTAAACTTGATATTCAGTGTCCATTTAAGCCTTCAGGTACCCGCAGTGCTGACTCATCAAAAGCCCGCTGAAAGGTCGACGGGTTCGACTCGGATGGCTGCTAGCCCGCTGACAACCCGCGCTTTGTCACGTGTCGTAGAACTGTGGCTGTACAAATTCTCTTTAGCTGCGCTCGGCAGCCCCAGAGTCCCTGAAAGCAATTTCAACAAATCCTTTTCTTTTTTTCTCTCTCTCTCTGTCCCTCCCTCTCGACATTGTCTTCAACGTCTGACTGAATCGAATCTTACAAATACAAATATACTTGCCTCTACTTATACGCTATACATAAGTGTACCAACAGAACTTTGCGTAGGGCAAAGACGCGTTGACTCAGCAAATACACAAAGAGACATTATTTCAGCTGATTTCATCGAGTGTGTGTTCAACTGCTCGTCAACTGTGAGTGATCAAGACACGCATCACGTGATCCGCGCAGAGAGAGCCTATACACAAGCGTGTCAATTGTATACTTGTCGCCATAATATACAAACGCTGTCTCGTAGGTTAGCGACCACGGAGTACATTCCCTTGAGGGAATGTACTCCGTGCAACTTTTTTCCCACCCCAAAAGTTGCACCTATCTATGACTGTGCCGAGCGACACAATGGGACTCATTATGAAGAAAATATGCCATTGTGCATAGACACACAGAGAGAAAACGAAAATGCTGCCCAACTACTCAAAGCGCCTCCATAATGTCGTCGATGAAGCAAGAGAAAGGGGTGCTAAAGTGTCCTTCAGCGAACAAACCGTTAAGACGAAAAACAAATAACAAATATACAAACACATGTCCATTCCGGAGACCCTCACGTGTACTCTGTAGACTCTGTAGGAAATACGCGGCGAAAACGGAAGGACTGCACAAATAAAACTAACTATAGGCGCGCCATTTGGCGTTTCTACGTATAGCGCTAGAAAGAATGGCGGGAAAGCAGCCAACCAACAACGACACAAGCCTCCCTTATATCTCCTCAGACCTCTCAAGGCTTACGGACGCGTCTCATATTTCCGTTCCATCTGTTCCAAGAAGCGAAGAAAGGAGGTAATAAAGCCTTTCGTTCTGCTGACTGATTACCTGTTCGCGTCAACCTTAACAGCTTCCATGCCCGCGTCTTATTCCCGGAGCAGAAGAAAGTTCAGGAAGAGGTGCATTATTATTATTTTTTTCAGCATCATAACGAACGACAAAAACGCATACTCGCCATAATACACACGGACGAAACAGAAATCACAGTAACAAATTATTTTTCTGTCTGATTCTCCTTAAGTAGTTCACACAATGTATGCAAGAACGACTGCTTGAAAGTATATTGCAGTACTAATCGAAAGAAAATATAAGCAAATTACGCAGGTGTCTCAGCGACCCTAGTGGGTAAATACATCCACGCAGGAGATCCCGTGCCACGAAATCCAGGAGGCTGGAATAAAAATGACTACTTGTTCGAAGTGCACCAGCTATTATCGGGCGCATCGTCTTGACCACCGCAGAGACGGTCCCCTGAAGGGCCTGCTGACTTTGGAGGCAAAAGTGTGTGTGTAGGGGGGGGGGGGGGGGGGGGTGCAGGGCAACGCTCGGTTTTACCACAGGACGTAATTCCGGCTCAAGGCTAAACGACACAAGGCCCCCGCGAGAAACACATATTACATGTATAGCCGCCAATCGTTCGCTGCGCTTTCGAAAACTCCGAAAGCGCAACCCTGTAAGCACGTGCTGTCCGTCTAAATTATCTAAACTTCCGGAGTCCCGACGAAGCGACGTCTTGTGCAAGGTTTCACAATTCCGTGTTGGTGGAAGCATATTTCTAGGTGTATTTCTAGTATTTCGAGAAAGTATATTTCTAGTGTGGTGTTCCTAGGTGCATTTCTGAAAGCTCGCACTTGCAGGTTCTCTACAAGGTGTAACCGAGAAAAGCAACACCTTACACACGGTTTCACAAGAACTCCGAGGTGGCACTCCGCGCACACTTTCGCAGCTCTCAGAACACGGACAAAAACGAAAAGAAAAACGAAACAAAAGTGGGGTCCAAGCAAGAACCCCTGGTGGGTCCTCCTCCCTCCACCTGCGAGTTTGGCAAGCCCGTGCCGCTCTCTCGCGAAGTTCAAACGTCGAGCACAAGCGCACGCGGAGTACAGGCGGACTATTTCTTGCGCCACGAAGTAGGAAGGAAAGCTGTATACAGCGAGACGACGGCGACCGTTTCTTTTACCGCGAACTCCGACGGGGAGCAACGCCTCGCGCGTCATCCCCCCTCTCCCGCGGCGGCCTTTGCGTGAGTCATCAGATGGGATCGCGGTGCCGCTTCTTTTATAACGTTCGCGCGGGCGCGCGCAAATCATTAGTCTCAATTGCGAGAGCCGCGACAGAGACGATCTTGCGGGTGCAAAGCCCCCTTCGCGAAGGGTCTGACCAATGAAAACTCGACAATTCGGCACGCATGCGCGCAGACAGCTACGTACAACAGGCAAGGACCGCTGAAGAGTCGCGCAAGCGCGCGGTCTTGACCGCATTAACAACGCGAGACACGTGCAACAACAACAAGAAGCGTTTAATTACCACAAGCCTGCAGCGCCGATCGTTCGCACGCGAGGCGGGAGTTCGATCGGCCGTTTGTTACTCGCGCAACACGACGATAATGCGATGGAACGTTGTCTATTTAAGAAACTGCGAAATTTATTCCGCTACCGGTTTCGAAAGTGGAGCTCACTTATAGTTATGGAGCACGCAACAAGTTGGCGAAACAAATGTTGAGGTTTTATTATTCGACAACGATGGCACGGGGAATCATTCGTTCTCTTGTTCAAAAACTCTTTTCAACGCAAATAACAGTTGTCGAGGCTGATAGCCGAAGCGCGACAGGAACATTACAGCAACAGCCGGAAAGAGTGCTCGTCCTTAAGGTATAGGTGGAAGAGGACGTCCAGGCCACCGTATAAAACCGGATGGAGGCTGTGCGATTCTGCGTGTATACAATCCGACGTACGATTTATCGCAACAACTGCCGCATCCAATGAGCACAGATCCGTTTGCAGCAGTCGGAGCAACCACTTCTTAGACGCTTTGTACCACGCGTCTCCAGTTTAAGTGTCTCATTCAAGGCTGCATGCAGACACACATAGACTAAGCAAGGGCTAGGCCGCGTGGACTTGCCCGTTTTCATCAGCAGACCTGCTGCGCGACGACAAGACAGGAGGACCATAGACACGTACGAGCGCATGTCTCTGTTCTCAGCCCCGTCCCCAGTCTCGCTCTCGCGCTTTGAAGATATAGACACAAGGGGAGCCATCAATGCTTGGCGTTTCGCGGATGAGCCCTCTCACAAGGAGTGATCAAGCATAATTTTGCTAGGCTGTGGTTATCCGACGAGTACCCGCGAATTCAGCGAGAAGCGTGGCCGACGACCACGCGAGAACGGTTACTTCAGATAAATATATCGGAGAGCCAGAGTTACAGCTCGTAGGACCTGTATACGCACTTGGGGCCGATCTCGTCAGGTCAGGAATCGACAAATTGCAAGCAAAGGAACCCAGCGCTTATGAACAAGAACATACATAAGCACATACACCCGGCCACAAAAGCTTACGGACTGCGGGATCTGTAGCAATAGCCAGTAAAACAGTATACGACAATGTTATTAGCATATTCTAGTCGAGACCCGAAATGCAAATACCAGGCCGCGTTGAGAGGTTGAGGAGATATTCAGATTTTTCTCAGAATTCATGGTCCGTAATATCCTGTGGCCCGGTGTACGTCTACAGGTGCTTGACGCCCACTCTGTTCCGTCACCTCGCTTGTTATTCCACATTCCGCGAGCGACGCACGAAGTCGCCCAAGTGAAGACATCGTACACGAAATATGCAGCGACAAAACGCTGCTTCCGGTGCTGGTTTGCGTACAAGCATTCAAAGATTCAGGACAGTTTTTTTTATGAAGTTACTACGCGTAAAAAGGAAAAAAAGAAAGAGAAAAATGGAATAAGAAGAATACCGGGAGGAGGACAACACGCGTTAACTTCTGCGAGGTGATTGCTATGTTCCATCATCATACAGCTATTCTCAACTGGCAATGATAAAGGCAAAGAATAGGTAAACACATAATCACTAAATAACGCATGCAGTGAAGAAACCCGGCCTGGGCGGCCGGTTTGCTTATGCATCCAAAGACGACGCCTGACCGTGAAGTTAGGAAACAGTTCAAGGCACGGAACGATGTACGCTAACGGCACATTCAACTGAGTGTTTCTGAACACTGGTGCGAAGCTTCAAGAGTCGTTATAAACACAGAAACTAAGTTTTACCGTGAACAATAAGCATGCTCCTATATGCTAACAGAGCAGAAATAACGCTACTAAAGTCCTATGAATGCGGAATCCAGCTTCAATCTTGTTTGACATGACCATGGGAGCGCCCTGCTGGTATTTTTGAAACGACAAGTCGAGTACACCATAAGATATAAGGCTTCGGTAAAGACGTGGCCTGTAAACAAGACAAAGACGACGACGGTCTTCCGGCGAGGAAGAACAGTTAACGGCAGCCGCAGGAAAGCCACAAAGGCCCGCCGAGCAGCCGGTAACTTACGAGCAGACGCAGCGTGCTCTTGGAGAGCGACAGCACGGCGCCCCAGACGTCAGCCACCTGGAAAGGCAGGGAGCGGCGGCGACCACCACCGCCGCTATCCGGCGGTCGCAGCACCCTCAGCTTCTTGCGCCTCATCCCGGTGCACCGGACCCGGCAACGGACAGAAGAAGATCCAGCGGCGGCGTATTATTCCCAGTAGAACGAGAGGCTCTCTCAACATCCACCAGAGCGGTCACGGTAGCAGTTGACGAGAGGAACACTCCTCTAAGTCACACGCAGAGTACGGACCACACAGCCAAAAGTTAGAGTAGCCACGAACAACAACGGTGCTACGACCGACCGAGCGAGCGATCTGGCAGTGCACGCGTTGTCAACAGCTCGACGCGGCGGTTGCACGCAGCACCAGCGGCGACGACGACACACTCGGGCGCAGCGGCGCAACAGCCATCATCATTCCCTCGCGGGCATTCCAGCAATCCCAGCGTGGGCCGTCCCGCCCGAGGAGCCCCAACGGCAGCGCCCGGCATCGGCAGCAGGCCGCATTTCCTTTCTCACGCAGCCCCCCCCCCCCCCCCCCCCACCCCCCGAGGGGGTGTCTTTTCCTCCTCCTCTGTCGTCGCTACCCTCTCTCGACGACGAGGTTCCCCCGCGCTTCCCACAACTGTTCCAAACGCTCTCTCCTCCTCTTCACCAACACCGAGGAGGTCAGCGAGCGCTGCGCCTCACGCAACGCCGTGAAGCACCGCAGACACAGCGAAACGACGTCGAGGGAGCACGTTGCGAGAGAGATTCCCTCTCCCAATCAAGACAGGATTCCGCCGCTTCTCGATTGCGCTTCTTCATCCAGCCGAGAGAAGCAAGCTTGCGCTTCCAGAAAAGCGAGGGAAGGGGTAGCCGAAGCCATCTTTTCTTACGCTTCCCAGGGTTACGCGCCCGTCAACGGTCCACCTCCCTCGTCATTCAAGGAGGGGAGGGCCTGCAAAGCGAACCGCGAAGCTGTCGCCGCGAAGCTCCGGGCCGTGGCCTCCTTTCTCACGCCCCCGGCGCGAGAGAAACAAAAAAAGTAGGCTTACTGTCACGCTCCGACCTCAGCAGCACCCTTCTTCGCGGCGCCTTACTCAACGGGGTTCCTTGTTGTTCGGAGGCTGCCCCGGTGGCGCGTTTTGATAACCGGTGCAAGCGGCGGCGCGTAGCCTACCTTGGCTCCGATTCCAGCTGTTTGGGCAACCGCGCGTTGACCGACCCACCTAGTTCAATCAGTCACGTGGCCCGCGTGCTCGGGGGCCTTACGCAAGCGCTCCTTCCGTCGAGGGGGTCCGGATTCTTCGTTTTTACGAGTTGTAAGCCCTACTTTCTACTGTACGCGAACTGGCTCAATGCACTTTAAAACCGACACCGCACCCGTACAGAACGTCGAACAAACGAGCGAATAGCTAAGGAACGCCTTCTTGCACCGTTCGATGATGAACCTTCGCCTGTTCTAGGAGTGGTTGTGTAGGCTGCACACGTGCTCCGCTCTGAGGTGGAGCAAATTACTAGGCAGGATGTAGCTACGCCAAATAGACACGGACGGTAGGAAGAACACAGGACAGCGTTGCCCAAGGTCCTTCCCGCCGTTATGGCTCTTCCTCGCTGCGCGCGCAAAGACTGACAATAGGGGGCAAAAGCAGAGTTGCCAGATCGCTCCAACCACAGGTAACCAAATTGGCCTCCGCAGTAGCCCAAATGTAGCCGAAAGCGAAACTTTTGAGTAGCCCAAAAGTAGCCAAAAAGCTTTGTCTTTTGGTGAAGTCATTTCTTAAGCATATTGAATTAATTTTCACCAGGAATACCTACATATTAGTTTTTCCACGCTTGACCCCTCATGACCTCCGCGCGCATCGTCACGGAGGCCATGCGGTACGGAAAACAGATGCTGCACAAGCGCAAGAAGTGCAGAAACGCTGGCATGCAGGCAAATTCATGATAAGGTAAATGCGGTCTTCATTGCAAATGCACTGTTTTATTTTTCCCAGAGCACCAAAAAACCACGAAAAGAACGACACACAAATAGCACCGCGCACTAAACACGCTAAGCAATGGCATGCATTCGGGCGTTCAGTATTATTACTTACACCTCATGATAATTTCACTTAACACCACACAATACACTAAACGAAAAACTACAAAAAAAATGCAAGACATAGTCTAACACCATAGATGGCGGTTGGCACAAAATCTAGTATTCTATATAGACATAAAAAGTATGCTGTGGTTAAGCATCACGAGCTTATTGCGAAGTAGTTCCATACAAAATGTCAGAGCTGGAACGGGACGAAAATTCTTGGCCTGGTTTAAAATCCTTGCAGCAGCCTCCGTTCCTGGCCAGGCCAAACTTCACGTGGAGGAGCGCTACCAATGTCTCGTTCGACATTCTATTTCGAAGGTCGGTTTTAGTGAGCGAGGCCTGGCTGAACACTCGTTCGACGGCGGCATGTGATGCGGGTAGTGATAGCAAAGACAGGAGGAGGGCTTGGAGTTGTGTAGGGAACGGATGGCTGTGGTGGCTGTGGGGCAACGGAAGAGGATATGTTCTACGTTGGCATTGGAGCAGGCACGATTTGGGCAGGAAGGGTCCGAGCGAATTGCCACGTAGGCGCCATGCGGCAGGCAGAAAATTCAGCAAATGTCGGTTAGGTTCAGCTCGGTGTTGTCCCTCCGTTCTGGCGCCGAGGTCACCCGCGGCGCGCCGTCAACGGGAGCTAAAAGCATCTCACGCTTAAAACGTACCTAGGACGCCGAAAGCTCACATGTGGAGACAGCTAGCAAACAGTCTATGTTCGCTGGCGCGCGCGCGCGCGGTTATACCGTTAGATCGCGGATGGAGACGTGTTTCCCGAGGCCAGCTTTCTTAATTATGATTATCAAAAGGACGCGATCCTTGACCTTTTGACACGCATATGTGTTCTCTCACATAGAACTTGCAAATTTTGATTTTGTAACAGACTCGCACAATTTCTTTAACCTGCTGTCGTCTGCATTTTGATTCCAGCGTGCTTTTCATTTCTGCTCAACTATTTTTACTTTCTTTTTACACAGAAAAGAATGTGTCCCAACAATAGCCACATAGCCAAAAGGAAAATTCGGACGCCAACTCGGACAAATAGTAGCCAAATATGGCTATAAATAGCTCAATCTGGCAACCCTGAGTAAAAGTCTAGAGATGAGTTCGTTAGCGCACACGCACGCGCGCACACACGCACATGCAATAATTTCCTCTATAGCACAGCCGTGCAACGTGGAATTATTTCACTGCATTACATTGGTAGAACAGGCGCACATAGGCAGTATACCACATTTCAACTTGCGTGCCAAAGTGGCTAAAAAAAAAAAGAAGATCTTCGTGGCATCCGTGGTTTCGGACTTTTTCTCGTAACTGCACGTTTACCAAACTCGCTCAATTCCTCATCGCAGACGTATATTGGAACACAAGGCCGCAGTCTCTGCGGCAAAAATATCAAACCGCTCGCGCTATATATAGACCGTATCTGAAATATGGATAGTCAGCCGTCTGCTTCACGAGATTATCCAAAGCAGCTACCCAGCGTTACAGAAAGCAAGGACTTCCCTCAGCTGTTTATCATTAAAGCTAACGTGGCGGTGGCATCGAAATGGCGTTACTGAACAGTACGATGAACGACGTAAATTGGAGAAAAATACTCCCGGCGTTCGCGACGCCCAATACCTTGTCGGATGCTCCCCTTTTCGCAACGGGACATTGCTTCGTTTTCTCGTATCGCCTCTTGCGCCGCAGTTGCGAGCTCTGCGATAAGCAAAATATAGCACTATAGCAGGCAGAAAAGATAGCGCCAGAGATATTCCCTAGAGAGTGACCAAACACAGGAGCCCATATTGGAAAGGAAATCTCCCGGCAAAGGTTCCACCAATTTCTCATCGCCAACGCCCACAGCAATACGGGAAGGGGGGGGGGGAAGCAACTTTCGAAGAAGCCTCGAGGGGGCGCTGCGAAGTTTCTCGAGTGCGCGCGCACAGACAGCGCGTAACGGGTCTCACGTGTAGCAAAGAAAGAGGCCGCTGTCGCGAACCCTAGGGACCAGTTTTCACGCCTCGGCAGGTACAAACGACTTCGGCACGGGCGAGCGTTTCGCGAAAATTGCGACGCGCGTGCCTCTGGCCGAACCTCCCGCCGAGAGACAGAAGCATAAAGAGCTTGTTATAAATGCGCGAAAGGTCGTAAAGTGCACTCGTGCCCGTTACACACACACTATAGAAGAAGCCGCGTCGTTGCCGCGCGAACTGTGGCGCACTCCTCTTTCTCTCTCGAAACCGCGCCCAACAAAGCCTTCGGGCAACCTTCGGCGACAGCGCGGGAGGCAAATTATTTACGATCACACGGGGGCGGGGGTTAAGAAAAGTGAAGAAGGGGGCACGGTGGAGGAAGGTGCCGAAAAACATACCGGCGCCAGCCAGCCAAGACCGGCGGGAGAATGCCTGGCACGTTACCAAAGAAATTCGTTTTTGCGCACCGCAAAGCACAGCGCACGCAGCGGCAAAAAAAAAAGAAAAAAAATCCACAAACACAAACGCACACAGAGCTGACTCTTTATTTGTTGTATTTTTAGACTTTCCTAGCTGACCGCAGTGCGCGATGTAAATAAAAATCAAAGGGCGGGCAACGCTGGCGAGAAGACGCGTGCAGAGCACTGCCAGACGGCTGGAGGCCCGCAGGTCAGCGAGAAACTAAGTAGTTGTAAAGGTCGTTGCGCCATTAGCTTTATTTCTCTTGGTCGGCATAGATACGTTCGTCCTCAAAGGCAAGCCAGCAGCAGCTATAGATGGGGGCGTGTAGATTGTGGCAGCCAGCTGGCTGGCAGGCAGGCCACACAGGCGACGGCAGACGCGGGGCGCGCAGAAGGCGACAGCGCGGCCGGTGACGCCGGTACCACGGTGACAGGTGCAGCCGGAGACTGATCAGCGTCGCCGCTCGTCTGCTGCTGCTGCTGACCCCGTTTTTGGAAGCAGATGAGTGACGCGCGAAACACTCGCCCCGAGTGTCTCTCGCTCTTTTCTCCGCGCACTCCCATAACCTCCGGTTATAATGGAGTCCGCACGGTGCAAGGCGTGTCTATGATACCACGCATCGCATCCGAACGTGATGCCTCTAAACAGGCACATACGCAGACGCGACGAGCAGTATATATATATATATATCATTGCGGTAACAATTATATGGACAATCCAGACGCATTTCTGCCCTCGCCGCCCCCGTCGCCGTGATGTTCGGTATGAATTCCAAAGGAGACAATACCGTCGCCGCGCGCATTACGCTGTATGTGCGAGTGAAAGCGTGCGAGGGGAGCCGACACTCGCGGCTCAATCTCGCCTGCGCGAAAGGGATGAAAGCGGGGTGGAAGCGCGCCGTCTTCCGTCGGGCGCAGGGCCCCCAACGTTGCGAGCCGCCGGGTGGAGGAGGGGGGCATAACAGCGTTTTACTCCGGCTACACCTGCGTATGTGGCGGCCTCCCGGCCGTATCTTGCGGGCGATCTATGTTCGGCGAACAGTGTAGGTGCGTCGACGGCTGATGGCTTTGTGTGTGCTGTGTGTTCTAGGCGCCATGTTAGCACTGGAGTGATAGACAGCGCGAAGGTCACTTCGCTCGCTGCTGCTTCCGCGCTTCTTCACGCCAGCGTTTTGACAGCGAGTGTCCGCGGCCATAGAGTGCGATGTGTTCGTGTTTGCCGTGCGCACTGACACCATGCTTGTTCACTTAATTAGCAAGTAAATGTTTACAAGTTGATACGCGTCCGATAAAAGTACTATCCTTACTTCGTATCGCTGTTTGCTAATTTGCAATCGCAATCGATCGATGATTCGCCTTTCGGGTGAAACTGTGACTTTTTTTTAACGTCACAAGTACGTACGCTAAGACGCAATGACGCCCTGAAAGGGAAGCTGTACGTGTTAGGACATTTTTTTTTTTTTTTTCATTTCATTCGAAGGCGCAAATCATTCGATGCAAATGAGGCAAAACGGAAATCGCCGCCCAATTTCCAAGTATAGAGTCAAAGGCTTCGCAGAAACAAGGCTATAAAAATAATAGTCGACAGGAAATGCTTACTGCATAAAAGTGCGTGCATAAAGAGGCAGGATGTGCTACCGCGCTGAAAGGAGAGGGCGGAGCCCCGACGGGCCATGTTCGACGTAAACTGAAAGATAACGTTTTGCAGCAGAAATACAAGAGACGAGGGACTGAGTCGGAGGGGCTATGAAACGGTGCCGATACGACACAGCCCTCTGAAACACAACCGAAAAGTTCCATGCGTTTCGTGATACGTACAGCGTTGGATCGCGTTTGCTCGCAGAGTCAACAAAGAAGACCCGCTCATGCAGAAAGAACATCGCAGGTTGTTCACTATACCGGCAACAAACCGGTCTTTGTCGTGAACCGAAGGCACGACCCAAAGGCGTCGGATAAGTTCGCCTGTAAAACCGCGAATTTTTTTTTTCGTTAGACTACTTTCCAGTATACACTGAACATTTTCTTCAGAAAGCACAAGAGGTAAATAATAGCAAAGATTTAAAAAAAGATCACAAAGGCCTACGTGCAGTGTATTACTCCGCCTCGAGCTAGCTTCAGACAATACTGGCAAACGCGCGAGCATTGAGCGCCAGCTTCCGGCTACTTCGAAATAGACACGGTTATCTGAACATCTCGTACATGGCACCAAGTCCGGCAGCCCGGCCCCACACGTCTTTTTTTCAGCGCGGACAAACGTGCTGAAGCAGACGCAAAGCACAACCTTGTCACGAGAAAGGTATCTCCACGGTTTCGTGTCTTGCGATGCAACTGCGCAAAGAATGACCTTTATTTTTTCCACGGTTTCGTTATTTTATTTTTCGAGCGGATCTCCGTCCAGGCCCCTTGTGTGCGTCTCTCTTCCTTGGTAGTATTCCACGCGTCCTTCCAGCACACTCAAAGAGCGGCCTTCCGCGCTCGTATACATCGCGTTTCAACGGCCGCGCCAAAGACGTGACAGACTCGTAATGGCTTCTGATTCACGCGAGCAAAACGGTATACACACGTCTACGGAAGAAGCTTCTCGCCGTGGTGCACGCACGTATGCATGCCGGCGGTCAGGACAACCGCGGCGCAGACGTCACCTGCGCGGCATCACCGCAAGGTTACGGGAAGAAAAAAAGTTGAAGGACGATAGTGGCCACCGGCCGCTGCTGTTGTGTATGCGGGCAGAGAACAACAACAAAGGGCGCTTCTTTAAACGTGGTATACGCATTCAGGAAGGAAGCCACGTGTATGCATACGACGGCCTGCATAGAGGAGCTGACCTCGCCGAGGGGAGTCGTGACCACCGCGAGCGGTGATGCTGCGCCGAAGCGGCGCGCGAGATAATTAACGGCGGGAAAGAACAAAGTTTACATTTGTCGAGACGTTTTGGAGATGACAGCAAAAACAAACACACACACACACAAAAAGAAGAAAGGAAATCAAGGCAAATGCTCGGCACGCGGCACGGCTGTGATGTGTGCACACTTGCACGAGCGTCGAAAACATGCCGGACTGCGGCACGGATTCTGCGTCGAGCAGAACGAAGGCAGGAAGAAAGGCGAGAAAGAGGTGCATGCCGTTACAGAAGTGGTTGCGTGAAGTGTAACCAACGCCGGATGTCGTCGACGCCTTATAATAGCCGCACGCTGACGACATATTGACGAGGAGAGACGGCTCGGGCCTCGCCGCTTGATATTATATAGTCGTTCGATATGACGCAATATGCAAGTTCGTCGGCATGCACATTATATGGTTCAGCGGCAAGCCCCACTTGGAGAGAAAAAATCACGTCTGTCGATTCGGAAGTTAAAGATATGTACCGCTAAAGAACACGAAGTAATCAGTAACATCTTGATGTGGGCTAATTGCATCATATTTAGAACTGAGGTTAAGCAGCGCGAATAAAACACGGACGCCAAGAAACAAATACCACAGACAAGCGCTGACTGCCAATTGGAATTCTATTTGAGGTTCACCAGTCGTTTTATACCTTTCGCAGTATAGGCATGCGTACACCAGTCACATATAAACCAGCAAAGTCAAACTTTCATGCAAAAAAGCTGTTTCTTTTTTAGACAAAGCGAGAGAGGGAACGCTTACACATTTATCGCCTTCCTTTAGAATGTGATATGCCTAAATTATTACCCTCTCCCTCTTACTTTTTCCTTTAGGGTCCCTATGAACTTTGTACTTTCAAGCATGGGAGTGCATGCGCACTTGTTACAATGTCCCATTAAATTACTTCCATACCCATTCTTTACGTTAGGCAGTGCTGACGAGCTCGCCCCTTATAAAAATGACTATTGAAATACTGTTGACACATTGTTGATGAACTGGTGACTCAATATCTTTTTCAATAATGCCTCAATAGTTATTGAAAGCACACAACAATAACTTAACAGCAAGGTTGTTGGGTAGTCACAATAGTAAAATCGACTAAGTGCTGTGGACTTATTGTTGACGACTCCTTTAGAATTCCTATGTCCACTCTGCTTTGGATAGCGAAAGACAACGGAAAGAATAAAACATTTCGCACTCGATAAGCGTTGACTTTCGCAGCCCGCGGCGTCCTCGCGCGCGGCGGCGCCTGCCGACCGACGCTAGAATAGACCGCGCTTTAAAGAGACGGCACCGCCCTTGGACGAGAAAGCCCCGCGTCCTGATCCCGCGAGGAGCGCTCGCCGCGACAAGACGATTACCGCCTGCCACCCACGGCGTTTGTACACGGGCCACGAAAGTCCCTCTCTCGCAAAGCTCACGCTCGGTTATTAGTCGCAGGAGCGCGACGCTCCCGAAGCAGACGAGCCAGCAGGCTGCCATTGGCGCCCTTGTCTTTTGTTTGCTCCTCGACAGCGAGCGCGAAGACCTGTTGCCGCCGCCGCACCGAAAGCGTGACATAGCCAGCAGGCCGATGCCGCCGGGGCGCGCCAGCAGTCCGTGCGTGTCGCCGCGGGGCCGTTGCGTCTATTCCTGGGCGCAGCCATTCACGAAGGGGGGGGGGGGGGGGGGGAGACGACGGGGAGGACGAGAGAGAGAGCGCCGGATAGAACAATGGCGGCTTAACCAACCGCGGGCGCGAGACAACGAGCGACACGCCAGGACGGTTCCCCGAGTAGAAGCTGGTTAGCGCGCCCCGGTCGGTTGGGCCGAGGCTGCTCGGCAGGTGGTGACACGACTGATATACACCGCAGTCACCCGCAGGTGGGATGTCGTCGGATGTGACGAATGGGGTCCGCGTTCTTGCTGTGCCACCATGTCAGTCTGTCAGAAACCTTTGTTTTTACCCTTCGCGTGCGCGCGTGTGAGTGTGCGTGTGTCGTGCACGACGAGGAGGGCGTCTCCATAAACCATAACAAAACTGGCGAGTGGATTCCGGGACCAAGCGCTGACAAGTCAAGTGGCAACGCAAAATAAAGAAAAGCGCGGATGAAACCATAATGAAAGATGTCGGAAAATCAGGTTCCAGGTGGCGGCGCACCGATGCAAGCACTAGGTGCCGCGCGATAGAGCTTCGAATCGTGTCAGAAGACAGCCTTTTGCGAGTAACTTATTTTACTGTTGCAAATATATTGCCTTTTACAGTCTAATATATAGTTTCGCCGGAGAGGCTACAAACATTCACTAAATGAACTTTGTAAAAGTGGGCAGACTCATTACACGAGCACGAATAAAGTGAACTCGCCACCGCCTTGAAACAAGTTTCTTTTTTTACCCCAACAGAAAGGCCGCAACTCAAGAAAAGTCTAAAGCAAAGTGAGAAACAACTTGATTGATTGGTTGATTGATTGATTGATTGATTGATTATAACGTCGCAAAGCAATATTAAGGGGACTGTGAGAGAGGCTAACTCCAAATTTTCACCAACTTGGGTACCTTAACGCGCATCCAAAGCATGGCATATACACAAACGTTTTCGCAATCCGACCCGCGAGAATACTGAAGAGTGAAAAAAGCGATACGCAGACGCCTCTCAGAGGTTGAGAACCAAGACTTTCACGACATTGTACTAGGAACGGTAGGTGTGTATCACATATAATTGCTTCTCATAGCTCGCGAGTCACGACAAGATAAAATCGACATTTCCGAAGCGCTTGCTAAGTTCAATTGTCCTGACGAGTACGACACCGAAAAAAAGTTACCACAATATGAATTTCTTGGAGACGTACGCTGACGAGAGGAAAACACAGCGACAAGGCCGGTATACGCCGAATTCTCCCTGGAAGCAATAAAAGAGAGGTCACGCGATACGCGACGCTTCCATTAAAGAGTTCCGTCCGACTACTATACTACGGGAAGGAAGAATACACAGGCGCAGCGCCAAGGTGTAGACGAACCCCGGTGCAAATGACTCACGGGGTATACGAGACTCTTGCGGATGTAGGAAATGAGGGGAGCGCCCCCGCACGGAAGCAAAAGTAAATCCCTGCAAGTGCAACCTAACAACTCTGTCTGCACAGAGTATGCGCGCACGTGAGCGGATACTGTCGATTTCTGATGAACCTCGGGTCTGTGGACTGTACGCGGCTGGGGCGTTGCACGTCACGAGGAAGGAAAGAAAGCCCGCGTTGCATAATATTGCATACATACAGCCGCAAGCGAGATCCCTTGTACGGCCCACCGAGGCAGCGGGAAATGGACGACGCTTCCGGCACCGGTGGGATGCGGACAGCAGTGCGTGGCATACACGACGAGAAAGGATCATCCCGCCTCGACGCGAGGGGCACGCGATAAGACTCCCGAGTGAGGACGGCGAATCAGCGACACGTCCACAGAACGGAAGGAAGGAAAACTGCACCTCGTGGAACCGCGAGTAAATCGACGGGAAGCCAGGGTCGCCGAGTACACGGCGAGTTCCTTGCTCTTTCGGCGAGAACGCGCCGATGAATTGGTTCTCTGGAAAAGTGCGCCCACGCGCGCCGCAAACGGCTCACGTTGATATCAAGAATGAAGATTCATGAATAATTGAAGGAACTTGCCTTTCGAACGACACATCGTGTCTATGCAAAAGTGCTGCGAAGACGGGACTTTTGATTAGGTATTACCACATGGTGCGGCAGAGCTTACGCATGCACGTGCTATTATAGTAAGGCTTATCTTGCATATAGCTATCTCATTACAATGCTCAATTTGACGCTGCTTGGCTTCTAGGGTACGATATCGGCGAAGAAGACGCCTATACGGCGCGTTTCTATCTGTCCATAGCTGTATTTTCACACAATTACGGACGCACCTGCACTACCTCGTAGACGTAGTGTGGATTCCAGGCTACAATGAGATGCAATGGGCAAAGAAGGAGTAAACCAATTTGCCCGAGAAATTCTCTTCCGGGCTCCCCGCATTGCAGAGCCTAGCCCCACTATGCACCTCACGGATATGCCTCCTCACTAAAGCCCTGCAGATTGTCTAGGCCCGTGTTCCCGCGCCTAGCCCCTGAACTCACACGCCGCCAAGGAACAGTCGTGTATGACAAGCACAAATGAACACACTGCCCTCCTCTTTAACCCAGACCTCTTTAAGAGCGGCACCGCGAGCACTATCCGATTAATAGTTGGGACTCGGCCAACGAGAGTCGTCGTGCACGACAAACAACGTCCCCAACAGCAACTGTTTTCAACAAACGAGACGGGAACTGTCGCGCGGAAGGGCGCGCTTCGAACATTCGTGTATCGCGACACGCCCCTCCTCTCCTCCGCGATTGACCGCCGCGCGCCCTGAAATCACTGCCTTCCTCCTTCCCCGTCGCCGGGCGAAAGGCAAGAGGCCAACGATCCCTTCCGAAACAAAAGCGGACCACCGTCGGGCAGGTCACGCGCCGCTGCAGCCACGCGCGAGCGTACGCAGCTGCAGCACGTCTTAGACAGACCGCAGGTTTTTGCGGAGACAGAAAAGTGGCCGCGGCAAGTGAAGCGGAATCGTGATCGGAGGGGGGGGGGGGGGGGGAGGAGAGAGAAACGACCTCTCACCCCGCCCCTTCTGTCCAATCCACTAGACGCAGAGGGCGGTATAACAGCAGCCCGCGGCGCGACCGGTGGGAAACAATGGACTCGATGAGAGTTATTCCTCCCCAGCCGGTGCGACGGAGCAGTTATACTTTACCGGTCGCGCACGCACACGAGCATCAATAACCGGCGCCCGCGCAAGAGTGAGAGGGCCCGCGCTCGAGACTCGATGAATTGCAACCTCCCCTCCTCCCACTCCTCCCAACAATAATGCACGTATGCACCGCATCTAGTACGGCGAGCGAGAGCCTATGGGGGTCAGTACAACCGTCATTATGCGAAATCGCCCAGAAGTACATGGAGTAGTGTGAAGGCACGCGTCGTCAAAAAGAAAGAAAAACGAGTATAAGAGGAAGAAAGAAAGAGAGAACGAATGAGAAATGAAGACTTGCGCTGCGGAAAGTGCAACACGTCTCGCGGCGCGGAGCTCACGACGACCGCCTGTGGCACGCATTCGCGAATATTATTACTGCAACGCCGCCGGGGCGCGCTGGAGAGATCGATGGCGCACGCGTTCTCAATATACACCCCGCTCTGGAAGTGTTATAAACGCGGTCTGGCGGCCGCGGAGAGAGATATCTCGCGCACGCACGCGCTCTTTCCCTCTTTCCCCCAACGTTCGTGATCGCTCCGATTGCACCGGGCCGGTCGAAATGAACCCCCTTCCATTCAACGAGCTGTCGAGGTTGGCGGGCCTGGTTAATGCCAAATGTCGCCCAGGCGAGCGACCCACGGTCGCTCTTGTTACGGCTGCCGGTGGCCGCGCGGCGCGGGCGGAACGACCGAGCTGTCGTCACGTGGTGCACGCCGAACCGCGGCCCGCGCCGGGTAGCGGGTCTTTCGCTTTAGCTTACCGTCAAGCGTTGGCCGACGTACGAGAAACTGCAGGAACGGCCGTTTTCGGGACGCCGAAAAAGCGAGTGCCCCGATTAACACCCGACTCGCATAGAGGTGGTCGACTATTACATAAGCTGCAAGACGCGGGGAAACGTAGAAGAATAAGAAATATGGCATCTTTAAAAGTGGCCCGAGTGCTTTTCTTTCTACGTGCAGGATCTTTAAACTATACCCTCCGTGTCATCGCGTGGCGGTTTTGTAATTAACACTTCGCGATCGCTACCAAACAGGGGCTTATGTATACGGACAGCTGAAAGCCTTCAGCGACAGGAGACGCGACCTTTGAAGGACGATTATGAACGCATTGAGCATGGGCTTTCGGCCCGCTTACGATGAACGGCTGATATTCACGAATTGCGGTGCCACGTTCCGATATGTAGTCAGATCGTCTTACCGCGCGCGGTTCCAGCCTCCCCTCTCTATCTGGTCGTCCTTCGGTTCCACGGAAAACGGAACTCAGCGCGGCGTACGGAACTTTACGCAAACTCGAAGAACGCGCATGAGTGATTAATCAACACCGACGCACCCTCTATGTGTATACACGCGCCCCTTCACGCCCAAAGTAACGCTACAGCAGAACGGGAAACGCGGGGAATGCTAACCAGCGAAAACTAATTTCAAAGAGTTGAAGGGACCCTGAATGATGACGGCAGTAAACTGCATAGCAAGACGACAGCCTCGGGCTAAACTTAATGACGATGCAAAAAAAAAATTTCTTTAAGCTCCAGAATATATAGTTGCTAAGACAGCAGTTTCCTTGAGTATATATTATACGACCGCATCCCTCTCTCGACCCTCACGCACCCTTTGCTTTTTTACGCATGCCTTACGCGTTCAAAAGCTTCGATTTACTTACGTCTAGCATTCCTTCGGGCCAATGAAACGCGTCAATGTTTTTGCTGCCACGGGCGCAGACATCGCAGCATTAATTACGTATCACTGTTTCAACGTATAATAACCGACGCCTCGGTTAAAGGAATTCCTTTGGAAGAGTAAGTGCGTTCTTCCGAAAGCTCGAAGAAACATAACGAGGCACCTTTCGAAACTTCGCCGCGCATGCGGGGCAGTAATAAAGAAAGGCATCCGCACAGGCTTTTTTATAACACCGGTGTTCGCACAAATCAATCCGCTCTGTGAAGACTCTCCGCATGGGTTTATAAGCAAACCAACAAATATAAGGCTGATCAAAAGCGCCGAAAGTTATTACAGTCGGCCCCAAGTATAGTTTCGTGGAGCGTGCGCTTTGTGGGCTCCCTGCCCTGGTAGACCTCAGTTTGCTGTATATTTGTCACGCGTTGCTTCAGTTAATAACAACTGAATAAACTTCAGTTATTAGTGCAGCGCATGTCTTGTCCGTTTCAAAGCCCCTCTTTTAGCGTCCTTTTTTTTTTGCACTACTTGTAGCCAACCATAAATTACAAGGTTCCTCCTAACAAGAAATAGATAGAGGTCGATCGAGGGATAGATAAGGCAAGAGATGTGGAGCAAAGAACACACACCATGTATATATATGAAACATAAGAGTTCCTGGCAAGTGTATAGTTATTTGGATAAATACACGTTGAAAAACGCGAAAACATTATTTTCGAC
Organism: Dermacentor andersoni; assembly: GCF_023375885.2. NCBI lineage: Eukaryota > Metazoa > Arthropoda > Arachnida > Ixodida > Ixodidae > Dermacentor > Dermacentor andersoni. The sequence continues at coordinate 136,352,783 of NC_092815.1, forward strand.
GTTTCGGCCGGGGACCGCCTCTTTCAAACATGGTTTTACAGACCTAACGACAGCTCTTCTGTACACTTCGGGTAGAATCACTGCGCAAAAAGTTCGCAACAAAAGAAGTAATATGCATAAAGGCAGCAGACAATAAAGCCAAGGGAAACCTATCGGTAATTACCATACATACATACATACATACATACATACATACATACATACATACATACATACATACATACATACATACATACATACATACATACATACATACATGCATACATGCATCCATACATACATACGTACATACATACGTACATACATACATGGAGCGAGAGAGAGAAAGGAGCACGCGCTGACTGATATGCCAAAGTGAGCTCAATTTAACCTCGACGGCCGTGTAAACGAATCTGGCTATAATCCCTCCTCCAAAGCCGTCGCCCGATCGACGTAATTGTTACTTTTTGATCCCCCATCTGCCGTTCTCGGAACTTGCGTCGTAAATTACACGCCGGCGCTCTTTTATCGTGCGGCGCGGCAAACGGCCAAAGAGAGGGAGAGTCACTGGCTTCGCGGCCCCACGTCGTGCATGCTCCGATCGAAAGCGCGGCAGGTATAGAATGTTCTCTTTGAAGTAAAAAATGCTACGAGAGCCAGGTTTGCAGGCAGGTGGGCCGTGCGGACGAGCGTCGACGGGAATGAACGCCGAGCGTTTCAATATATAGTACGGTGATACAAAAATAAACAAATAAATAAAGGTGGAACTGTATAGGCGTCGTACGTCACCCTATGCGCAGTTTGCCAGAGAGAATTAACGACGCAGACAGCAGAGCACACACGCGGATATAGGTCACCGATGTTCTTCCTTTCTCTTTCTCAATGTCTCTCTCGCTTACATGCGTAGCGGTCGCGACCTCTTGTGCACGAAGCTTTGACACAGCGCCAGGCAAAACGTCGTCTTAGTATACATTTTGGTATGTAAACTTGTAGCTGAAGGCAGTTCATTTACTGCCGATAAACAAACAAGTATCCAGTCGCAATAAGGCGACTTCGGTCGCCGTATTGCGACTTCAGTCGATGCCTGACAAGCCGGAAACGAAGGCGGCGAATTCATCATGCGTCATGTTATGATAAGCTGCCCAAACGCCACAGATGAAATGGTATCCTGCTGGTGCAAGTATATAACTATAGCGAGGCGCTTTATAAAAGGCTTGCACACGTGCAAAAAGCACAAGCTCCGCGCAAGAAAAAAAAAGAAAGTGTTAGAGAGAGAAATAATTGTGTGGGGAAGTGAGTTGATAAAGCTAGTCGTAATTGGTGCTTTTCGAGGTGCAGAACAGCGACGATGGTCAAACTATGCATGCGAACACTTTGAGAGAAATATTTCATGAGGGCATTTCAAAACAGCAGCAGCGCTGTCTATGGAGGCGACATTTTGTGATGTGTTTAACAAACATGCAAAGATCCCATTACAATGAGCGTATGCATTTCGCTGATACGCGTAAACGTGACCGCAGTGATTAATTATATCACGAAGACACTCCTAGAACTGCTTCCCCTCCCCCCAGCCTCCCCCCAGCCCCTTTTATGATTTCTTTCTCATGCTATTCAATAAGAGTCGCGAAAAAAGAAAGAAGGAAGAAATAAAGAAAAGGAAAAACGTTTCACATAGACATGCATGGCTCATCGCAGCCGCCTCAAATTGAACTGCTAACGTTTGTATGATTCTATACACTCCTCAAGTGCTTCACGCAACCCGAGCCTCGGCAAGGCAGATAAGCTGCGATGATAACTCTACAACGATTGGTGACACCTATAGTAAAAGAACTACTGTGTAATATGAACGCATCAGACAAAGCTAGCGCGCCTGCGGTGTTGAAGAGTGAAGGTGGGTAAGGGAGGATCTCCACTGACGATTCGAGAGGAGTGAAAAGCGCGACGCTATAAGCACCACAGTCCATGCAGATAAGCGAAGAGCTGCGAGCGATACCATCAGGGATCTTTCGGGACGCGTGTGGTAACAAGAAAGTGAGTTACACGTACGCGACTACATAGGTGGCGAAATCGGGTCACTGCACTTTCCTATACGTATAAACTTGGCCGAGTCACTTCATTCCGTTGCCATAAAAGGCCATTTTTCAGCCGCTTAAGCAGTCGTTTATGGAAGAAAAAAAAAAAAAAAGAGGAATAGGCATAATCCAAGAGAAATTAACGCTGCAATCGGACATGTGCCGTAGCGTTACCTATAGTTACGTCTTCACGACTGTATACATACGCAGAAAGAGCGACCCTTCTTCAAGGCTTTCCTTTAAGTTAAACCTGGCGGCAAAAAAAAAGAAGCAAAGCAACACAACCGAATAGAGATGCAGAAACACGCTTAATCTCGAAGATCTCCACCTACGGGCAACTTGAGGACGAAATCAGGATCCGTTCCGTCCGTCTCTGAGATCTTCCTTCGTGGAACAATTTCCAGACGCAATCGGGTCAAGCGCGGCGCGCATATCGGATATATATACCGCGCAAACGTGAACGGCGAACGCGCTCGGCTGTAATGAACGAGCCGATTGTCGCGCCGTCTCTCTGCCTCATTCCTCTTTTGTGTTTCGCTTCGCCTCGTGTATATATAAAACAAGCCGGCCACGGTCCACTCTTCGAGAGAAAGAGAGACTTCCAAAAGTGTATACACACACTCCCAACTTTCTCAGCCAGCCGCGCCTCGAAGCATCTCGCGATCTCGAAAAGAAGGCGGGGAGGGGAGGCGATCAATCCACGCTTATCTCTAAGCACGCGCGCGTGAAGTATACGCGTAGCGCGCGCCGCAGCAAAACGAGGTCGACTGGCTTCGAGATGTGAGTCAGTGTGGAGGGGGGGGGGGGGGGTCGCACGCGGTTCCCGCGCGGCCCGCCCCGCGATAATGGCAGCGCTGTTATACGTGCGGGTTGGTCGGTGAAGGCATATAATACAAGACCGCGTAACGAGCCGATCGAAGCCAATGCCGTAACTTTTCGGCCCCGTGATCACCCGTACAGCTGCACCCGGGGCGCGCGCGTTTATGTACACACAACGCCGTAGACGCATATACGCTATAACGCATATATATAGAGGCGTGCGGCATAGAGCACGCATAACGAGCGCGCGGTGCGCAGTTTGTCTTTAGAAAACCGACAAACGCTGGCAGCTATACGGTCACCCATAAATAGGGCTCTGCCTCGGTCAGTGAAGGTGCGTAGGTATATGAGGGGGCGTAAACAGACAGCAGATCGATGCCGCGCAATGCCGTAACCTTCCGGTGCCGCTTATTGCCTGACGTGCCGGGGAGCGAGGCTGCGTTCGTGAGTATGCATATACACACTGGTTGGCGCACAAATCGAAGTTAAAAAAATGAAATAAAATAAAACGACGACGGCGTCCCGTACAGAAACTCCGCGTTCTGGTTACGCACACACCAACGTGCGCAGAAATCGGATAGGATTATGTACGAACGTTGGATGCGGACGGCATTGCAGGTCTAACGAACGATGCAGCTGCGTGCAGGCGGTCTGTATACTTTAGAGCCGAAGAACGTCGTCGGGGATGGTAACGCATAAAATAAAATCCCCAACGCACATGCGGCATGCGCTTACACCGAACGTCGACGAAAGCGAACAAACCGAAGCAGCCGGCGTCGTACGTGCATATATATAGCCCCAGATGCATGTCCTTGGCCTCGTTTAACTTTCGAGCCGCAGATGCGAGTATGGGGAACGTTCAAACTGCAGAAAGCACCGAACGAATGTTTTACTTGGCGGAATGTACTCAATGTAGAATTGACACGCACGGGTCTGAAACAAATGGTCGAATATAAGTGCGCGCCTCGAAAGATAGCGTTCTGACATCGTTTGTCGATAGAGTGTTTTCGTAATAGATGGTTTTGTCAAACTTGCGTGTTATATGGAGAGAGTCAACTCTGCGGAATCATGTTTGCCTATAGTTCATAAAAAGTATTTTGTTTGTTTCAGTATGGGGAAGACGCGATTGGCTCGCTTCCTTCTGTACACCTTCTTTTTTTCTTTTCCTTCACGTTTCTTTTATTTATTTTTTTTTGGGGGGGGGGCAGTGGTTGGTTCTCAAGCCTGCAAACACCGCAAACTCCTTGAATCGCTCATTCATTACTCAGGGACGTTTCCGCGTGGATTATTCGTTAAAAAACAAAAACAAGAGCAAACCGAAACAATATAAATCGGAACAGAAGTCGTACAAGGACCACCGAAACCCCATAAAGAGGCGCGTGCTGCATTTTCCAGCCTGTTAGTAGTTCTGTAACAGGTGTTTCATATTCCACACGGAGCTTGCAAGGAATGTGACATGGAGTTATTCCCAGAGCCACTGCGGCGCCCCCACGCACCCCCTCCCTCAAGACTGCGCGCCACGGATGTCGACCATGCGAGACGGACGCACGCACGCCTGCAACGTGAAGTCTTCGAATGAACTCCACTCATGCACTTCTTGGCGCGCTAATCGGGAGGAGACCTAATTTGGACTCATTAGGGACATCCAAGCTCGTGAGCTTCTTCCCACCGTGCGCCGCCGCTACGCTCACACCGCGGTGATTGCGGCGTGGCCGCCGAACCGTCCACGCCCCCCGTCGGAGGTTGCGTGCACTGACGTGGAGGCAGACGAGAAAGGGCACGCGCGCGTTCGAAACCGCTGCATCATCTTCGCTCGCGCACCCGTAAGATCGAGCCCCCATTTCGACGCTGTCCCTAAGCTATACTTCGTGCAAATTCTGTACAAGAAGAAACACTCAAGACGGTGTCGTACCGGTGAAGTATCTTCCCAAAAACATATTCGCATTCCTCCAATCGAAAAAGAAGAAGAAGAGAAAAAAAAAAAAAAAAAACTTGGCAGAGAAAATGAAGGCCGGACTTGCACGAATTTAGCATCCAATACCGCAGCGCCACGATGTCGGCGTGACGTACGTCACGGATTCTTCTCGCACTTGGGACCGTTTTAGCAAAAAATTCTTAAGGGTTTCTTCAGCCTTCAGTTTGTTTTAGAGTGTCACTTAACCTTTCTTCAATTGATAGAGAAGTAAGAAGACCAGAACAGACGTACGCCATCTAAATCCATGACGTCACAGTGATCTGGTGCGGGAACATCAAATGGGGCATCGCCATTCGCCTGTCGTTCTTGCGCATTTTCTGACTTAAACAGCGAGTCTCCCACTCAAAGTATGAGAGCCACGCAGCTTTTTCGATATTCTAGAAAATGCAAGCTACTAACACACC